>NC_031768.1:75639489-75675306 GCF_001522545.3 Parus major | reverse complement strand
CTTCCCCTTCCCCTTCCCCTTCCCCTTCCCCCTGTACATTGTAGCCCCATGTACCTTTTTCTGTTTATCCAGATATCCTAAGGCTGTTAGATAATATGATAAAGGTTATTATTAGCATGATAAATTAAAAACTTAGGATGATAAAGGTTGCAGTTCCCAAAACTGTGAAACCATAACATGTGGTGGAAGTTGTGTGGAATTGGTAAAATAATGTAATAAATAATTTTCAAGTCAATGACCAAGCCCCGTGTCTTCAGGTGTATCTTTTTCACTTCAAGCTGCTGTTGGTGGGACCAAGAGCAGGATGTTGTCAACTGCTGAATGTGTTGTGCTGTCCTCAGTAAGAACTGGAGGATGTCTATCACATGAAGATATGAAACCCTACAACTTATGGAGAAAACCCTGCTCCCATGTGTTCCATTGCAAGTAGGACAATGCCACTGTCTCTCTGCACAAAATTTATTAGGCTGGTGCTTTAAAGATGAAGAGCACCATGCATTTAAATCATTCAAGAGTCTGGAGTAAGTCTAAAATTATTAAAATTCTACAGGCTTCTGGTGCACAGTGAGAATTTTAGTTATTCAGACCAACATGATCAGGAATACTCTACTCGTGACCTTTTTCTTTTCTGAAGGCTTACACTTCTCACTTCATAATATGGATGGACTGGGATCATAGACATGTTCTATGAGTCTGTCCAGCTTTACTAGTTCAGAAATGTAAATTCTTATCAAGATACAGTACATGCCAAAATTAAAGAAGACAATGGAGGAAAATTAAATGTCAGATTTAGCTATATATTATTTAACAACAGACACCGTTTTTTGCCATTAATTTTCTAAGTAATTTTCTTAGCAATTCCTTGACATAAAGGGAAAAACTGTGTATTACTTTTCTGTGACATAAGCTGCTGCAAGCAGTAGGAAAAAATTTGTTTACCTTCCTCTCTATAAGCAGAGTTAATTCCTCTTAAGTATCTTGAGCTTCTCACTAGACTGCAGGCTAAAATATGTCTGATGAGAAAGCCATTCTTGGGTATAAAAAACACTTAAATCATACTATGTGCTTTATTCTTCACTTAGTAATATTTCTTATATTTATTTTTATCTTTTTTTTTCCTTTTAATAGTTGCTTTATAATGCAGCATCTGAAGTAGTGGAACATGAACCTGTGGAAAACAGATATAGTCATACATACTTTAATCACAATATAAATTCTATAACACATTTGCATTTTTTCAGCTTTCCTAAATTGTAGCACTTTTTTTTTCACAGAGAGTGTTGATTATGGGCCAGTGTTTGTACAAGAGCCAGATGATATGATTTTTCCAACTGATTCTGAGGAAAAGAAAGTGTCTCTGAATTGTCAAGCACGTGGAAATCCTACTCCCACATACAGGTATCTGCTTCAGAATTTTATATTTTTTAGCTTTCAGAATATTAGCCCCTGCTGTACTGCTCTGAGAATCAATGTATTTTGGTGAGAAACAACAGAAACAGCCCTCTGACACTAATGGTTTTCCTATTGAATGCTTTTTGTGATTATGAATAAGAAAGAAGCAGATGTTGCAGTGATTAAAGATAAAGCTATATTTTAAGTTTCAAATTATGTACTCTCTGCATCATTTCTATCCATTTGGAGAGAATTCTTTTGTCCAGTTTATCGAAGTTTGTCTGTGACAACTGAAGAAAAAACAATATATTTAATTCTTTGGGGTTTATTTCTAAACATCTATCAAGCTACAAAATACTATCCCAATATATAGGGAAGGCAGCAAAGCATATGTACATTACATGAAGTGACTTTGGACTACAAGATACAATGGCTGAGTCAAATCTGGTGTTTTTCACTCACAAATCTACAATTTTATTCCTCTGCAACCATCACCTGTTGCTTATTTTTCCATACAGACTTATATGCCACAGTTATCCATTATTCAGGCCTGTGATCACACCTGTGACCTCAGAGTGCAGTTAATTGATGGTGCACCCTTACAGGTGGTAACAGTATGTTGCAGTCACCTTACCCATTTGCTAGATCTGTTTCTGCTCATATTTTATGCAAATTACTAGTGATGTAAGAGGGCTGGGGGCACATGTGGTTGGTTATTTATTCCACAAACCCTTCAAATTTTCTTGCAGTCATTCTTCAAATATAAAGGGAACACAAGGTCTCTCACTGTGTTTTGTCATAGGTGGCAATCATCAATTTTGCATTTTGTCTTCTGCCTTTTACCCTTATTTGACTTGTGAATTCCTCAGAATTCTGGTTGAATTTTCCTTAGAGTTATTTGAATCACAACTCTTGCATTTCTATAACTTGAAGAAATTCAGAAGCAGTACTATCCTTAGCCATCCCTACCACAACAACACTCAATCTGCCTCTTTGTAACATATGGACTCATTAAATGGATCTGATGCATGATACAACCCCCCACCCCAAACAGCACAGGCGTGAGTAAAACATGTAACATGGGATTAGGAATGAATATCCAGAAATACTCCAAACTACAATAGCAAGAATTCCTCACTCTGTGGTATGAAAACCATGTTGCATTCTTGCATTCTTCTTTAAGGACATTCCTTGTGTAATTTCTGATACCTGCTGGTGATTTATTGATTTAAAAAAAATAAAAATAAATAGTGTATTAGTTCCATATATTGCAAAAGTGCTGTTGGTCCACTAAACATAGCCTATGACTATGGGGAAAAGGCACAAACTCTCTCCCAAAGGAGAGTCCTATATTCAGGTCTCCCAGACAACCTCTTTATTCCTGCAGAAATTTTGTCTGCAGAGAACTGATGTTGTCTCCTTTCTTTCTTCATTTAACCATTTTTTGCATTTTCCCAGTGGAATGCAGTCAACAAACACAGACTTTCAGCATATTTTAAAGGGTGACTACAAAGAGGATAGGTATGCTTTTTCCACAAGGAGCCACATAGAGAAGGCAAGAGACAAGGTTTCATACTCCTCAATAATCAATGAAGGTTTTCAAGATGCAAATGAACAAAATGTTTGATTACCTCATCTAGGCTCCATTTTCCATATAACACTGGAGCAAATGATCTTTTAACATCCCTTTCAAACTGGACTGTTTTATGGTTTTTTGATATCCATTTCTTCAGTTCTCCAGACATTAATTGATATTAATTGATATTAATTGATATATTTGAAGAATGACTGCTTTCCTGACTGTTGCTCATGGAAGGAGAGATTTAACTTAAAACACCTAATTCAAACAGCACAGTTTAACTTCTTCTATTGCTGCCACTTGTCTGCACAGCACTTGCAAGTCACACTAACATTCAAGGGAGGGAAAAGAGGTAAAAATTACTCTCTGAGGAAGATACTATTCTCCAGGACAAATGTAGAGGGAATGTAGCCTCAAAAGATCTAAAGATATACAAATTTTTGAGTATGCTATTGCTCAACTACATTACCAAAGACCCTGGCCAGCTGCTCTGGACCCTTATTTACATGTGCTCTGAGGCTTGTGCTGCTAAGAATTATTTTCAGCCAAAACCAAAGCACAGTATGTATTTATTTAAAGTTACATTAAAAAAAAAAAAAAAACATTTAAAGAACTCAAAATGTCTATATTAAGTTATCTCTGCCTTTTTAAAATTCATTTCTTTAATCTGTACAATTTGTGAGTGTTCGTAACCTGTTCACAATTTTGTTTTTTGTTTTTTTGAACACAACTTTCTTTTAATATAATGGAGAAGGCTCACATAATTTCAGATTTCCTTCCTTCCAAAGAGCTTTGTTTCCCCTTGTCCAAACTCTACCCTGAAATAATAATATTTAATTTCATAACTTTCAGTTATTAAGGTATTTCGAGACATAGTTTTAGGGAATAACTCCCTGAGATAAACTGATTCTGTTTGCTTAGCATTTCTGCAAATATACTTTAACATCACAAGTCAGGACCAGTACAATGAAGATAAGTGTGATCCTTTGATGAGGAATCCAGACATTTATAGACTTCCTGTGGGATCTCACAGGTCAGCATTGTTACAGAGCTACAAGCAGGTGTTTAATTCCCTGAGATACCTCTTAACTACTCAGCTTTCACTGATTGTGAAACACTGCATGTACTCTTTTACTTAGGACACACATAAGCTGGGTAATAATGTTTTTCTCAGTATCATTTCCTGTTAGAAAAGGCAATTTAAAAAGTTTTCTAAAAATTATTTTTTGTCTGCTTAAGACAGATTATAGTATTTTGAAATGTTATCTGTCACTTTTCTTTAAGAAAAAATGCATCTGAGGTTTCCTAACAATCTGTGATCTTGGAAATGTTATATTTTGGTTTCTATCCTTCCAGATCAGCCAGGGTACCTAGAAAAAAAGTCACCCAATTCTGTGTTTCTTTTCATATAATGTACATAGATTATATGAGGGGAATACAATCCTTCAGGATGGACCCCAACATATGGAGGCGAGTAGCTATCGAGATCCAAAGTTTTGAGGTAGAATTCAAACATATATTTTCATTGAACTTAACTGAAAATGAAACTAAAGGAAAAAAGAGAATTTTACAAAATTTAACAGAATTTTGTGGCAGTTTCCATTTGGAAATGCCAGAACATGCATTTTTTGCATTTTCCCTATCTTAATTTCCATTCAAATTCAATTAATTTTGCATGTTTTATTTCACATATATAGACAAGGATATATATATAAAAAGTTAACACATGATTTTACTCAAAACATAAACTAATTAATCAATTTTTCAAATTAAAAATTGTTTTCCTTTTTAACTCTTCTGTGTATGAATCTATTTCAAAAAGTAGTTAATCTACTAAACTTCCCTTGCTATCCTTTAAAATATAAATAAATTGTCAATGTAATTTAATTTCTTACATTCAATGAAGCAGGGGTACTCTATAATCAAATGTCCACTTGTGAAAAGAAGGGACAAATAACAGATTCACAGTTCATCCAAATTCTGACAATTCTGACCTTTGGATTAAGAGATATTCACTGCTACTACAGCTGAATTCTGCTCTCTGCACCCTATTCACCATGAATATTAACAAGATAGGGTGAATTGATAATTATTTTGCTTTAGTAAAGTTGCCTCTGGAGTTTAAATGTTGCCAAGTTCTTCCAGACTTCACTGATACCTGAGAGAACTTGCAAGTTCCTGGAGATTTCCCAAGCCAGCTTTGAAGTTGCAGAATAACAGTGAAAGAGTAATGAAAAAATATCTGGGCATTATAATAATTGTAGCCTATCCATTTACACTGCTTATCTCTTCCTTGTATTCTTATTACAATTTCATGTAATTACATTTTGACAAAAAAGCAAATCTAAAAGTCTTCATATGTGGATGTTATTTTTAATTCAACTGCAAATATACACACTCATATAGGAGGTTATTCCTGACTGCTGAAATCTATTAATCTAGCACACAAAATATTTTCTCATAGACTATTTCAGGGTTTATTGCTTCAGTCTTTTGAGATGAATGAGAGGCTGAGGCTTTTTGGCAGACAATCACTGGGACAGGTGAGAAACCCAACCCGTAAAACTATTTGCACAACTGAAAAATTATGAGACATTTAGGTTACTTCTGAAACCCCATAAAAATAAGTGTTTATTCAGGAAATATTCAAAACTTTGCCTCAGTTGGGATACTTTCTACATTTCCTAGAGCCTGGCTTTTTCCATTTTATCTTTACTCTCATCCTTGATTTTACTGCTCAGACTTCTTATTCCACTCCCAAACACCTCCCTAACTTAGAAGACTCTTTGGACTGTTTATTTGATCTTGGTTTCCATGTACCTAATAATTGCCAGGAGCTGCCATTGGCCACCCAGCAGTTAATTCCAGTCTTTGGTTCCAATCTTTAAATTTTGTGTATACTGATTCAGCTGATATTATTTGGTCTTTATCTGTTGCCAAAATCCTATATTGCATAACAACCTATGTGCATCTATCTACCCACCCTGCTTTTCACAGGTCTTGCCCTTCCTTCTACTGTATTTAAATTTAAATGTATTTAAATGAGGTATCTCTGATTCTTGGGCTGAGAAGATCAAATGCTGAAAGAATAGAAAAAGTTTTCTTGCTTGCATGCAGTGCAGACTCAGCTCTGCTACCTGTATGCTCAGCTTGGCCTAAGGCTTTAATAAGAGAATATAAATTAAAACTTTGATTATCATAAGCACAGTAAAATTTTTATTTCTGACATAAAGGATGCATCTGCTATGCAGTTGTCAAGTCTTAAGCCTTTGTGAACATTAGTTTTTTTTTGGGGGGGGAAAGAAACAGAAAAAAGAAGAAGTTGTTATTTTCATTCAGCATAGGCAAAACAAAGAATATCCTTTCTCTTCAGAGGTGGAAGAACAAATTTTGATTGTGCTTTTTGCTTTCAAGTTCTGCCAGAGTAATGGGTTCCTGCACATGGTATCTTTGAATAGTTGTCTTCATTATTACAACTGTAGCTGTCTGATTCTGTGTCCTTAGTTTCATATCTTCACTTGGCTGTTAAATGCTCAAGTAGGTTTTTTATCTGTTTTGTTTTCCCTAAGATGGCTTCGAAATGGAACTGAAATCGACATTGAAAGTGATTATCGCTTCAGTTTAATAGAAGGAAGTTTGATCATCAGCAACCCCAGTGAAATGAAAGATTCTGGACAGTATCAATGTTTAACTACCAACATATTTGGCAGTATTTTAAGCAGAGAGGCTGTTCTTCAGTTTGCATGTGAGTAACATTTTTTAATATATTGATAAATCAGACTTTATAAGACACTAAATTGTAATTTGAATACATTGTACAAGTGATACAAACATTGTTGGGCAAGAATCTCAGAATTAGAAATAAAATAGTATTTGAAGAGAGTGATTTTCTGTAGACTTGTTACTTTTAAAATAGAATCATCTAGAAAACATCTCTAGTACATGATCCCAAATGCTGTACTTTAATGGCATATTTGAATACTCTGCAATGATGTATTTGACTCATTGCTAGTTTCCTGAAACATCTATCATTTTGCCACACTCTCTGAGCAGGAAAGAAAGAGCTGTAATCTTAGTAATAGAACAAGATAAAGTGCCTATATATCTGTTGGATAGTCTGCACCTCTAACTATATTTTTAATGTATATATGTATATAAATATATACGTTTTATGTCCTTGTTTTTGCATATGGATCCAGTGTGCTTTCATACATTATAGAGCTGAAGGTGTTTTTATAATTGTTAATGGAAACTAAAAATGTCTTAACTTTTGAAATCATTCACTACAATATACTTTCAGAAGTTATCAAGAGTTCATGTTCCCAAGTAAATGCTATGATCTATCAATAGCATGCTCTCTTTCAAACATACTAGCAGAAAAAAAGGGCCAGGATTTCTCTTCAACCCTAATTTCTCTTCAGCACTTTAGAGGGAGGAATCCAACATAATTTTATTACTTTATCTAGATAAACACTCCTACCAGGAGTGTTTTTTAGGAGGAGGAGTGCAAAAAGAACTCCATCCTAGTTTCTCAGATCCCGCTGGAAATAAGACATTACTGTGAAACATGAAGATCTTCATTATAGCTGCAGCTGGAACAGTGGTTTTAAGGAGAAGTTGCCATCTGCATGTCTACTAATACATCTGGTGCTGTCAAGACCTCAGCAGATTTGGTGTGAGGTCTGATCCTCCCTTAATCCACCCCTCCCTGGTCAAGTCAGACCTCTTAAATCTATTGCTTATCTGCTGTGTATTCCATTAAGGTGCTTGTTAGGAGATCATGGCACTTTCCACTTACTTCTGAGCTGGGAAGAGTAATGACATTTGTCAAAGCTTTCTCCTGCCAGGGCAACATGTTTAAAAATCTAAATACCACAAGAGTATCATGGTATTACTAGACTTCAGTCTTAAATGTAGCTTCTGATAAAATTCCACTTCTTTTTATCTTTTAGACAAGAAAATTATCTTACAACAAATCTCTTGATTAGAGAACCCAACCACTGGTAAAAATATATGGTTCTGTGGGTCTGAACCTTAGATTTCTCTTCCCATCTCAAGAGTAAGGCTATGTCGTGACTATTTAACCTCCAATTGAAAAATAAAAAAAAAAGAAAAACACAGGGAAAATGAGAGCTGGAGCTCAAACAACAGAAGAACTATGAATTTCAAGAGCTACATCGACAGTTCATTCAGGCCCCCATGTACTTACAATACTGCCTCCTCCAACAAAACAAATTTAGCTAAAAAAAAATAAAGAAGAGATTTGGTTTAGTGGGTTTATTTTCATTGGATTTTTAAGTTTGTACTGTCTTACACACCTACTTTTAAATGTATCAAAATTATTACATTGAAATGTCTGTAATGTGATTTCTGTTCATTAAAGTATTTAGAAATTTTAATGAAAGTTTCTTAGGAAAATTTAATCATGGAATACTATTTGGAGGAGTTGAGATGTAGTAAATAATGCTGCAGGACTTACAAGAGAGAAAAAAACTGTTATAAGAACATAAAAATATTTTTAAAAAGATAGAGTAATATGTGATTAAAATTCTTTAAGCTTGTGAGAAACTTGTTTACAAGAGCAAGTTCAAGTTCAATGTGTATTTGTAGCTCAATTTCTATGTAGTATGATACTCTCTCTTCCACTCTTGTTCTAATGCTTCTTCAATTCCCTGATCTTAAATGGCTGATGTTCATGTTGAAATAATATTTGCATTATGCAGCACCTCAGATTTTAATATTGTTCAAATTAATTAAAGTTTAATGATATCACCACACTGTAAACTCATATTAACATATCAGAAGCTTGTATCACTGAAATGTTGTTGTAAATCAGATCCAAGGGCCACCCCTTCCAGTGCCTCATCACCTTTATAGTATAGTATTTCTTGTTAACAGCTGGCCTACATGTGTCCAGTTGATTTCAATAAGACAGAAAGTAAAGCATTGGAATAGATTTTTTAAGGAAATATCCTAACCTTAAAGTAATTAAAGTAATTGGTGCTCTGCAGTTTTACTGGACTCTAATGGCTTGAAGGATAATCTATAATCCCAAGGATAAACCAAGCCATTTCTGACTATGAGATACAGAGCTACACAGCATGTCGTTCATTTTCCCTTTTATCGCTGAAAACTATGGATTCCAAAAGCTTAGACACTTACCACTTTCACAAGAAAAAAACCCAAACTTCAGTTCATGGAATTGTTTGAATGTATGGGTTGTACCTCTGTGGCAAATAGTTACATCTTTGCAACTTGGAAGCTGTTCTTCTAATTGAAAAGAGAAATGGCATGCAGCTCAAAATGGAACAGGGACCATTAAGCAAGGCCTATCTTACAGACAAAGTGTGTACTCTAAGGTGCCTATGCAAAATTATCATGAAACCCAAAATAGGAGAGCATGTTTATCACACTGACTCTTAATTCTCTCCCAGTTCCGGGGCCAAAAGTCCTGTTGCTATGGTTATTATCGTGTAATTCACCATTGGTGATGCATTGCAAGTATAAATGTTTATGTACTGTATCATTTGCATGTGTGTGCACAGTTAAAACAGGAAATCCTTTCAGATACTTATGTCTTTGGATTTGAAAGAGAAAGAGATAAGGCAAACACTGTATGTGTTTAGAGATATAATACTTTAAATAGACCACTTTATTACTGGTCATTTTTATGAAGCAAAGTTGGAAGACAAGTTATGTGCAGTGAAAGGTCTGTTCAAAATTTTAAACTACCTCAGCAAATACTTATAAAGATTTAAATTCAATAGAAGTTCTTTTTTTTTCTTTGCATTTCCTATGATGTCTCGTGCTCAAGGTCATGCTGGCTTATGTTATTTTAAGAAAGCAAGCAAAAAAACCAAAAAAGAAAACTATCTCATGCTGTAAATGCAATTAGAAATATATTTCTTCAATACAAACAAAGTATGATGAAAAATTGAAAAAAGTACGTATATTTCAGCTTGACTAAGTCTACCTGCCTTAGTGCAAAACAACTGCATATTTTTGTATGTGGTTCCACAACTTCTCACTGGAACAGTGTCCTAATAACTTTGGCTACAACAGCAGATGTTTTTTGTGCTTACCTTTGCCACTCTTACAATCTCTGTATTCCATTAGGTCACAAAACAAAATTGCTTTCTTTTATCTGTGGATTATTTAACCTTTCACAAGCCTGCCATCTCAGTGAATCTCAGTGATATTTACAGCCTGGGCTAAAAACCTAAATAAGTGGTAGGGGAAAACAATTTCTCACCTGTCATTTATGGAATTCCTCACTGCAATTTTATTAATCTAATTGTCACTGTATTCTTTGCATCATTTCCTTTTTTCTTGTACTAAATCTTTTTTTCCTTTAATCTACAAAGAAGGGTATTGATAAGAGACAATTTAAATGTCCTTTTCCAATGGATGATCTGTGATGACTGACCAGTGATGTACAGAATAAGAAGTTATCCATGATGCAGACATATGAATTGATAGTTTCCTAGGAGCCTGCACAGTGCCCATTCTATCACAGCACACTTTTCTCAGCCTTTTAATTGACTTCACCGACTAAGAAATTAGTTTTATCATCTATGTTTCTTTCTTGCCATCATGCTACCTGGACACCTTGTTGGGTATAGTTCATAATTTCCTAGCATTAATTTGTGAAGAGTTGATTTATTTAAACTCTCTAGACTTGAGAAAAGGTTTGTTTTTTATGTTCATTCAGAATTCACCATTTCAGAAGATACAGAATTACAAAATGGCATTACAATAGCAACATTTTGTTCTAAATCATATAAATCTAAACAGTTTTAGGTACTATAAATGAAAGGCGATAACTGAAGTGAGAAAATAAATCAAAATACAAGTAGTTATACTTTCATTTTCAAAAGTATCCCTGATCATTTTGTAATAAACTTTTAAGTTTGTGACTCCTTTCCTCTGAAAGCATCACAGCTGTGTGAAGAGTGTTGCAATGTGAGTAAAAAATGTTGAAAAATTAAGTTTTCAATTATATCAGAAGTCTGGAAAATTAAATTATTTGAATTTTAGCTGTGGTGATACTAACGTTGTTTTTTATAGAAATATTCAACCTATATTACTAAGTTTAGTTGTGCAAAATCCTGAGAACTTTAGCTCTAGTTTTAAAAAACATTTCATCTTAAAGTATCTGCATAATCCTTTTGAATTTGATGGGTTGATGTACCTTCTTAAAATTCAGCACATGCTTAAACTCTTTGTTGTTGTTAAACATGAGGCTTCCTGAATCAAGATTTAAAACAATCTGTATGGATTTGTTGCCAGTGCCATCATGACAGATATATAATAGGTTTAATTAAGCCTTCTGTCATTCATTTCTTGATTCTTTCTTCTAAAAGTGAATAAATACCTTAGAATAATAAACTTTATGAATTAAAAATAGCAGAACTCATTACAAGTCATTGTAAGCAGCATTTCTCAAAGCTCTCCAATTGGAAAAGATACATTCTGGTTCTCTGTTGTGGCTATGGTGAATCTTCAATGAAAAATTGCCTTCAACCTCACTTTACAAAGGTGAATCCAGGTCTGAAAGCAAGTATGGGGAAATCAATAAAATAAGCAGGTCACCCAAAACTGTGACGACAGCACCCACTCTTTCTGAAAGAATGGCAGAATGAATGAATTTTATCTGTTGTTCAAATTTTCAAACAAATCACTGAATATTGCCAAACAGTAAACCCTCTGTGACTTCAGCTGTATTCAGGAGTGGTATTCAGTGAAAGCTATGGAAAAAAACAAATTTGTTTGCAGGAGCTCCCCTTCCAAAGTATGTCTTTAGAAGTGGTCTCCTGACCCTATCAATAGTGGCTTGTCTGTAATAGTGTAAGATCAGCTCCAGTAGACTTTCTCTGTGTTTCTGTCCCTTCAGTTCTGCTTCTGCAGCTGGCTGAAAATTGCAGTCAATTTCCATTTCTCCATTGCTGCATCAGCATTTAAAGACCAACTACCTTGGCTTGCCTCTGCATTAGATCACTTTAATGAGAAAAGGAAACCCAATGCTTTCCTATCTACAAAAGCAGGTGCTTTTCATGAAAACAAGAGTGTGGGGAAATGCTTTCATTTTCTGTTGTCTCAAACAGAATCCTGTCAGTTCCAAAAGGGGCTCTTTGTGCTAGTAAAGTAAGCATTCCCTAGCACTGAGAGCAAATCATATGTAAAGGTTCTCATCCATAATTCTAAATTGTTCTACCTTCCATTACACAGAGTACTTATAAACTCTTTGTTGAGAACTGTCCCTAGTAAATTCTGCCAACACCCAAAATGTGACAAGAACTGTCTTGGAGAAGAAGGCTGTGGTCTCATCAAAGAATCCCAGGTACCTTCCAACAGAGAGACACTCTCTGTGATGAAAATCCAGCGCAGGAGATTAGTTACCTTTCACTGTATTGCGCTAGTATAGACAAAATCTTTCTCTGAAAAGGAAAAGATGTAAGACTTTCTTTGTTTTCCCAAAGTTAGTTTCTCTTTGTTCTTACAGACAACTCACTCACTCTTTAACTTCATCCGCATGAATTCTCTGTGGTGAAATCATGTACTACCTCAGTCTAAGAGGGACATTTTGACAACACTGAGAAACAAAACTCAGCAAGATCTAAGGCAGCGAATCTTTTATTCCTAATTAAAATTAATATTTATTCTTTTACACAATAGTAGTAGGAAGAAGGCAATGAATGAGAAAAGTTGAGGTCAGATCCCTTATTATGGATTATGCATCAATACAGTGCAGATTTGATACTTATTGTTATTAGCTTCAGAAAGGGGTATCAGTTCTGGATGTACTCCATTGAGCAACATTATCTCATTCCATTTGAATTAAACATAGGAATAACTTCAGTCTCATTGATCCTCATACCCATCAAACACCAAAAAAAGTTATGTCTATTTCCAAGTATTTAAATGGAAATGAGATTTATTAATCTTTTCAAGTTCATTTATTGCCACATAAGTTTTGATGCCAAAAATGGTATTCTGAGGTTTAAATTCTGCTTAGTCTTTTACTCTGGAAATGTACTTTACACAATACATTTTATATTTCTTGTTCTTTGGAAGAATTAATAGAAGTCAGTCATGTAGAGCGACACAGTTTGAAATGTAATTACAGCAATCATTTAAAGATGCATAGTACATCTACTGACTTCTCATTTTAGCATTGTGCATTTCTCTGCAGGCCTGGAAGGCTGTTGTTTAACCTGCCCATAACCTAACTCACCTATCTTTCACAATCTAATCTATCATGCTAATGAATCATTAGACTTGGCATTTAAATATAGATGACAGTAATTAACATTAGCATTACCAAACAGGAACAAATTTTTAAAGGTTGAAGGAGAATTTTTTGCCAGGATCAGACAACATTTTCTAAATTTCCCCACAAGTTGTAACTCAGACTGATTTTTGGAAATTATTGTGTCATCTTTCTACTTACACCCTTACAGGTGTGCCATATTGTGGTGAGCACTACTGTAACTTCTTTCAAATGAAAAGATGTATTTGAAATTTCTTGTAAGGTATCTGTAGTGCTACCATGACATTCCTGCCCTCATTTTTCTCTCTCCTTTATCCTGACACAGATGTATTATGGCTTTCCTGAGAAACAGATCAGGCTCCTGGTCTCATTGAAAAGTAAAGTGGTCTGACTGGTTATTCTTCTGTTTATAAATGCAGGGGCACAGGTACTTGTGACAGTACAAAGGAAAGAGCAGCACAAGCCTGGGAGGGAAGAAGAGAGAAGTGGACAGGGCATTTAAGCTGACTTAGGAACTGCACTCTTTATAAAAGCAGTGGAGTCACTTTTGATGATACTTTGGAATACAGGGAGGAAAATTGCTAGGAAAGAATTGAGTTCTGTCTGAGTTAATAACACTGAAGAAATGTTAATGTTATAAGTGTGATTATGAGTAGAAACCTACAATGAATAAAGGAGATTGATCTTCAAAGAAAACATATGGAGAGCTGTGAAACACACGGATGAAATGAGAATTAGGAGAAGTCAAGTTTACCTGGCAAAAAAAATGAAAAATAATACAGAAAAGTTTTTTAGTTAGATTACAAAAAATTAAAAAGAAAAGATAGTAGGATAGAATTAAACTATACGTGACTCCAACTTCAATGGTCACTTTGTTTGGTTATCTGTTAGAACAGAGCAGTTTATAAATCAGTTTCCATAAAATGCATGAGATACCAGTAACATAAAATTAGGCATTTACTTCGGGAATGGTAGAAGGCAAGAATTTAGAAGTAAATCCAGACTTAAAACAAACTGGTTCCAACATCCATGAGTTCTATTCACGAAATTTACTACTTCAGTGACTAAACTGAAGGCCAACTTGTCTTTTGTCTTTCTTGATATTTTCACAAGTGTTCACAGCACAACTGTTAATTAAATCACCTGAAGCTGCCAAGATGGGAAGTTTTGTCAACATGGAAGCTGTATTCTCAACTGAATAATTATATATTTTATTTGTAATGTCTTGCATTCAAAACCATGAACATAGTAATAGAACTGTTGATTTATTTATCATTTCTTGTAATTATTTTGAGAATAAATGACATAAATGCCATATGTTAGAAGCTGTTTTCATAGGACATGATATATATATATATAAAAAAGAAGCAAATCCTTTCTATAAAAAGTACTGTAACCTGTCTCCATATAAAAACACACACACACAGAGCTAAACAATAAAAGCCTTTTAATTAGGTTTCAGCCCTATATCTCATCAAGCATGGAAATATGCAAAAATGTCCTCAGGATTCTATAAATATGTAAATCCTGAGCCCACCCACATACCTACCACACAAAATAAAACAAAATGTATTAAGTCAGGAATTTATATACTGTGTGTCTATCTATACATTAAATCTTATGGTAAATTCTATTAGAGTTGCAAGGTCAAATATCCAAGCTACAGGATGAGGGATTTATCATTGTCTATGCAGTCTGAATTTTGCCTTGAATGCTGGAGTCCTGAAATATAGAATTGTCACACAATCTTTTTTTTTAATTTTCTTTTTTTTCTTCTTTTTTTGCCTTTTTTTTTTATTTTTTTTTAAAGTTAGTCCTACTAGACTCTTTCATGTCACAGAAGAATTACTGCACACTTACTGAACAGTGTTCTAATTTCTATTTTTCAGTGCACAGCCCCCTGCCTTCATTAATTCAGACTATTCAAAACCTACTCTGAGTACAAAATTAATTTCCTCAGAAGCTTTTTATGGTGCTCATTATTGCAGCATCTAAGTGCTTCATGAACATTAATACATTTATTTTTACAGTGTTCCTGTGAACTGAGTAGTTATTACTAGCTCCTTTTTATAAATGGAAAACTAAGACATGAGAGATTAATGTAAAATATCCAATAATGTGGGGAACTCTATGTGAGCTCAACAGGAGCTGCTTTTCCCAACTGCTTTGCAGAGCCAGAACTGATCACTCTCCTCTTCTTCACACTGATCAATCTTTTTCTCAGCCTTTGTATCAGTCATATCTCAGCCCTGCATCTGGTTTCTGATCTCTCTCCTACTATTGATAAGGCTACTGATCCCATTTCCAGTTTCCTTACTTACTGAAAGCATCTTTTTGATCAAAAAGGATAGTAGCATCTTTCTACCGCCATTTTAGTCTCCATGTACTCATTTTCTTTAATTGACTGCAGTTTCTCTGTCTCACATTTCCCACTTCCAGGTTCTTAAGTTCCCTTTCCTTCCTTTTCCTTCTTCAATACCTTCTATATCATGTTTTTTCTTTCCATAACTGCTGCATCCTTAGGAGGCTGAATGGACATTCAGTTACTTTTTAACTAGAACTGAGAGTAACTAAAACAGAATATTCTAATAGAAAGATTTTGCCATCTTAATCACAGTAGTTTCTATCTGTGGTGTTTATAATAATGGATGAATTTCCTGACAGTACAAATATCCATTGGCAGAATGGATTTTTTGAATTAGAATTTTTTTATATAACTTCAGGCTAAATAAATTAAATTTCCATTCCATTTGCTCTCATAAGCAAAGTGGGCCAAATATTTGAGTGGCAAACTTATGGTACATTCAGTAAGAACTTCTGATAATTTAGTGTTTTCTCTTCTAAATTATTAAATTATTACTACAGATAATGAAGCAGGTGCCCCTTGCATAAATTTCTGCCTGGAATGATATTTCTACTTAAAGAGTTTCCATTTATATACATTTTTTTTACTATGGGATTTGAACTATCTTCACTCATTAACTGAGATTAACTCTGTGTTTTGGTTAGTGACTGCAAGACTTATGCATTTTAAGTAAGTCTTTATTCAGTCATATCTTCTGAATTCCACTGTCTTTTTTCTCCTATCCTTGCCTACTATACTCCTTTTTGGCTCACAAATTAAAGACTATTCCTCCATTGAAATGAAAGTGTGAGAAATAGAGAAAAATCTTAGCATATGATTGTATCTTGACCTGATGTGCCACAAATGTGAGAAAGAACACTTCTAAAATTTTTCTTTGTTTCAGAGCTGGTTGTATAAGGTCTGGTAATGTGTAGTACTCTGATATTGGGAAACTGAATCTCCATTAATTTTTAATTAAGTCTTAAACGTGTCATTACCTCATTAAAATCAGATCTGCTAAAAAAAGTGAAATTATCATGGATAAAATATGTCAGTGAATGTAAAAGTTGAACAGAAATATTGGTAAGAAAATCATAGCTAGCAGAATTAAATAAAGTATTTTCAATTCAAGATTGCCTTGTGGCAATCTCAACAGAAAAGCCAATCCTTTAAGTACTTTATCCTGCCAAACACCGTTGCCAGTAGCTTACTCTAAGTCACTGGGTTAGCATTCAGGATAAAGATCTTTGCTGTATATTTTGGTCAAAGTTCCTTAAAATGTACAGAGTTTTATATTATGTGCAAAGGATGTTTAAATACTGAGATACTCATTCCACAGGAGATTTAATAATTTCTTTTTTCCTTAGTCTAAAACTGACCTTTTATTTTATTTTATTCCTTTCATGGTAAAATTCCAAAGCAATATATTTTGGAGCCAATGAAATATGTTTTTTTTTTAATAAAATATATTTTTTAAAATACGTTGGTTAAGAATATCCCATTATAGTGAAATAAAGTAGTTTTTACAGCAGTTTGAGTACTTCAAAATTGACTTTGTACCATGTTATACTACAAATATAAGAAATTCATATCTATATATAATGTGCATATAGACATGGCAAAACTTGACCCAGTACTGTCAAAACTAAAAGCCTAAATAACTATTTTTATGTATTAGAATGATAAAAATGTACTGGGACAGAAATGCTGTTATAATGATCTTAATATTTTTTTTCTGAAAACTGTGACACTAAGTCTCTAAAACTCTGTTCTAGTTATTCAATTGTTGGATTGGAGTTATGAGAAAATAATCTAATAAGGAAGGAGAGGCTGCATATGAAGTCAGTGAAACTGACACTTCATCTGAACTTCCTCCCTCTCTTCCACCCAGCTCTTCCATACAGCTTCTCCTTAAATAAACCTATAGCCTATAAACCATCCTTCAGGTGCGCATTCTGCCTTATCACACAGACATACAGTGAAACTTGCAGCCCAGAACCTTTATTTCCTGTTATTTCACATAGACTTCTAAATATGTGACCATAATACATATCCATACTTTTCCCTGGGGTAAAGATTTACATAAGAGTGTAGAGTAAAATATACTAGAAACAGAAGAGACAAAGAAAAACTGTCCAAATGGAAAACCAGTGGATTCTCTGAATGTTTTAAATGAACTTTTTATCAGACCAAAAACACAAAGAGAAACATGCTTTACAAATATCATTTAAGTAAACTACCATATAAAATTATTCCTGCATTATTTGTGACCAAACTAAACAGAGTATTTTTAGGAGGTATAGATCTAAAATATGTTTAAAATTTGTTGAAACTTGAAGGAAAAGGAATGAAATTCAAGTTTTACTTTCACAGCATCACAGGTACCTTACTAAATTTAAATAAAATATTTTCTGAGATAAATTTAAATAAATCATGGGAGTTAGACTCTGTGATCCTTATGGTTATGTTCTGACTTGAAATACTCTGTGATTAATTGAATAGAAGTAAAAAACATTCAGTTGAGTTATTGTGCATTTTGAAAATAGAGTACATTAAGGATTTGTTGCAGTCATATCACAGAAACATAAAATGGTTGGGTTTGAAGGGACATTAGACATCATCTAGTTCCAACCCTCCTGCCATTGTCAGGGACACCTTACACTGGACAAGGTTGCTCAAAGCCCCATCTGACCTGACCTTAAATACTTCCAGGGATGGGGCATCCACAGCTTCTCTGGGAAATCTGTTACAGTGCCTTAACACCTTCAGAGTAAAGAATTTCTTCCTAATATCTAATCTGAACCTACCTCCTTTCACACTTTAAAGTCATTCTCCCTTGTGCTACCACTAACCTTCTGCTATCACAGAATTGCAGAATCACAGCTGGAAGGGACCCTCAGGGATCATCAAGCCCAACAACCACAACTGGCCCTGCATAGCTCCATCCTTAAGTCACACCATGTGCCAGAGACTGTTGTCCAAACACTTCTTGAACTCTGTCGGGCTGGTGCAGTGACCACTTCCCTGGGGAGCCTGTTCCTGTGCCCAAACACCTTCTGGTGAAGAACCTTTTCCTGGTATCAAACCCAAACCTCCCCTGACTCAACTTCAGGCCATTCCCTCGGGTCCTGTCTCTGGTCACCACAGAGAAGAGATCAGTGCCTGCCCCTCCTCTTCCCCTCACAAGGAAGCTGCAGACTGCAGAGATCTCCCCTCAGTCTCCTCCAGGCTGAACAGACCAAGTGCCCTCTGCATGCAGAATAAAATGGAGGTATCCTCACCAGACAGAATTTTTTGAGTACATCTGTTTTTTAAGTATTATATTTAGACACATATCAGTGCATAATATTGTGCCTTAAATCTTTCTAGGAGTAATACTCTTTGTAAATAATAATTCCAGACATCAGTTGTTTTGTAGATCCAATTGTTTGCAACTCTATCTTATCTAATAACTTATCTAATAAACTTGTTTTGCAGTTCTTTTGCTTCCTAAAAAAAACATTTGAAGATCTGTAAACTACATAATGATTTTGTTTGTTTTTTTTTTAAATAACCAAGCTTTCCAGATCAGTTACAAAGATTTCTTATCTTCAAACTTTATCAATTCAGAGTCTAGCACTCTATGACAGAGCATTGCAATGAAGACAGCATTCAACAGTCTACTTCAGTTAGTCAGGGCTGCCAAGTTTTATTCTTTCTTTTTATTTTTATCTTATTGAATATCCTGAAGTATGATGAGTTTTCTAGGATATTGCTTATGTTTTCTTGCTTATTCTTCTCTCAGTTAATGAAAAACAGTCAAGGCAAGTGAATCAGTCACTGATGCATAAAACCCAAACCAAATGTTTTCTAAAAGCAAGAAATACTGTTTGTGGCTTAGCAGCTGAAAAATCTGCAAATGATGTTTGTCATAGAGCTCTATGCTCTCACTGCTGATGGTCTTAAAATGCTTTCATCCACTTTAGCTGATCCTTTTTTCAGATAGTAATTATGACTGATGTCTTTTAAGCAAAGACTGGAGATATGTCTGCTGTTGCTATGAAAATGCATGTGAACTAGGTCACTGCTGCAATATGCTGGAATGTGAGTCTTCATTTTGTAAATGTTTTAGATTCCAGAGGATTTACTTCTGGGTTTTCTCAAATCTGCCTTAATACCGAAATGAAATATTTATACTGGAGTTAGTACAATCAGGTGGTCATTTTGTTTGGCAGATTGGGTCACCTTTAGGGGAATTAACAGTTTGTGAGCTGCTAACTCGTTTGGGGTTTTGATCCCCTGAGAACCATGATATTGGCACACATGGACCAATACTGTAACAATGACACAAAGTAGCTGGAAAGCACATTCTCCTGAAACAGCGAGGGTGAAACATCAGACTTTGGTCCTGAACTGAAAATAAAAGATTTCTGTAGAATTCAAGAAGGAGAAAACAAGCATCATGGAAACCATTTTCCATCCGTAATGTGGCATTTTGAAAAAGTTTTCCAAATGTCTTCTCACTACAGTCAACTGTATGTCCATATTATCTTTTTTTTTTTTTTTTTTTCATGTAAGTAATTCATTCATACAAGTTCCTGGGAATGTCCTGGTAAAAATAAATATGTGGACAGATATTTAAATGCAAATAATTTGTATATTAAAAATATTTCACTCTCTTCAGTGTTATTAATTATTTTCTCTGTGCAAAGGAGACAGCTGAAATTGATGACATTGATTTTCAAGATGGAAGACAACAGGCAGCATCTTGAAACCTGGATCCCAGACTAAATCATTAGTGAGCATCTCACATCTCTGTGTTTTCTGCATTATCACATCAATGGAACATACAATCTGGAATTTGTATCCACAGCTTGTTTTGCTTTTAGAGGGGTCTTATTTGCTGATTTCACGGAAGTTAAACACCAAGGCTGTGAAAGGTTTATGTGATATGGTACCGAAAATTAAGTTGGAAGTAATTACAAAAGTGGTGGATTTTATATATCTTACTGACATTGCCTACAAGTAAAGTACCTACAGGAGCAACTTTACATTCATGGTTTGTACCTGTCTGATAGAAAAAGCTGCAAAAAATATAAAAACCTTTTGTCCATTAAGCATAGGCATTTTGAAAAAGAACTATAATAAAAAGTTTACAAGTTTCAGTGTTTGAATTATAATGCAAAAGATAATGTTTCCGCTTCAGCTCTTTAAAATACTATTTGAAATGGGAATGCATTTAGGCACTTAAGGTTTGATTTATAAAACTTCTATTTACTTTTATGCATGTTCTTTGCATAATTTACTTGGTAAAAGTAGAACAGTTTTAGTTTACATAAATCATATTATTCTTTTCTTTTTTCATGGAAACTCTTGTGGATGCTATATCATCATTCTTATTTCAAGACTGTGCATTAAGATAAAAAGGGCTTGAAGGTGTGAAAGAACTGTGGTAATCTCAGACTCCATAAGCAGATTGCACTGCAATATATTGTATTGATTCTTATTTTTTTAAAAAAAAAGAGTGGAAACATTTTACATTAATGTGCAGAAACTCAAGTTGCCTAGAGAAAGGTAAGACAGCAAAAAAAACAAAAATAGTTTCACTTTGAAACAAAGTGTTTAGTCTGATTTGGCACTTCCAGGATATTCATCCTGAACTTCTTTGCTACATGATTTTTCTATTTTCTGAACATACATTGTTAAACAAAATAGGGCTAAAGTACTACTCAGGACAACTTAGCTGTCATCTAGCTTTTCCGTGATTGTTACCCATGAGAGCTGTGAGTCAACGACAAGGCCATAAGCAGAAAAATGATTACCACTACTGTAAGTGTTCCCAAATTCTATCACATTCTAGATTTGGGTCAGAGGGGGGAATATTGTTTTCCATTACTGTATTTTCTGTAAGAAGAGGCCAAACACAATAAACTGAGAACAAATTGTTTGAGATAACATATAAACATGGAAAATGAAACAGTTGATCTGACGACAGCAGACATGTAGAAAAATAGTGTATCCAAAACCTCCTTTTTGCCTTGGTTTTATACAGGAAATTTCTCTTCTCATATCTTTTGAGTCCTGGAATCTCAAAGCAGGGACTGTTGAAATTAAGTCCCACCCATCACAGGAGAATAGAATAAAATTAATAGAACAGAATAAAATACTCCATATATCAAGGGGGCTTATATGAAAGATAGAATGGACATTTTGTCAAGGCCCATAGTGGTAGGACAAGTGAAAACAGGAAGAGGGTAGATTTAGATTAGCTATTAGGAAGAAATTCTTTACTGTGAGGGTTGTGAGGCACTGAAAGTGGTGTTTGTCTGGGTTTACAATCTTACGTGTTGCAAAATCCAGGTTAACCTTCCTGGAAATGGTAACTGTGTTTTCTTGCTAGTCCATCAATTAGTGTAATTAAACCTGCTGAGGTTTGTTTCCTCTCATTTTCTTCACATTTATTTGCTCAGGTGTGTGTTTCCTTAGATGTTTTTTTTTTCTGGTTTCCCTCTTTTCCTTTTGTTTCCTTTCCAGTTGACAAGGCCTGCTGACAGATAACCATGCTGAAATAAATGTTCTTACAATCTCACTTACCTTCATCAATCAGTGTGGGCGACCAAGTTTTATTTTTATGACTGGTCTATATGTTTTGTTTATGACTTACTCTTCATTATGTCTTTTTGCACTGAGAAAGGATTTTATCCAGATATTCTTAAAGAAGAAGTCCTTCTTCTTCCACATACTAATACAAATATGACTAGAGAGGAAAAGTCACATAATTTCTTCACCAAGTTATGATTCTTTCACACCTCTTCTGTCCCCCTTTCTGCTCATATGCAGAAGCACCCAAAAATATTAAAGGAAGCTTGAGGCAAAAACATTTCAAATAACCCAAATAACAAAAGCACTATGCTTTTATACTTTCACAGCTGTTTATTCTTTCAAGAAATGTCAGTTCAAACTGTGCTTTCCCCCAAGTATTAAATAAATGTAGAAGCATTGGGAGCATTAAAGTAACACTAGGCATTCTCTTAATGTACTTTGCAGTAATTTTCCTTTCATCCTGAACTGCTATGCATTGTTGTCATAGCTATCAAGAGAAAGAAATCTTTGATAATCATAAGGACTGTAAACCCATATTCCATTTGCATGAATTTGCACAACATAATGTTTCCTGGGTTTATACCAGAGGATTTTTTTCCTGATCTTGAGCTCCATATCTCACAAATTCTTTTTTAAAAGAAAGCAAGTAGATAGTAACCCACCTCTCTGTAGTAACCATAGCACACATATTTTCATTTTTTTATTCTCTTCCCTGAAGCATCTCAATATCTGAACTTAGATTTTTTCAGACTACCTGTAGCAGATAATATAAAATGCCATAGCATCACTTTTTCAGCTCTGTTACAATTTATTGGCTCACCTGAAATTGCGAGTTTGCTGATTTCTACATTGCACTGTAAGCACATAGGTCTGGATTTTAAAGTGCAAGCTAGGATTAGTGTGAACAGCCTCCCTTTTGAAATTGTTGCTAATCAACTAGTCAAATGTCAAAAAAGCAATGCATAAGCATATATGTGTATATAAAATGCAATTATATGCTTTATATTTATCTAGCTGATAAATATGAATATAGAAATGCATGTATACACAAATGTGTATATATATATATATATATATATATTTGCATAGATATATACACCTACACCTACATATATGTATAAATTTTAGATTTCTGAGCCAGTCATTATTCCCAGTCTTCTATACTTGATGTCACTCTGTATAGGACTGGTTTATCTGACATCTTTTTTATGCTATTGACTGTCTCTCTATGTTCACTGGACCATGTTTGTACAAGGTTTTATAAGTTAGTAGATGAGCCAGGTAATAGGGGCAAATTCCATGGCAGAGAAGATGGAGATCTTCTGACAGAGGAACATGTAATGTGAAGGAGATGTGAACCACAGAATTTGTAAAATATTGTAATGGTCTTTACATGCTGCTATGCTCCAAACTCTGTTAAATTATATCTTAAATGATTTTTCCTTCTCTAGAGATGATTGAGATAGCATCCTGAGGTTACTCTGAACTTTTAAGGGACTGGTTCCTCCTGCACAAATTTGACCATGAATCTCTTTATCATCAGAAGATAAACCCTTGATTCTTTCAAAATCTAGACTGAAGAGATGTTCAGCTAGATAGGTTAAAAATCTCCAATTCTTATGAAGATTTTCATGAAAACAATATAAAAAAATGTCCCACAAATTCATGATTGTTAGGTCTCTTTTCTACTCCTGTGAGGGGGATATCAAGAAAAATCCACCTGTTCTTCCTAAACAGCAATCTACTTACTATGTGCTTGTCACCACAACTGCTTTAAGTCTATTGGAATACTACATAAATTGCTAAGGAACTGGACTGACACATGGCTTTTGCCACCTGGCATGATTTCCAAAGGACATCGATCTTCCCATGAGGTTTGATCACTCCCAGAGAGCTTTTTTGGGTTTAAAAACTCCCAAAAATTCATGAGAAAAAGATAGTTGTCATTTTTAGGAGAAGTTTATTTTCTTTTCTGTATCTATCTATAGTATTTCCTGAGGCTTAGAAGGGTCAGGATCTTTGAGCTCTTGTGTCTAAAACAATTGAAGGGGTCTTGTATTATTGGCACCTTTAAGCTTTAGGATGTGGCACAATATTTCCTAGGGTGTTCTTTGTCGCTCCTTCATGAGTCACATTATCATATGGATCAGCCCTTGGTGAAAATCTGTGTCTCCATGGCACTTCTACTCTAAGGGAAAGATTATTTTGAATTATTCTGGCTTCCATTTTATTGGAACTCTTAATCAAAAATCAAAGTTATTCTTCCATACTGACCATATGAAGATTCCCAATCTTCCTTTCCATCTTGGAGAGCATACCCTGGGGTGTCCAAGTTAAAAAGCAGCTTAATGGATGGGGGAAGATTTGGAGGAGTAGAAACATGGACTTTGTTCTAAAGAAATGAAATTTTTTGTTTAGCTCTACAGAGAAAAGAGATTGGCACATTGATACATAAACAATAAGACTGTGATTTAGCAGGAGAAGGAGCAAAAAAAATCCAGCATTTGAACCTTAAAAGTATAGGTTTTTATTGGGTGTAACTGCAACCTCACAGAGAGGAAAAATAACCTTGGAGGAACTCGTCTAGAGAACGAGTACAAATTTTTCTTCTTTTTATTTAACATTTTTTATTTTTTTAAGAGGTATCTATTTTAAAACATTAATTTTGAGAATTTCTGTGGTTCATGTTACACTGGAGTTACAGTCGACGATTGGGAAGGTAATTCCTTATTTCTCACTTCTTAATATCCCTGAAGATGTTTAAAAAAGCCTTCTATATTTTTGACTCTCGCATTATCTGTTGGGAACAATATGGAGTTATTGGTTTGCTGAATGCTGACTAAAGACAGCAAAAGGTAAAACTTTCACAAATGGTCCTTCATTAGGAGCACTTATGACAGCTTGATTTATTGATATACCTTAGGGTATGTAGCCTGATTAGTTGCTTGACTTTGACATACCATCTTTTTACTCATAGGATCTCTGAAATTTGCTTTCTCACATTTTCTCTTCTCCAGTCAACTACATATCTGATGTAGGTACCTGATTTATTCTCTGTGACAATCCTAGAACTAACCTTGCCACGTCAAACCATATAAAAGAGATTCCGACATTTAGATATACAGCAAGTGGCCACTAATGTTACCAAAAATATTAGCAATTAATTTTTATTTTCCCTATATTTTAGTCCTAAATTCTCCAGCTTGAAGAGGCAGTTTTGCTAACTTTACTCTTTTGGCACAGAGCTTCCTTGGAGAGATTCTAAACTTGATCAGATAGGGCAACTTGATCAAGGCTGGTCCTGCTTTTAGCAGATGGCTGCACATGATCTCAAGGGGTTCCTTCCAACCTGAATTGTTATATGACAGTTTTATGGAGGAGAAAGGAAAAGTTTCTTAGCCAAAGTTAGACTCCAGTTCCAAGCCTAAATTAAAGTTAACTTGCTATAGGGTGGATACCTGTGGCTCAAATTTGGCCATCCACACCTGACTCAATCTTCTCGAGTGTGGCCTGGCTAGCTCAGTGATGAGGTTTCTCTTCACTCGAGTTTCGAGCCAGCATATGTTTGTGGGGTTCACTGATTTTCTTCAAGAACCCAAGTCTATAGAGCGAGTAAAGAAATCAGGGGGGGACTCTCTCTCTGGTTTGCATTCCACAGTTTATTTCTGTGAAGGGGAATCCAAGAGACGAGAGACCAAGGATTTGGGGTCTGGGGGGTCTCTTTTAACAGGGTTTCTCAGAGGGAGGGAACGTCAGAGAAAGAACCAATTATTTTTCTCAGTTAGTACATCTTACAGACTTTCTACAAATCAAGGTTACACACACCAAGATAAGAAATAAGAGACACCAACTTCTTCAAATGCCCACAAAGGTGTAGGAGTATTCTCCACAGAGGGGCAGAGGAGGAGAGAGGGGGCGGGCTTGGTTTCCTGGCAACACAGGGGGGAAAGAAAGGGAAGGCAAGGTAAGCATGCCCTCCCAGCTTCCATAGTTTAGAGACATTCTGGGACAGGAAAAACAAAGTTATAAACTTGCGTGTTGAAAAAAGGGTCCTCTTCTCCCAACCCTGGGCTAAAGAAACTTCAAGCAGCTGGAAATGCCAGCAGGGTCTTCTCTTTACTCCATCCGGCCTCTCGCCGTGGGGCTGAGGAGAGAAACTTCGGTAACCATGGTAACTTGACACCAGGTAAACAGTTAGGAGAAAGAAAAGCTGGGGGGAGAAATCACAACGAAAAGATGGGAAAAAATACATTTCAAGCTATCAACTACAACACACACCTACTGTCCTCCGAACAGAAAAAGCAATGAAAGATATCTTGTTGTTGCATAAGATGTGAGCATGAAACAATATAACATAGAATAGGTTTGAACTGCTGATGGAGTATATATATAGACGAAGAGTGGTAGGGAAGGTGGTGACACATACAGAGGGAAGCTGGAGCCATGCTTCTGCACAAAGCTCTTCTGCATTTCCAGTTCCAAGGGCAGACAAAATGCCAGCACTCCTGTGTCCAGCAGTTACATACCATGGAGAGCAGCAGCTCCTAAGCTGTTTTCCTCTGCAGTGCTAATGCTGTTTGCATAACTTTACATACACACATATTTTAAGCACTGGTTTTGGTACTGTTTCAGTGGAAAAAGCTGAATGTCCAGAAATTATTTAGACAAAAACAAAATAAAATAAGTGTGTGGCTCACAGCTTGATTTTTGATAATATCAGTAAAATTCTTGCTGATGTGAGAGAAAAATTTAAGCTTGCAAAGATAGTGTCTTCCTGCCTCTAACAGGGACCACACAGCAATTAGCTTACATAATTTGTCTGATAAAGTGAAATTTATTGCCAGGGTGTGTTGAATGTCACAACTGTCCCCTGAGATCCTTGTATTTGTCAAAACCACAGGGTGCCCATTTACCCAAGTTGGAAAGGCTCATAGCATTAAGAGATTCTGACTGACTGTGTCACGGTACCTAAATTGCAGTCATTTTTTTTTAAACTGAGGCAAGGAATTACTTATTTTTCATTATTTCAATAATAATTTCAAATTCTTTTAAAGACTCTTTAAATAATTAACATGGTAATATGGCAATGTTTAAGAGATGAAAATTAAGGATTTGGACACTTAGCAGATAACAGTATCTGCTGATGAGATCCATTTATTCCATGAAAGGACAAGTTGATATTTTGTCCAGTTTTAGGCCCATCAGTAAAGAGATTAGGAAGCTCAGGAGAATTCAGGGGATTCCACCAAGGTGGTGAGGGCTAGAGTATTTGCCTGGTGAAAAGAACCTGAGGGAGTTGGGTTTGCTCATCCTGGTAAGTATAGATGGCTTCATGGGACCGAGCAATATTTCCCCAGTGCCTACTGAGAGGTCCACAAGAATTTTCAAAGTGGTGATTACCAGGAAGAAAAGAGAAAAGAGGCATGAATTGGACTGAAAATCATGAGAAGAAACATTTTCTCTGTGAGGAGAGCTAGGCAGTAGCACACGTTCCCCAGAGAGGTTGTGCAGTGTCTGTCCTTGGAGAGTTTCAAGACCCGACAAGATGAAGTTCTGAGCAACCTGGTCTGACATTTCAGATGACCTTACTTAACAGGGAATGTGACCAGGGGCTGCCTGAGCCCAGTCCACTCTGAATTATTCTCTGATCCTTTGATTTTTCTCATTTCCATAGTCTGTGAGTCCCTCTTCCTGTTAAATAAATTTGACTGTGATACTGCAAGTATCACATCTGTGTTTTTAAACTTAAGTGAAATATACTTCAGGGTAGGGCTGTGAAGTGCAATATTTTCAGTTTATTCAGAAGGCAAACAAAGACATTTATTTTCATTCTCTGTGAGACAGGCAGAAAGCACTTTGACACCAATTTGGATTACACAGAGAAGCTGGAATGAAAAACCAGCACTTTGTATTGAATTAAATATAGAAAATTCATTTGAGGGTGGCTTGAGTCCTTCACTTTAGGAACAACATAAAATAGAATGTTAATCACCTAACTTCAGAGTTTTGAACTTGTTGTTAGGAGGGGAGTTACTGTTAATTTAGGAATTTCAGCAACTGATGTTTGTTTAGGGGAGAAAGTCAAAATAAAGAGTGAGTACAGCAAGAGATTTTTCCCCCAGTCCTGTGAGCTTGCTGATATGACAGAATATCTAAATGACAAGCTGTCTCTTCAGGTTCTCAAAATTTGGCTGAATGTATAGTTAATGGGTAGAGGATATGAAATATCCTCAAGAAATATCAGCTTTAGTTTTGAAATACTGAGTTTACATGTGCCCTGAAAAGAAATGAAAGACAGATTTTTAAACTTAGGAGAAAGAAACATCTACACAGTGGGACTTACATCATCTGGTTCTGTGGCACTGTGACATTGGAAGGTCAAATTGCAATGAAAGCTTTAGCTCCATTGGTCACAATTCCTTACAGGGGGACAAGAGGAAAGCAGCTGTGTTGCTCCATCAGTGATCTATTGCAAACATACTGCTTACTAGCAGAAATGTTGATGGATGTCCAGTCTCAAGCAAAAAGTATTTGTATTCTCCCTGATTTCCCCCTTCTACCTTGATGCAGACAAATCTCGATGTCTGTCACAAGGGAGAGCATGAGCATCTGACCATCATTTCTACACATAATCTGAATCATAAAATATAGATCTATGTCCTGCATGTGCCATCCTTCCCTTATGAAACAACAGATTCATGTCCCAGAATTTATGGGATTAAAGAGAGATTGATTATGGAATTAAGGAGAGTATAAAAAAGAGTATTTGTCTACTGCACTTGTTCTTTCAGAAGCTAATTGCTTTAAAAATTGCAAAGAAATTGCAAATGCACCCCTTTTAATGCTCTTTTTTGTGCTGTGACCAATAAGAGTAGGTATACCTTTTGGAAACATTACACATTGTGATGTAAATGTAGGCAAATTTCTTTGCTGTAAGATAGAGTACAGAGAAAATGGTAATTATTTTAGTCCACTGTAGTAAAATGGCTTTTCAAATTTGCATTTGTAAACTAAATATGAGATTATGAGTTCCACCTACATCAGATGTCCTGCTCTTCCTACTTGAGATAAATGTTTTACATTGTTTTTTCTGAGCTACACCTGAAAATTTTCTCTCAGATCGAAAGACATACTAAGCTTGACTTGTATGTCATGTCCATGTCCAGCTAAGCAATTTGAATCCATATATAGGCTAGAATTCATCTGTAAAACACATTTAGAAGAGTCTTGTGAAAGCTTCTGGAATCAGATGCCATGTAAAAATATTCATGTTGCATAAACAAATGACAAAGAACTTAGTTTCAGTATCAGTCTGAATGACAATTCCTGAAAGGTTGTTTGGCTCTACACTTTCTCAATGACAAGTCATCATTCCACAGTAAATATGTGTGCCTACCATTTATGCACTGAGAAGGGTACCAGAAATCTTCTCAGAATGTTTGCAAAAATTGTGTGCATTATTTTGTCATTGATATAATTGACTGGTGTAGACTGTCAGTGTGAAACATCCTTGGAATATATTCTCAAGTGCATGAGTATGTATATCCTTGAACAAATCACATTTTGCCTTCTCTTATTTACACAAGAACATAAAAAAAAAAGGAGACAGTAAGGTCTGCAAACCTTCCCTGAGACTTTTTAATCTGAGATATATTAAGGTGGATGCTTAGGATGAGGTTAGCTAAGAAATAGATACTTACTTGTCTTTAACCAAAATTTATTCAAATGTTCAAATATTTTCTTTTAATTACATTTCATGAAAGATTACATAAGTTAATGATTCTGGAAATTACATTTTACATTATGTAAGAAAAAGGCCAGTCAGGAACTATTTTATCAAAAAGCTATTGAGCAGTCTGCTGGAGGTAAATAGAATTTTTATTGCCTTCATCACCAAAGTATTAGACATGCCTTCTCTGCAGGCATTGTGCCATGAGCATCTATGCCAGCTCTACTGAAATGCAGTATCTATAAGATTTAACAAGACTGACTAGTCATTGGGGTTTTTTTTCTAAAAAATGCTTCAGGAAACCACAAGTCTCCTGGAGAAATTCACTGCAGTAATATAAGAAGACAAAATGACACTTCAGAAAAACTGTAAAGAAAATGGAAGTGGTATTTCCTTTATTTTTCCAGTAATCCCAGTGACCAGGAACACAACCATTTTGTTAACTAGAAAACAACAGACCCCAATAAAGTGGGGGACAAACAAAAGTAATATCAAACTAATGGAAAAGGTTGCCCTCAATGGGTGTAATTTGTTAAAGGACTTAACCCTATTTCTGTTGTATTAAAATTAATATTTTTCAAGGTAAACTTTTTGAAAGAACTGATTTCTGTTCTCCTATGAGAGGTCACTGTATTACTTTAATTTCCATTATCATATTATTTTACCTTGTATCTGTTTATTTTGCCTTTGGCCTCTTGAATATGCTATTTGGGCAAGTGTGCGTGCTTGTGTGTGTGTGTGTGCTGTGTGTGTGTGTGTGTGTGTGTGTGTGTGTGTGTTATTTTTACAGCAGTTATTTCCAAACTTCAGAACATTACTTTGTGCTATCTGTCAGAATCTGTTATGGACCACACTGCATCTCTTCAAGTGTTCAAGCTTCAAGCGTTTAATTCAAATCCTCATAAAAGCACTAGGCTTCTATTGACCAGCAACACATTTTTGCAACACCTCTTCATGACCCACTGAGGATTCCAGGACTGTTGAACAGAAAGCAGTGTTTACAACTGTGCTTGACAAATGTGTTAGGTATTTGTTAAACAGTGTATATTCCTTACCATAATGATAACATCATAGTCCCATTCACCTATTATTTTGAAGGGATAGAAGTGCAGAGTGGGGAATCAGCACTTTTTTCTAACAGTGTTGCATTGAGGGTATATTCATAGAGATTTAAAATGGACTAATGAGATATTGGGAACTTAATAATGCAATGCAACCTCGTGGAGTAAATAATAAGTTGAGCGAAGTGATGAAACACAAGTTATATCCTTTCACATACAATAGATTTAACATTATTTATTAATGATAGTCATGTATACAAAGCTGCTATTTGTGTAGTTTGATTATAGGCACTTAAATATATGAGTGCATTTTAATTTTCTAGGGTATGCCAAAAAAACAACTGATTGGATTGTAATTTAATAGAGTATCACTATGGAAAAATACTTTGAGAATTTGGGACTGGTTTGTTTCTTCAAGTTTTACTTGTATTAGAAATGAGTGTTAGGATAAAAAGATATCAATCCTTCTACTTCTCCTTAGAAACTATTTTTAGCCTTTGTACATATATCCCAGCATACATATCTATTAAGTTCCTATTCAATTCTATCTTAAGACAACTAAGCACTCAAATAACTTGGAAATGTTTTAATAATGCTGACATTTAAAAGGAAGGATTTAACAGGTAAATTGTATTTTTCAAGTTGTATTTTTTGTGAGGATCAGAAGCAGGTTTGTATGATAAGCAACAATCTTTTCTGCTGTCTATTTAAAATCAATACCTACCCAAAGGCATTGCTTCTCTGACATTAAAAGGGTTCCTAGAGAGGGAGATAGTTTCCTACGCTCTTTTTAAAGTCAGTGCCATAAAGTAGATATATAGCCATATATCTTCCTTATTTTGAAAGCATTTTGTTTCCACTGGAACTAAAAGCAATAAGTAGAAAATGCTGGCTGATTTTGTGCATGCTGCATGAAATCTCTGAGTCATCTTAAGATGGACATTTATTGCAGCATTAAGGTGGAGCTAATTCTGTTATCCTTTTTTCTCCAGTAAGTGTCTTCCCAAGGTGCAGTAGATTAGGTTTTCTGAGCATCAATCAGGCTCAGCAAACTGAGCTGGAACTCTTCCTCTATACGTACATTAATCACCAAACAGGTAGCCAGAAGATGGAGTCCCTCACATAGTAAGATTATTTTAAAATTAGATGTAAAATCCTTTAATACATGTAACATTTACATTTTCTATACTGCAGAACAACATGAAACACATTAGTTGTATATACATTCTGTTTTAAACTTAGAGCTATCATCTTTGTCCTTCAGGAACAGTATCTTACCAAACAATTAGTGTCAAAATAAGAAAGACTGTGAGGTTAAGGGCTGAATTTACCTTTATTTGGACATTATTTCAAAACTACTATGCTTGTATCTTAATCTCCTATGTAGCTTTAAAAAAATTGGTTGTGTCACTACTTTACTGATAAGAGTAAGAAACTGTTTACTTACAAAAGTCCAACACAGTTAAAAAAATTATATTTGCCTTTATGTATATGAGAGGAATCCTTTACCATCTTCTACTTAGTTTTACCATGGCATTGTAAGCAAAATAATTATATTGAGAAAACAATCTGAAGATCAAGAAAATAGTAAATTGCCTCTAGATTCACTTTATTCATTCTCCTTTAATGTCAGACTGTCAACACCATAGGCAGCTGCAACTGATCTAATTGTTTTGATTTCCTACTTAATCTGTTGCACTACTAGGATGCAATTCATTCATGTCAAGCTGACATCTAAAATAGGTCAAATGAATCAGGGCTTTGAAGTGTCTATTTCCTTCCATTGCCTTGAAAGGAAGAGTAGGATAACTGGCTCAGATATAGCTATAAGGATATACTGTGCTTTTGTGGTAAAATGTTAGAAAGAAATCTCATTCCAAGAAAAAAAAAATAAACTCAAATAATAGGGATAAAAAATTAAGATTTTATTTCATTACATTCAAAATAACTTATATAAAAATCAATCTTTAAAAAGGTTTTTTTAGCACTAACACCAAATTCTTATCTGTAAGTATAATCACATCTGAACCTTCTCAAATACTAGTCACCATTATTTAGTCACTATAGAATTCAATTTAGGTTTGCTTGCATTTTATTCAAATTTGGTAGAAAATAGGTATTTATGACATGACTACCTGAATCAGTAAGTCTAAATACTCTAACATGATGTTTGTACTTGTAGTGAACTTAATTACAGTTAATTTTAATCTAAAATCTATGCTTGTATTGTTAATTGGAAACTTCAAATAGGTAGAAGTAATTGACTTAGATAAAATTAATGTCTACTGCCACCGAGGTTATTCTTGTCAATAATTTACAATTACACTGATAAAAATCCCGTTCATGTCCTCAGAGTGTGAAACATAGAGTGGGTTACAATGAATTGAACAAAATAGTTTATATTAAATTACACTGATAGTATGGATGTAATTCTCCCCAGGTATTTAGCTACCATTTCCTTAAATGTCATTCCTTCAAAGGAGATTTCATCAATCATCATTTTAGTGATAACACTGCAATAATCTAGTACCATTTTCCTGTGCTGTCCCACACATCAGTGAAAAGCATACACATTTCTATTATTCGATATTTTCTTTTAAGGGTATATCTTAGTTTGCTATTAATTTTTGTGGAAATAGTTTATGCATGAAATTTATAGTATAAATTATATTCCATTCTATGGAAACAATTATTTTAGCATATATTTAAATATATGCTATTTATATATATTTAAATATCTAGAATAGAAATATATATATATATATAGTATAATATATGCTAAAGATATACATTTAAATCAGTTAAGTATACCAATTGAGTCCAAGGGAACCATTCCTGGGATAGAATTCCAAAAACCACCTGAAGGTTATTTGTGGAACTTGTTTAACTCACTAGAAGATTGACTCAGTAGTTCAGATATTTTCTTTTAAGAAAATGAAATTACAGAAAACTCTTTTTTTCACCTTTAACTCCATCAAAATTTTTATTTTTATTTTTTTTAGGTTTAGGCATTTATCACTGTAAGATGTTTTCTGTAATGCAAATTAATCTCATACCTTTTCTCTAAAGACTTTCAGATTTATCAACCTCTTTTTACAAATATGGCATCAGAAAAACATATCATACTTATGAGACAGAGAAGTCTTCAAAGGACCTGATTTTCAGACAGCAAAATTCCAGCCCTTTTTGCTAAAAACAAGTACTGTTCTCACTGGAGCTGGGGAAAACAAACTACTTTCATAACACATAACATTACTTATCTAGAAGCTGACAGGTATGAGTAAGATTTTACTCCTGAAACATTTCAGACACACATACGCAAAATTTCACCTTTTTTTTTTTTATTCTTCTGTTAGCTGTATTAGATTCTTTAGAAATTAATGCCACATTCAGAAACAATTCTTTCAGAACATCTGAGGTTTCAGATCTATTTGTTTCATGCCATTCAATGATCATCTGCCAACACTGCTGCAAAAATTGTTGAGCTGTAACCACTTAATCCCTGGATTTTGTTCCCCTGATTTTTCTTTTCATATTCATTACTATCCAATTCATTCTTTACATAAATTCATATTATTAAAATCTGGAGATTCACCTTCATAGTCTTCATTTCACAGCCTCTAATTATCCGGTCTACTTCAGTATAAAATCCAGACAGTATTTTTTCAATACTTTGCCTCTTTTGTTTTCCTGGATTGAATTTTTTGCTTCCTTTATACTGTCTATTCAAGACAGTACCTTGGATTCTTTTCTTGATGGTAAAAACATATTATGCATTTACTCTGTTCTGCCAAAATCACATCGTATATTTAAAATGGCTAGACACTGTCATCAATTTCTCCCTTATCCTCTTTTTTGCCTGACTCTCTCTGAATACAGGTTATAACTCCTTCATGGTACCTTCCTACTAGGCCAGTACCACAGGTTTGACTGCTGTGACAAAAGTTTTCCTATTCCATGAAGAATTAATGTATTCAGGGCTCAAATCCTCTCCAGCTTGAAATTTATCTTTCCTTTTTTTTTTTTTTTTTTTTTTTGTAACCTCTCAGTGGTTAATTTTACCCACACTATTTAATTCCTGTATTGCATATGGAGACCAGTGCTTATGTGTGGCAAAGCTTTGTCTAAATATAAAACTGTGATTATGGTCAATGATAGCTCTAAGTCTTACAAATGTTATGCAACATATTTTTATTAATTAGGAGGAAGTATTTTTCCTTGGTAGGATGCCCAGACCTGTCCTGTTTGCAAGGTCAGTTGGCTTTTCCAGAAATATCTGTCCATGATTTTGTTTTGTTTTGTTTTTTAAAGGATTGTATGTTACTGTGGTTAGGAAGAGCTGCAGGATTGGACACCATAGTCTTGATATACCATCTTGAACATTGTCAGCTGTCCAGATGAGAAGCTGTCCTGCTGTTTTTCACCACTGCATTATAAATGCTACCAAATTAACCATAACTTCAAAACCAACAGCTTTCACAGCTTTGCTTGCACTTAGTTTCAGTACCAAAAGTCATTAAAAAAAGTTGCAGCTGGGACACTCTTGGCAGCCATTTGCTTATCCTAGGAAGGTCAGTTAAAAAGAGAAGCAATTATTAGATTGCTTAAAGAAATCAATCAGTATTGTGGAGCACCTAACCGACATAGTTCAGGAAACATATTTTATTTTTATTTCTATTGATCAGTGGGTGATAATATATAATTGTGACAAATGGCAAAGGAGTTAAAAGATCAGATGAACTGCTGAGGGATTGGTGCCTGATACAGATCCCTCAAGCAAAGACTGTGATTACATCTTTGTGCAACCTTGTGTCTATATGGTGAGGAGAGGAGAGGAGAGGAGAGGAGAGGAGAGGAGAG
>NC_031768.1:75607624-75639228 GCF_001522545.3 Parus major | reverse complement strand
AGAGGAGAGGAGAGGAGAGGAGAGGAGAGGAGAGGAGAGGAGAGGAGAGGAGAATGCTTCATGTTATGCAAACTCTCTGACACTAATATGTGCAGAATTAGAAAACAAGTGACATAGTGAAAAACATTAGAATGCAAAGAGAGAGATGGGAGAACTGAATGCCTTTAAGAAAGCACTTAAACTGTTTTAGCCAAGAATTTATGAAATAATGAAACCTTCTAAGGTTTAGCTTTTCTGATCAGAAAAATAAATAAATTTTATGCCATTACTTTGCAACACATTAGATCATTAAAGGAATATTCAGACCACCTTCACAGGGCTATTAATTGATGTGCTACAGATTACAGATTGAAAAAATCAAAGTACATAGATGGCAATTTACAGCTGCTCAGCCGACTAGTGCCTATTTATTTATCTTTGATGGCTCTTGTACATGATCATATCTGAAACTGTGATTTACAGTGACTGATACTGCCTTGATATTAAGAAGAATAACATGCTCCAACACAAACTGTTTTATGAAAAATATTACCTCGCATCATATTTAAAAACCTGCTACCTAGGCAACACTCTATGCTTGGAAGGCCTTCATTTCCAGTTGAGCTATTCAGCTAGGACCAAGGTCTTCCAGATTTACTCCTTGCATGTGTCCAAACACTCAGTTATGTTGTCACAATTGACTTGTAGGTCATGCCAGGCACTGCAACTCTTAGAGAGGATCAAATAAATAATTTCTGAGAGATTATGACCTTCTTCTCTTCTTTGTGACAAAGGAGAAGTGAAGTATGGAGGCATTTATACACATTAGTCTCATGAAAAGTCATGCAGCAAAATGACCTGTCTAGAATGGAGTCAGAATTTGACGTGTCATGTCCCATGGAAAAGGTGTCTACAAGCCTCCAGCTGTTACTGAAACCTCAACAATCATGCCATTCCCCAAACCTTAGATCTGAGCAGTGGTTCTCAGATGTTTGTCCCAGTTCATGCATATAATGACATTCTGAACAAAATATGAAGAATTCAGGGAAGGAAGAAAATAGCAACTGAACCATTATTAAGCATCTTACATATTATCTTCATAACAGGGACCTTGGGACATCAGGCTTTTATTTTCTGCAGATTCTTTTTCTGTATCGCACCAGCAAGATAGTCTCAAATACAGACACTGTGGAAGTTGTAAGGTTTTTAATTTAGATGAGCTCAGTGTCATCACTTCTGAACTTGGGAAAGCTTACTTCTTTTGCCACCTTTCCCTCATAAGAAGAATTTAATTTCTTAACTCTTGTATACCCTTGCTTCTGATAAATTCCAGCTTTGCCAAGGCCAGCTTTGGAATTTTAGAGATGTAAGAAAAAGAATCTTTCAGACTAAAGATTTTCAATACACTTCTGAATATGTGGAAGTGAAGACATTATCTTATTTTAGGACTCAAATCCACGAACTAAAAGTATTAAATACATATAAGAAATGTTTTAATATACTTTCTATTATGAATTTGCTCAATGAAATACAGAAAAAGTTATCTTTAATGATTTGTTCACCCAGAGGGTAAGAAAAGGATTTTTTCTGTGTACTACTGTTACAGCCTTCTGTGAACCACAGCACCTACACAGGAATTTTCCAATAAACTATATGGAGATTTGTCACTGCCCATTTCATATCACATTGTATGTTAAGAAACTGTACTATGATAGTCATTCTATATTTAATCTTCCAAAATCCTAACTGACTGTGATCTTTAATTAGTAATTAAAAGAAGGAAAAGTCACATCCTGTTGAAGAAACTCACAATAAAATGAAAGGTTGCTTGCAATATATCCTTGAATGTTTGTAATTAATTTAATTGAAAAAAGTGACTGAAAGAAAAATCAACAAAAGGGGAAGGAGGACTCATAAGAAGAAAGGAAAAATAATAAGAAATTAAAATCATGTGTATAGGATTTTTACAGGTTAGTATAGCACTCAGTGTCAGGAACTTCTGTGTAAAAGGTTGGAAATACAAATGTGTGTTTCTCGAGATGCAGATAACATTATGTAAAACAAAGTGTTTAAAAAAATATATTGCATATATTTCTCTAAAAAGTGAAAAAAATCTATTTGCTCAGAGGCTCTTGAAGCAGTAGTATTTATTGACCCACTTTACTTTGGTGGTTAAATGTTGGCATCTGTATTTGAAAATTTTTCATTTGCTGCTTAAGATTGGTTGCTTATTTGTTTGGTTTTAGTTGTTGCTTCTAAATGACAGAATGAAAGGATGAAAAACACTTGACTATAATATTTCCACTTGATTCTGTGTTTTGCTTGGAAATTGCATTATGCAGACGTGAAAGACTGCTGAGAAGCATGCTGAAATAATTCTTGTGAGAAGAGATGAAACCTGACAGACACAGAATGATTATAACTAATTAATCATAACCATCAACAAGTGTAACCATGAACATCCTAATTATTGTGAACTTAACATGCCAAGTTGAATCATATAGCAACTCTGTAGTTTTCAACATAATCTTGTTATTTTATTCTGTATGTAAATATTTCTTCTAATTCACTTTGGTCCAGTACTTCAGGATTCATGAATGCAGAACTACTGAAATTCAGGGACATTTTAGTACTTACAAATTCCCTTTTTATCAAGGCTCTGGGGAAATTTAAGCTTTATTTATGATACCGATGATATTAATTGGTGTTATTGAAACTAGGTGAAACAAAAGGAAAAATTCTTCAAAGCTCTGAATTTCCTCAACCTTCCTGGAGTATTCTTCCATGCAAAATTAGATTATAGACAAGACAAAAAAGTGGAAGAAACGTATCAATTCATAATTTATATAAAATCTGTGTAGGATCGCAAGTAGTGAATATTTTAATTGAAATATAGTATTCTTTTTAAAAAGTGTGACATGGTAAACAGTGGAATAGTCTATTTTTTGTCTTTTATAAAAAGTTTAAGTTTTTAAATAATTAAAAATTAATAAATATAAATCATCCAAATTGGGAAAGAAATTAAAAAGAAAAAATAATTGTAATAGATTTAATATAGGATTCTATAAATAAATTTAGGAAATATTTATATATATATTAACAACTGAAATACAGTACAATATGATAATAACAAAAATAATACTTACAATGCTAACAATAGTAACAGTACTTGTAATTAAAAATGAGAAATAGAAAGAGAGGAGGGGAACAAAACCCAGGAGAGACAAGAGATGCCCAGTGCAGTTATTCACCACCCATTGATTGATGCCCAGCCCGTCCCCCAGCAGCGATCGGTGCTTCCCGACCAACTCCCCCCAGTTCATACACCGTGCAGGATGCTCTGTGGTGTGGAATATCCCTCTGGTCAGTTCGGGTCAGCTGTCCTGGCCACCCTGCCTCCCAGCTTCTTGAGCCCTTCTCACTGGCAGAGCACAAAGCACTGAAAAGTCCTTGACTTCAGATAATCAGTGCTCAGCAAGAACCAGTACATCAGTGTTTTGTCAACATTATTCATATAAATCCAAAACACAGCACTGCACCATCTACTATGAAGAAAATTAACTCTATTGCAGACCAAACCAGGACAATAGGATAGTTAATTTTCTCTTTAATAGATTGTATTATGGTAGAATGTTTGGTCACATTAATGGATTCATGACCTCACTGTGATAGAAAACGTATAAAGTATAAAAAAATTTCTACTTACAAGGTAAATCAGCTAGACATAGCTATGACATACAGCTACAATGAAGAACAATCAACAGTAAACCAGGTATTTTTAAATGGTTATCATTTATAAAAAATTATATAAATAGAAATACACCATTAAGGACAGAGAAAATTCCTTTATTTGACTATTTATCTGCCTTTCACAGTGAAAATTTAGTTCACGGCTATTGAATCAATAGTACATTAAATTTCGTGCTGACACCATGGTAAATAAAAAAGTCTTTTATGTTTCCAAGAACACGGCCATGGAGCATCATTATTCATAGATCCTTCTTTTTATTTTTTTCTGAGAAAAAAATATTTTTTAGTATCTGAGAAAGACTCTGAAGATGTTAGTCTCAATATAAGTACAGTATCTTTTCTCCTTTCTTTGTTTTTTAAATTTTCAGAGAGAAATCTTTAGCCAGTTTCCTTAGTTCCGTGTCACCTTTTGTTGGCACTCCCTGAAAAAATCTGTGTATTGACCCCCTTTCCTTCAAACTCTTTAATGGCTCTGCAGATGTACACAGACAGAGGTGTCTGTCATGCAGGCTTGAGCTACATCATTGTTTCTCTATGCTCTATTTCTGTTTTTTTCTTAGTAACATCTTTGAGAAAAAAAAAAAAAAACCTTTTTCACATCATGTCAGTCTGGTGATCCATGAAGGATTAAAACCTTTCTGGTAATAAATAATAACAGCAGCAATGATAATAAACATGATGCATTCTAAAGTGTTTGAATCTTGCCCTTATCTTGTCACCTAAAAGTCATATGGTAATGTGAGTTTTGAAAGTCCAAGATGTATGCTTTTCCCATTATCAATGGTGAGATGATGTTTCAGTCATCATTTCACATTTCACACTTTTTCTAGTGAAAAATTTCGATAGTAGAAGTTATTCTCAGGTCAAATGAGTGACTCTACTAATACAGCTCTATCTACTTAATCTGGTATGCCTAGAAAATAAGTGTATGTCAATATAAAATAATCTATTAATTTTCTTGGAGTTTTGGATATTCTGAGTAAGTATTGTGTTTAGTTCATCCAACGTAAAAGTTCCCTATACAGTTAGACGTGATATCTTTTCAATGCCACCTTTCATTCTTCCATAGCTTGTGTTTGTGGGTTATTAAACAGAACATTTATATTTTCCCTTGTTTAGAGTGTACAGTCAAATCATGTTTTTGATTTAGGTTATAATGGGATTTTGAAAAACATGTTTCAATGGAAATTTTTTCCCTGTAAATCTTACCTTTTTTAAAGAGCTACAATTCCAGCTCAAGGTCTATTTCTTAGTCCTGTCTTTCAAATCCAAGGAGAGGAAGGCTACCCTATCTTAGTGACAATGCAATAAATAAATTTGTCCTTGGCCTGACAGAAGAATCTTGCCTTGTGTAGAGCTATTTTTACCTTATTGGAAAGAATATTGCCTGCTTTATACTTGTCTTTAGGTATCTTCAGAATATGTCTTTAAACATTTTAATACATATCATATTATGTCCATTTTAAACTCCATAATAAATTTGCATATAAAATAGTTTAAACTTACAGAACCGAGTTGGCAAAGGACATTGTTCTGCACCAATCTAATTTCTACTTTAAAGTTAAATTGACTGGTTAAAGTCACTGATAATGAAGTACAGAGCCTTTTAGAACTTCCATGCCAGGTTACCAAGCAATAATTGCCTACAATAAAAACAAGATCTGTTTTTCATCTTTAATTTGATCCTAATTTCATAGTTGTCTGTCGACTGTTGACTGGGTCACAAAAACCTGCTGCCCCCCTTAGCTGCAGCACTGATGAACACAGTGAATGAATGATCCCTCCTGTGCATACCTAAAATCCAAACTGCAGTGAAGGTGACTTGGAAGGCCATTAAGTGATAAAAACTGCTCCAACTTTTGTAAAAGTCCTTCTGTCAATGGCAGAACATTTCCCCTTTTATTTAAATGTTTATTTTGTTGTTAGACCTGCAAAGCTTTTTGGTTGCTTCAACTGCCTTGAGGTTTTTCTCATTTATTTCCCTTTCACTTTCTGCAGAAGTGTTCCTTTTTCTGCTGAGTCTTACTTAAACTGATAGTCTCGTGGTGGTGTCATTCTTCCACAATGCAAATCAATACATAGGTATAAATGCTGAGAGAAATCCATGCTTTAGCTCGTATCCAAAGCATGGGAATAGTCACTGTGAAGAGAGCTGCACTACCTGGCAGCTCCTTTAGATCAGATATATAAATTATTTTCCCAAGTTTATAACTTCTCTCAAAGATCAAATACCACACTGAGCTAATGTAAATACACTTGCAATATAAATTTGACATCCAGAAAACTGCACCAAACAGATTGGGTTTAATGGCTGGCATCATCAGTATGGAATTTCTCTGCTATTTCCCTTTTACAGAGGACACCACTCCCCTCTCACAGGTCATAGGCTAGTGCCACTATATAAAAATTTTTAATTGACTAATTTCTTAGCAGTAAAGGAAATTTGGTTACTCTTGTCACCTGCACTCCATCTAAATGTGCTTTGTGTGTTTTGCATATATATTGTTAATAGTAAGTTACAGTAGACAGGGTGGCTAGCACTTAACTACATTTTCTCAAAGTGGTCAGTGCTGTTTCTTATGTTAAAGAGTATGGGAGTTATGTAGCTGAACCCCAGGGACTGCTTTGAAAATAACATAGTATTTGTTATCACCTTTGCCACTAGCACGGAGATAAGAGTAAATTAATCTTTCAGGGCAAGAGATGGAGCACAAGAAAGCATTTTCTTATCAATCGACTATATACATCACAATAAGGTGAAGGAGAGACTCGTTCTGTGTGGGGCATTCTGACAAGTCACACAAGGTACAGGTGTACACTGCAGCAAGAATACTTAACCCAAGGCTAGTGTCACTGTGTGAGAGGTTACAGCTCCCACCTCCAAAACTGGATTCTGTTGACCCTTTCTCTTATTATCTACCTCTTTAGAGTTTTAAAGTGAATTGAAAGGGATTTGTTTAAATTTTTAGTAGCTGCCTATTTTTCAGTGTGGATAGATATGAAATGGCTTAGATGTACAAGAAAATAATTAAATTTTCCATTAATTTGATTTTTCCTTGTTGGGCCTATTACTTTAATGTTGGGAAACTGCAAGCATGATCCTTCACCTTTCCTTCTTTTTAAGCTTTTCTACATTTATTTGTTTTACAGCTAAATCCCTTCTTTTGTACCTGATAATCCTTTTTCTGCAGTATGCTAACAAGAAATCCAGTTCAGAACAAACAGATACTCAAAAACCACTGAAATTCAAAGGTCTTTTATACTTTCCTCCTTCAGTTTGAAAATAATTTTTTTTAACAAATAGAAACTCGAGTCATACATATATTTTAAAATTAGAAAAAATATATTGGGTTTTTGGTGAAAAAAAATGTATATTTTTCTATCACAGCATGCAATAAAAGCAGGAAATGGAAAAAAAGGTATCAAAAGGTTGCTATCACTAATAAGAAAATAACGTTTGATTACCTGAGGCCTTAACTAAGAAAAGTTTCAATTACAAGGTGTTCTCCTATCCAAACTTTAATGCAGCGATGTACCAGCCCACTATTTTCTGGGCACAATATAATGATTATTTTTCTGCAGAAGATGCTGTCAGGTAACATGCATTAGGAAACACTTTTAAAGATAAATTACTCCAGAATGTATTACAACCCATGACATGCTTATTTTAAAATGTTTAAATTTTTAATTATCTATTGACTAGCAAAAGTTTTCAAAGTTCTGTAATGTAACCCTAATTTAAAAAAAATTCTACTGGACCCTACATGCCTTTTCTCTATTCAAATAAGATACCTATTGTTAAAATCAAAGCACTTACTTATTTTGGCCAGAGATAGCACAAACTTAAATGTATTTAAATTTTAGAATTCTTCCTGTGCCCAAAACATAATTTAGAAATGTGAAAAAAAAATCAACTCAAACTACTTTTGAAAATCATTGGACTTCAGTTTTATGCTCTACTAGGTCTGAAGATGTGGAATTTCAGCATCTGACAGAGAAATACCAACTGAGTGCAGTTAGGAATAATTCTGCTCTACCTGTTCAAAGTGTTTAGTGGTGTCTGACTCATGCCAGCACTCTGGGCTCTGAGCAGAAATTAGGAGGTATTGCTACAGATCACTGAATGTCAGTGAGAGAAGCTCCCACTGGCCCAATATATTCATATTTCTGATCCTCATTTAATGCTTGTTGAAGCTGCTGTATCCTCTTCAAAGATATCTTGTTGCTGCTCTCTTCACCTTGATCCACATCAGATAGAAATGTCTCTAGAAAGCCCCTGAGAGAACAGAGGTTTTAAACACCATCACTGGCTCTGAGGAATGGAAGAAGACACCAGTCTGAGGGCAGAACTGAGCTCTCATATCCCTTTACTACAGATACAAATACTAGGGCATAACTATCCACCCCAAATATGAATCCATGTTCTGTGTTCTGTGTGGTAAATGGAATAATAGGATCTTCTGGTTGAGAGGCTTTAAATAATCACAGTGAACTGTTCATAGCAGTGTCCTACAGTTTTATTCAAAAAATTTGTGTTCCAATAATGGAATGTTTCTTATTGCCCTGATGGAGAGAAACTTTTGGAGGGAAAATATGTTTGCCCACAGTTGGTTTGGGCTTATAGCACCAGAGAAATCAGAAGGAAAGTATGTGAAAAAGTAAATGTGTTATAGAGTAGATTTGGTTTTAGAACCAAAGTTTTGATTTTCCTTTCTCTCATCACCATGTGCTGTGTGTGTTGTCCAAGTGGCATCTGCCGCATCATCAGTCTGGATGTTAGCCAAGGTGCTCCCTCCAGTTGGATTTCTTCTTTTTTACTGTGTATGAATCCCTTCTACCAAGGAAGAAAATCAAGAAAAATATAGTAAAAAGAAATGAAATAGCTATTAAATATATTTGTAAATGGCATATATATATATATATATATATATATATAGTCTGCTGCATATTTTTTTAGTGCTGCAAGTGCACTAAAAAAGGAACAAAGTGCTGATACAACATAGAATTTTTTTGTAATGGAAATAGATTTATTTTTCTATTATCGATCAAGGTATGAAAAAAGGAACAGTCAGCTTTAAAAGAGGAAATAAAATGTAAGTCACACTAGACACAAAATTTAAAATCTTTGGTATGTAACTAAAATGCTCTGTTCTTTTGATAGATCTGGGAAATTTTAGCGGTCGGACAAGAAGTGCTGTATCTGTACGTGAAGGTCAAGGAGTTGTTCTGATGTGCTCCCCTCCACTTCATTCTCCAGGTACAGTATTCTGCAGCCTGTATTCGTGCTCCTCCTTTACATCACTATTGGATGTCCAGGATCTTAGATACAGTCTGTATTTGATTATGGAACTTCATAATCAAGGTATCCACCATTCTTCTGGCAGTTTTTGGAGTATCAAAGGACTAATTTAAACTTATATACTGCAAATGCCAATGAATAACAGAAGAGTTTCTGTTACAAGACTGTCTAATTCCTAGTGTAGAACTTGAATGTGACAATAGTCTCCATGCTATCATGGTGAATATGCAGCCTTGATGTCACAGAAGATTGCTTTTAGTGTTTAGAAGCCTTCAGAAATTGCTGCAAATTCAAATGTCATGATACTTTTGTTGAATACAAATTTCATTTCCTTTTCAGTAGTAGAGACATGATTTGGTTGCTTCCTTTCACTGTATAACTTAGTTTCACAAAACTGCATCATTGCTAAAAGTCAGAATTACCATAAATTCTATGAAATGCCTGTGGATTCCCACATGAAAACATAGGTATTCCAGGGCGGTTACTTTTTTGATTTGCAAATTGATACTCCTGCAAAGTCTGTAGACAGCTAGGTACATCCTTATATTTGCATGTCATATAACACCTGGAGACACGATGCTAGACAGAATATCTTGTTTTTCAGAAGATATACTATAGCCTATCTTTTTCTTCTCTGGGAAATGAGGTATGTACTGAAGGGATTTTCCTACTCCAAATTTTAGGCCTGAAGTAACACTGCAGATGGAAGATCCTCAGAACATAAAATCTCTTCTGAGTTTCTGTTAGAGAAATGTGTTCAGTGTCTATTATATTATACTATACTGCATATAGTATATTATACTATAGTTTATATATACTATTACATGTAGTATACAGTATACTATATTATACTGCAAGGATTGTTATTGCTGTATTACAGTTATCAATGCCATCTCTCTGCTCTTCTCTCTTCTGAGCAGATTCTCTTGTGGTTGCCTTTACAATCTCTGAGTTTGACACTGCAGTCTATATGATGCAATTGAGATGATGTTAAGGCCTGAGAGTGATAAGTAAACTGAGAGGGAAAGGTGTAGGCAGAAAAAGTGAGCAATGGTTTCAGCAGCACATCTGAATTTCATTTCCTCAAACAAACTGAGAACAAAAGGATAGGAGGACATCAATCAAGAGGGAAAGTATAGTACACCTCTTAACAATGGCCATTCCACTAAATACATATTTTTTTTATATATCATCAAAACATTTAGAATTCTTTTCCTGAAATTATGCTTCTGAGTTTTATTTAGTCAGATTTTAACACAGTATTGTACTGTAACACAGATATTGCCTTTGATAGTGAAAACTAGTATCTTTCATTTTCATTACCGGGACAGAAAAACCCCTGCTGTGCAAACTACAGTGCTCAAAAACAGCATTCAGTTGTTTTAATTTATATTGTTTGAGTACCAGTAGGCTATGCCAGCAGGAAAAGTACTTCCAGAAATATATTTTTATCCTCTGTTGGCATAGTTTTTTCACCATAGCTAAGCCAGAAAAGGTTTTACAGAGTGACGGAGTAATCAAGAAAAGCTGAAAAATTGCACTGATATGCAGATGGAAACACAAGCGCCTATCAATGGGAAGGGGACTTGGCCACCCTTTCTTTTATTCATTCCATAATGCAAATAATGCAGTTCTTCATCCAAAGGGCTGTCAAATACTGGAACAGACTGCTCAGGGAAGTGGTGGAGTCACAATTCCTGGAGGTATTTAAAAAGTGTGTAGATGTGGCTCCTAAGGACATGTTTTATTGGTGGAAAGAGTGCTGGCTTGAAGCTTGAACTTAATGATCTTAGAGGTCTTTTCCAACCTAAATGACTCTGTGATTCTATCACAGGCAATTTGCATCCAGCTCCCTACTTGCAAAGTACTGAGGGCCAGTAAGTACTTGTGGTACTGCAGTGGGACTGCAGGTGGTATTGATACAATGGCTGGAGTCTCCCTGGAAAGGGGAGACCTACCTCCACAGGCCTAGTGATATTTCAAAAATAAATCATTCCACAAAGCCCTGTCAATAAAATACAAGACATTAACAAAAGCTGACTACCAGATCAGAGTTCATTTGTAAAAAATAATTCTGGACAAAACCTGAAATTTCAGAGGGAAGTGTATGAATTTAATTCTGAAATTAAGCAACAAATATGAAACTTGCAGGTAAAAAGGTCTTTTGACAAGCAGAGTACTTCAAAGGTTTATTGTGGAGGAACATCTAAAATTTTTTTTAAGCATTCTGTTTCTTGGTACTCCATTTTAGTTTCTGTGTCTGATTTGCAAAGGTGCTATTATCTTCTAAATAGCCCTAAGAAATGTTCAACATTAAAATCACCCAGGAGACAAATTTTCAAGTGTATTCTAAGATGTTATAGTGGATATATCTAAGCTAAAAGCTATTCAGAGCATGTTTGCAAATGTGTGAACATCTCAAATTAACAAGACCATGAGTTATGGGAATGTTTATGATGATAGAGAATTTTCTGTGGATGAACACTGCAAGCTTTGTAATATTGATTTATTTACGTTGATCAGAACCTTTAGAAGTAATTTTCATTTACTTATCACATGAGATAAATCCTTGATACAATATCAAGCCTAATAATTCTCCACAACCTCATAAGGAATTTGTCCTTCAACAGAATCCCACTCCTCAATCTCTCCAGTCAATAACTGCATATGAACTTGCTCAAGAGCTTCAGCTTGAGCCCTTTTAGACAATGGCATCAGCAGCATGGGAAAAGACAGATGACTTAAAAAAAGAGCACTGTATTAAGAGAAATATAGTTTTATTAACATGTTTTCAAATGGAAGATAAAGCAAATACTTTTGATTGAATAGTACCTACATTCCATTCTTACAGAATACAATTTTAGAAAAAATCTGAAAGCCTTTGCAAAGCACCACTGACTGAAAAAAAATGCTACACTAACTTCTTTTGACAAGATTTTAATCAGAAATGCAGTTTCATATGCATATAAACTTGATTTCTGTTTATTTGTGCTGGGATATATTATCAAGAGGTAATGCATTAAACATACAAACACACACAAACTTTTGATGTATTTACATTGTTCATATAGAATTTCATTAGATTGTTGTCCAAATATTTTACAGTGAAAACAGGGAGGAATGTGGGGTGGTAAGCACACCTGAAATAGATCCTGAAAATTGTAGTGCAGATTCAGATGAGAAAATTATCTTTTCAGTTTAATAAGTGAGTTTTTTTAAATTACTGTCATCTTTGCTGAGAAATAGCAAGGCAACAAACTGAAGGAGGTTTTTCGGAGAGACATTACCCACTACTTCAGAATGGTGAAGGAAAATATATTGAATGAAAAAATTTTTCTGCCAATTCCTTGTGTCAAACAGGCACCAAGAGATTGTCACCTCCTGCTTTTCCTGGACCAATGCTCATAAAAAATGCTGCCTCTAACTTCCTTGGGAGTCCTGTATCATTTTGATGTGACTACTCCAGAAGCTTTCCCACTAGCAATGTTTTTGTTGCTAATCCTTAACTTCTCCCCTGTGAAATATATTAAATGTGAATAACTTGATCATTCATAAACGTAACACTTTATCTTTTTTTTTTTTTTTTTTTCTTCCATAAACACAATATCTGATTCTTCCCAATTATTTCTTTTCTCCAAGAGGGGTTTCCTAGGCAGTTAACTCTTAGTTGCCCTTGCCAAGCAAGAGTTACATTAATTACTGACTGCTTAAATAACAAGCTTTGTTTGATGTTTCCAATTTAAAATGCCTCTACTGTTTTCTTTCCATAAACAGGATTATGGTTTTTCATTGTGGTATTCTAAAGGATGTAAATATAGGGTTTTATTCAGTCATTTAATCATCTTAATTACAAGGTTTACCATAGCAAGATTAAAAATGAATGGAAGTTTTCATCCAGATTTACATGTTTCCCTCAGAATTAATACTTTCAGCTGAGCTTTTTAAGGCTTTTATTCAAGGCTTTCAGTATGAGCTTAATGGAGAACGACGATTCCCATTGTTAGAATGAGTAGAGCTCTGATGCACACAGGGAAAGGCAGATGTGTGCTCTGTCCTGCCTCAGAGGGATGCTGCTGTCTGGAGGGAGCTCTCCTACATAATCTATCTGCAGCATGTAACATCTGCACAGATGTTAAACTGTAACTTTTTTTATCTCTTTCTGAAGGGCAAAGCTGATCTTATAAAGTTTGGAAACTGTGCTGTAAGCTGCATCTTTTAGACTTCTCCTTTACTGTTAGAAAACTACTTTTCATGAGAAATGTTCCATCAAAGATGATTAATGCCAGTGCCATGGGGATCACAGTCCTTCACGTCCATGTCTGGCTGTGTTGCTAAACAGGCAAGCTGCTAAAAAAAATCCTGCTACTGTGGGCCAGAAATTTTTGTCCTGTTCTTCTAATACCTACACAGTTGTCTTGATCCTCTTATTAATTGGAGAAACTCACACAAAATTAAGTTTTTTAAGTCATTCTAAGCTCCTATTTGTGTGTACTTCAGGCATACTCAGAAATCCACTTTGGAATTGTACACAAATGTATCACTTCTTACAGTTCAGGGTCTGCTAAAGGAATCTTAAAGCTGCATTTGCATTAAATCTGCAGCTTTGGACTGCAGCTTCACTACTTGTTGGAAACCAAGTCCACCTGAAGTGCAATATAGCCTTAGAACTCCCCTGGTTTGAACACTGCACAAATTATACATAGAAATAATAACACAGGCTTTAAGTCACCCCATTCAGGTAGAGAATGGCTAAAAGACTTCTCCAAGCAAATTAGTTATGATAACAAGATGGTTATATTTGGGCTGGACTGCTCTCAGTGTGCTCATTAGCTTGTTCGCAGGCAATTGGCTCAAGTATCTACATGCAGGAAATAGAAAATTCTGTTCTGAAGGATCAGAATCCAGAGGATTCTGCCCTCTGGATCTAAATTTACTAAGCTGATTTTGGGAATACAATTCTTAGATGTCTTTTTATATGTAGCTGAAGGTCACAAGGTTATTTTAAGGCTGCGGATTAAGTCCCAGGATCACCCAACAGTGGCATTTCAGTCCACAGCATCAGAGAACTTCTGTCCTATATGTAGATCTAGTCTTTACCTGTTTCTTCAAAATCACACCAAGACTTCAATATCTTAGATTTCTGAGGCTCCATCCCTTTCTAGGCTCTTCATCATGTTAACCTGTCAGTACAGGTGGGATTTCTTCCTGACCATGGCTCATACTGTATTGAACAATATTATGTATTTAACAGTAAAGTAACATCCAGATTCTTTTCTAAGTAAAGTAACACCCAGATTCTTTTCTGTGATACATTTTTATTTTCTTCAAATCTGAATTTTCAAATAAACTTTATCATAGAAAACTAAATAATTTACTTACAGGAGAGGCCAATATGTTGGTGAAAGTGATATCTCTCCTGTTGCCTTGAGATTAAGGCAGAATTCTTTTGCTGGTACCTCTCAAAGCATTGGTCACTCCCAGTTTGCTGGACAGGTCATGCCTCTAGCCATGAATCTCCCATGAGCTAAACAGAACTTATTAATCACTTAGTACCTTCTCTCAGTTTGCAGAGGTCAATATGTATGAAGCTGGTGATGGCAAGCAGAACATATCACATTCACTGTGAACAATTATCATCTCTTCCTAACTGCTAGAATTGCTGAGATGGTAGAACTGTCCAATACTCCAGTACTCTTTCTCTTCTACTAACAAAAGTGAGATTGAGAGGAACACTGGCATTTGGGGATTGAGGGTTTTATTGTTGTTGTTATTATTGTTTTTTCTCTGTAAAACTTATATTTTTGTTATAATGGAGGCCATATCCTAGTACCCTAGACTTCACCAGGTGTTGACCTCTATTAAGAAAACCAATATGGACACTATAGAATACTCAGCTCTGTTTTGTTTTTCTCATAATTGTATGCCATAGTTTGTTCTGCACTCATTTTAAATCCTAGTTGGAGCAGGATACTGAGTATCAGAAACAGGCCACTTAAGTTACAGTGGTAGAAAATATTTGCATACTGCACAGGATGGAAAGGTTTATTTAATAAACACTTTTTATGTCACATATAAAATATAAATGACAACTTTCTTATCTCTACTTTGCATGTCTATAACTTATAAATTATCTACACAGAATGTTTTAAAACCTCTGTTTGAAACCTACATGTATCAAACAAATAAATGACTTAGATATCATGAGTTGAAGGGTTCCTGCATATCCCTATTTGACTTTATTATAGCTTTGTGATGATTCGTCTTCTATGGGTAACTTGCATAAACCTTAGATTTTACTTTTCAATAATAGGAGAATAAAAAGCATTGGAAGACCAGTTCAGACTCCCTTAAACTTTATATTCCAGTCCTAATTTTGTGTTAATTTCATAGGGTCATCTTATCTCTTCATGCATCACATTTGTGCTTGGAAGAATCATAAAAATGTTTCACTATTGCATCGTCTACTTTGTCACTTTTACTAGACTGCTTTTGAAACTTTCATGCCTAATAATGCTAATTTGCATGGGTGTTATCATTAAAGAGAATATCCATGGCCCCTGACATTGCTCAGCATAGGAATCTGTGTTCTTTATTTGTGCAACTGATTGATGACTATGCCTGTAGTTTTCATTATGGAATGAAAAAATGCAATTAACTTTTTTTCTTCTATGGTCTTTTCATTACTCAATACATGACCAGTAATTTTGCTGCTGACTTCCCTGAAGCACATTTGAAGGTTTCCTTCCTCAATCTTGTTGAAGGCATTCATCTAAGGATATGGAATTAAAGAGTTTGGGAATTACAGAATTTTCTGTAGGGTAGCATTTTAACACGCTGTATTTGCCAGAGTGCAGTTACTCCCAGTCTGTTGGCAATGTGTTCTTATTAGATTTTAATTGCATTTTAATGATTGCATGTGCCCCAAATTCCAGACAATGTCTGTAAAAGAGGTGTACAGATAAATAAGTATAGATTTTCTCTCATTTTTTAATTTGGCTTCGTTGGGTTTCTTGCATAGTTTTGGTGTTTTGGTGGGTTTTTCTGGGTTTTCAACTTTTTTGTTTGTTTGGTTTGTTTTTTGGTTTTTTTTTTTATAATTTGAAAGTAATGAATTAACAAAAATGCATTACTGGTCCAACTGTAGTAAATTCTTCCAAGGAACTTGTAAGTATTAAAAGGAAAAAAAAAAAAAAAATGGAAAAAACAAACCAACCACAAATTTTTCCAGATATTACCACTGTTGAAAAATGTTTCCCACCTTCCCAAAAATGTTATTAGTTCTTTCAAATAACACAATAACTTACACTAGAAACTGCAAGCTATATGTCCCTACACTCACTGGATCACTCACTAGAACTGTTTTTCCCCTCAGGGACCATGAAAATGTAGTGAGAAGAAGGTGGTTGACCTTGCCAATTAAGGCAGCACACAACAATGGTGATGGGGGCAGCCCTGACAGGGCTCTGCTTAGGGGATGTGTGCTGTAGTTTCACAGTCACAGTAGTGTCTACAAATATTACTCCAGCTGGCAGCTCAGGAGAAACAAAGTGAAAGGAGATACCAAGAAAAGAGGGAGGAAGCATGAGAGATTAATTAATTTTAAAAATATGTGGAGTGAGTTGGCCCTCAGGCTCATGCAGTATTTCCTCTCAGGCACCAACTGCATGTGAATATTTGTCTACAGCTTGACAAATAGGACAATGATGAAAGGTTTCTGTAGTGGGAAAGCTCCTCTTCCCTCAAGACAAGTTACTAGCCTGTTAGTGATATGTCCCAACAAATTACCCATAACTATCAGGAACCTCTTAGTCTAGGGGTTAAACCAGACAGCATTGTCCTGCCAGGTTTAACCGAGATGGATCCTCATGGTATCACATCCACTTTTCCACAGCTAGTGTTGAAAAGATCAATTAAAGCATTGCACAAAAGCTTTCTGTGGCAATGGTTGCACAGTTTGTAAAACAGCAGCAGCCCAAGGTTCACAGATTTAAGACTGATGTATTCTACAGCAGTTACCATCTCAGAGGTGCAAGGCTCACCCAGAACCAATCTGCCCACAGTAACTTTCCCATTAAAATCCATTTGCTGTTTAGATCCGATGTTTTACTGAGCTGATGCCTGGAAAAATACCATTTCACAAACATGTCAGTTAGTTAAATGTCAGAAAGCTCATTTTGTTTAAAGTAGAAAATTCCTAATTAATCCTAATTATCTCTCCATATCACAAATAGAGTGAGAATGCATATGCTAATCTGTGTAACTAAGGAGAAGAAGCCAGAAATACAATGCTGATCAGACAGCTGAAACAAGAGGAAACAGAAGAAGGAGAAAGAAACGAGAAATTATCTGCTCCTTAGGCTCTGGATTCTAGTTTTTTATCTCCATAACAATTGTGATGAAATCTTAAAGTATGTAAAATAAAAAGGATCAAAACAGTGGAGTTTTCAGAAAATTAAATTCTTCCCACATTAGGCATGATTAGCTGAATTCAATGGTGATTCCTGTACATATGACTACTGTAAATGTTAGGACACCAGTTTTGATTCAAAAGCAGCAGGCTTTGGACAGAACTCATCTGAGTTCAGTCAGATTCCATTAATAAGTTTCCCTATATAATAAAGTCAGTTATTCCTTATTTCCTAAGTATGAAAGTGAACTTACAACCATTTGAGGTGATACAAAGCTTAATGAGACATAGATTTTTATAGTCTGATTTAATCAGTTCAGGAAAATTGTTCCAAATAAATTAAGTGATATTAAAACAATTGTGGTTGGGATATCTAGTTTGCATTTTTCTTTTTCTTTTCAAAGGGGAAGCTAGAAATTATTTAGAAATATATACACCTATATATCTCCTATATATATGGAGATAGATAGATAGATAGATAGATAGATAGATAGATAGATAGATAGATAGATAGATAGATATAGATTTATGGATGTATTGTAGGGTTTTTTCCTAGCCAATACAATTATGACTGTTATCAAGGTAGCTATAATTTAATATTAAATATGTTAAAGGAAAATGCTTGGATTTTTCAAGGAGAAAATGACTGCATAAGTATAAGCATAATATCCTAAGAGTTCAGATGGCAGTCCGATAATAGCAGATCTGAATCACTGTGCAGCAGCACATGTACATTCTGTATTTTCTGACACAAAATATGTTTTCCATAGTAATAATAGTGAAAAAGTGACTTTTTATGACCAAAATGCCATCTTTTTAACAATTTAATAAATACCACACTTAATTCCGATTATTTGATTACCCACTTCTATCTCCCATGTTCTTATGCTCTGTTTCAATACTGTTAAAATCATTGTGATGACTTCCTTAGCCAGTGGATACACTTCCTGTTGTTTTGATGCTGCTGCCCCAGAGTGGAAAATCTGCAACCAGAAAATTTCACTTCAATTATTGGTTTATTGAAGCATTAATTTGCATGCTATTTTCCTCTTTCAATAAGTGAGAAAATGTCCTATAGGAGACTGCAGGGGTGAAAATTCAGGAGTTGGAAGGGAGAATAGAAAGAAGGATTTAGGTAATATTGATAAAGGATTTGTCAGCTTGCCTTTTCCAGCAGAAGCATAAAGTCCTTCAGGAATTTAGCAAGCTAGTTTCAACCCTGAAGAGTCTATTTTCATCTCTACCAAATGCAAGAAGGAAGAAGCACTGCCTATTTTACAGAAGATAACAGTGGATGATCTAGAAAGAAAACATCAAAGAAAAACTATAGTTGCACTGATTTATAATTCAGATCTTGTGACTTTACAAGATCTTTTGTTGTCTGGAATTGGAAGGAAAACTTTCCAAACAGTTTTAAAATTGATAACATAAAGGGTAATCTTTTAATGAAAGATTTTAGGTGCACAAAATATACCTATGTGTACACACAGGACTGGATTTTCACATTTTTTGTAAGTTTAACTAACTAGTATATCTAGCAAGTACATCCAATGGGAGAAGGGTTGTCCAGGTAACCCACCCTGGGACCTGCTCCATTTGGGTTCTTAGCTCTGTATCTTATGTCTCCAAAGTGCTGGGATGTTCAGGATGTTCTAACTAGAAGTTGTTTTCCTTGAAAATAAAACCAAACAGAATTTTGAAAGTGTTGACATAATGTGTGAGAAAGGGTAACTTCCGTTCTAAAGTGTAATGAAGTGCTACAAACTACAGAGCTATATATTATAAATCTACAAAGCTACAAATATATAAAAAAGCGAAAAATCTTCAGGCATCATATCACAATTATTTCCTATTCCTAAATGAAAATGGATTTCAAAAAACAAAATAAGACTTCTGAAAACTATGCACATAGTCAGCAGAAGAGAGTGAAGTACTGCCTGCTGTTTGCATTATTTAATTAATGCTATTTCCTTTAGAATAAACAAAAAGAACAGAGGAGTTGTACAAATACTTTCTTCTTCCTTGTGATATGTATGTGTAATGGGACACATCATATGTATATATAATATTTCACTTTGACTGCTATTGCTAAGAGTTTGAAGAGGAGATACGGAATCCTGGGATACTAGTCCAGGCTAAAAATAAGACAGCAGAAGGCTACATATTATGTCTCAATAACAATTATGTGACAAGTAGAATATGGGTGGAAGCATTGCACTGGGTTTCCAGCAGTGCAGAACAGTGTGCACAGGGATGCAGCAGTGTAATATCTGTATGTAGAAACAGGTAGGAGTTACATTCTCAACACTGTTACACTTTAAATGATTTATTGTTGCTGACGTTATTTGTGGTGATTTATTTGTACAACACGGTTGAACAGCAATATCAGCGTTCTGGAGCAATTTGCTAATGTGACATATTTCTTCCCCTTCATCTGCACTTTATTTTTTAATTAAGGTGGAAAAAGTCATCTGTCACCATCATTCTTAGTATGTAAAATTTTTATTTTGTGGACTATAAAATTGGTTTTATGCTGTTCTCTGAGGCATATGTTCACCAGTTCCATTATGTTCAGAAAAATGTCATGGCTGGTCTGTCCCTTGGTACATTTCAACCTAGCAAATATACCGAGAGGGAGACAAGCACTAGACCTTTAACATCTGGGAAATTATGAGATTTATACTGATAATTTATTTTTGGTTTTTTTTTTTACATATTTGAAAATCATATTTGGAGGGAATATGAGAGATTAGGTACCTGTCTCCAGTGTTCATCCAAAAAGGTCCTAAGGATTCATTGGTTATCATGTTTTTTGTGTGTGTGCTTTGGCATTTCTTGTAGATGTAAAATGAGCTGGTGGGGAGAGGAGCAAATATTAGAAATTAAAATACTTATGTATTAGTGGAGATATCCACTTGACTGTGGCTTGATTCAGGACTGCTGGAAAGTCACTTCCTTCCATCATCTTCAGTATTCTCAAATGCAAGTGATGATAATGGTACTGCCATTCATTTGAGACCTTAGGGTAATAAGTACTCCAGGACCAAAGAAGCAAAACATACATCAATCATATTGTCTTATGCCCAGGGTGGAATTCACCAAACACTGACCCTCAGATAGACCCAGCAAAAGCCTTTATATTTATACTAAAACACTTAATATCAAGAGAATATAAAGCACAGGGGCAGTGGGCTGTGTCTTAAGTTCAGTGTGTACAGTCATACAAGAGTAACAGTACAGACTCCAAGTACGCAGGTTTTCACAGTACAATTCCTATGACAACAACTCTATGTGAAGACTGGTGAATTCTGCTAAAAAAGTGTTTTGAAGTATAAACTAGAGCTCTAGTTGCCTTTTATTTTCATTTCTATACCCAGAAGCCTGAATTTAAATCTTGTTAAAGAAATGTTTCTTCTGCTATGAATCTTTCCTGGCATTAGGAATCAAGGTGACTGAGGTGTAAAGGGACAAATTTAAATTGCTTTCTTTCTTGTAAGTACAAGAAACTTAACTAAAACATATATAAAAACTCCTTGAGAGACTGATACTATTATAATTGAAGTACTAGTGAGTATTTGTAGCCAAATTACAGAATCTGCTTGACAGAGTTTCTTCTGCTGAATAAGGAAAGTTACACATTTGGTATCTCTCCACTGAAAAAGAGTTAAGACAGAACAATATTCTATAAATTTACATGATCATCATCCAAAAATTACTTCTTGTTTTTTTCTTCTGAAAAATGTCCTAGTGGTGCCTACAAAATGCATTATCTCTTGGCATCATTGTAGTAGCCATTAAATGAAATTTCCATGTAAAGCAATCATCCCCTTGGGGCTCTAGGTTCCCTACAAGTGACAAACCTCGGAAGGAGGATTTTTCATTGTACTCACCAGTGTATCAAACTTAGAGAAGAAGCAGAGCATTCTGAAGTAACTATCACCAGTGCCATTATATTGTAGAGAAAATCAAGTGTCAGAGCATGCTCAGAGAACAAGAGACACATAAAGTGTGAATGAAAAAAAAAAAAGGAAAAAAAATTAAATTCTGTTGAATGTGTTGCCATAGAAAATAATTTTCACATATAGTCTACATAGTGATTTTTTTCCTAGCATTAAACAACATACTCATTATTTTCCAGTGCCACAATTTTCATATGAATGTAATAGTTAGTTAAGCATTACCACAGAGCTCTTGTTCATTTAAATTATCAAGAAACAAACAACTTGCATTGTAGATTCAACACATTTCCATCATTATAATAATATAATAATAAGCTATCCAAATCAGAGTATAAAAGTGATTTGTTCTGTATATTTGCCCTTATATTTCCTGTAGATCAGTGACTACAACTGCATAGGTTTCTTTTAATTCTTAAAATAGTCAACAATAGAGAACAAAGAATTCCACATCTGGTCCTCTTGCTTATGCTTTGCTGTCAGCTTATGTTCCCTGCAATGCACAGTAAGTTAATTTTGAGGTTATTCTAAATATTTTAGTCAACATGTTCTTTTATAAAACATGGATTTGAATTCTAGACACATTACAGAAACTTTGTTCTCTTGGGAAATACAAAAATTATAAAAATTAGTTAGTTTGACTAAATACTTTCTTCTAATATTGTTAGTTATACCTCACTTTTCAAACCGGATATTAATCAAGTCTCATATTCTCACTACTTCATGTAAGATTGAAACAGACATATTTGTAATGATGTGCATCTTCTTGATTGACCTTTCTAATGATAAACCAAATTTAACTCTAATTCTTGTCTTTGGAAATTACTAATCATAGAGTAATTTAGATTTGAAAAGACCCTTACGATCATAGAATCCAGCAACCCTAAGTGCCATGGCTTTATGACTTCTAAACAGCTGCAGGGTTTGCGATTTCACCACTTCCCTGGAAATCTTGTTCCAATGTTCAAGAACCTTTTTGGTGAAGATTTTCTAATATTCAGTTCAAACTTTCCCTGGCACAACCTGAGGCCTTTTTTTGTTATCCTTTCAGTTATTGCTTGAGGGAAAAGTCTGACCCCCACCTGGCTATAATCTCCTTTCAGGTAGTTTTAGAGACTGAGATCTCCCTGAGCCTCTCTTTCCCCAGGCTAAACACCCTCAGGTTCCTCAAAAGATTTTTGTTCAAGACCCTTCCCCAGCTCCGCTGCCCTTCTCTGGACACGCTCCAGCCCCTCAATGTCTTTCTTGCACTGAGGGGCCCAGAACTGAGCACAGCATTTGAGGTGTGGCCTCAGCAGTGCCGAGTCCAGGGGGACGGTCACTGCCCTGCTCCTGCTGGCTGTGGATGTTTCAATTGTTTCAATAGTGATTCTCTAATATCAATTATTTTCATTATTTAACTTTATTGTTCTTTATCACTTGATTTTTTTTTTTTTATTTTTCATAGCAAGTAACAGTATACAATGGCATTTATATTACCTGGTGTATTATAAATCATAGAACATCAATTTATATGGCACATTCAGGAATTTTCTACATAAGTATTGATTTCCATTCCTACCTTAAAAATAGATTAATATCAATAACAGAGTTGTTGTTTAAAATCTCTTAATTGCTTTAAAAATAATTTTTAAACTTTCTACCTGTTTTTTCTATCTTGTCAGAATTTTCTGTTTCCAGTGTTTGTCTTCCTTAAAAAATTCTTTCAAATATTATCACAAATTTATTTGTTTCTCCCATCAGCTTTTTTTTTCCATAAATTTTTGTCATTTAAACATTTTCTTTGTTTACATAAAAGAACAATATATATTGGTAAAATGGCCTTAAAGTATGTCTAAACATTTCTTTACATGAAAAGGTTACTTAGAATATATATCAAATTAAATTTTATTTTTTTGAATGTGTGAGTGACCTAGAGTAAAGAAAGACATATTTAGCATTTAAGAATGGCCCCTGCAAGAGGTCACAATTAGTGCGAGCACAGAATGAACATCAGAAAGTGCAGTGGAGAAATGGATTGCAAGAAATAACACTAAAGTCAGCAAAATTCAGATTACTATACTTATCAAATATCAAATATACAAATAGAGTAAAAAGGAATAAGTGATTAAACAGCATTTTTCCTTAGAAAAAAGCAATTACAAAAAATAACAGAATGCACAGTAGGATGGGTAATTTAGTAGTAGAATTCTAGGACATTTGAAGAGAACTGCTACCTGTGGAGTACAAATGACTGTTGTTCCACTGCTCAGTAGTGTTGATGTCCAGCTTTGGGTCTTACATTATAAGATGTAGAAAAGCAGTAGAGATGAAAATAATAAAATTAAACAAAGGATTAAAAATCAGGACTTCTGAAGTAAAGTTGAAGAGACTTGGCTGATCCAGCCTTGCAAACAGAAGTTTGATATGCACAGGGGTAATGGTATTCCATTGTAGCTGTAAAAGTTTTATATTACTTTCCAGTAATGTGTTTTCAGTACTTCCAAGATGCTATTTGGTATAGGCAATAAACAGTATTTTAAAAAACGATAGGCAAATATTAAGGAAAACTAATTATCCAGGCAAATAAATAGGTTATTGTGTTGATCTAAATTAAGGAATATAAATCACTGGACATTCTTTAAGAGTGGGGGCTTGAAAATATTTGGTCTTCCCTGAGGACAAAGGAAAGGCCTGAAGGGTGTGGTTTTGATAACAGTATTTTAACACATTCTGGAAGAGGTTTCTTTTTTATTATGAAAATCATACCAATGACAATCAAATACACATGATAATCCAATATCTTTTCAAAGCTGTATTTTTTGTTGCATGCTACATGGTCTCTTTAAAGACTTTATGCATGAGAAATACATTTCCTCAGTCTTTATATGCTTCAATGACTGGCTACATTTCATACATATTAAAGTACAAATTAGACTACATTCACTGCCTATGCTGGTAACAACAATATAATATTTACATTCTCCAGAACAAGATGAATCCTGACAGTACATTTACCTTTTCTAGAATATTTTTAGTTATTAGCTGTGTGAGTGGGTATAAGAAAAAAAATATTTGGAGATCTATCACTGTAATTGAATCTGAAAAAAGACAAAGCTGTGACTGGTAGAGCTGTGTTTCAGATAAGTGATACAGAGCCCCCACAGAAGGAAATAAGCAATTTCATTTCTAACAGATAAATTGTCAATATCTGTTTGATCTATGAGGGTGTGTTACAATGCAACAAATAAATTATGTTCATTAAATATTTTATTGGCTGATTAGTGAGCACTGATAATAAACCATAGCAGCACAAATAAATGCACCACAATTATTTATCTGGTTGCTGTGGGAAGCTGGAGGAACAACTCATTGTTATCATTCATTTTAGCCAAAAAGAAGCCTCTTTCCCTCTTAATGTGAAGTGTTCCCCATCATTAGAGGGGACTGCATATTGCACCCTTATTCTGTAGATAGTATACACAATATCCAAACAGCAATTGTGAGGAAAATGTTCAAAGCTGGCCTTAATATAAAATTAGGCTTTATATTTTCAGAAGGGGAGATGTAGGCCTATATTCTTCCTTACAGTTTATTTCATTTAAACAGAATAGTCCTAAGTGCTAAAACAAACTAATCTTGCAAATTTTGTGGTTTATAGCTATGTATAGTAAATTCGGCCTGTAATGTTGAGTGTCTTTTTTGCTGTTTTACTTATCAATTAAATAATAGCAATAAAAACTTCTTCAGATTTACAAAAACCTCCAGATTAGCTCAGATTCTGGCTGTCATCAGTACCATTTATTCATCAAGTACTGCCATCTTGTGGAATTAAAGTAATCAAAGCAAATCCTAAATGGAGGAAGAGAAACAAATTTTTCCAACAGAATCTCCCACTGCATTACAAAAAGAAGACTAAAACTGGAGTTATTTCTTGTAAAAACATCATAACTCCATAGAAGTGCAATTATGGGATGGGTGTTTTGCATGCTTTGCCCTTGAATAGGCAAAATTTAACTATGCTATGGACACAGGTTTTCAGTGACCTTAATGAAGTTCATATGACAACCTTCTTGTTAAGTCTTCACTTGCACCCAAAATATCACTTAGCCAGCAGGAGTGGTGAAAAGGCTGTCCAGAAACCTCATGCTAAAAGGATGAATGGAGCAATTTCTTAAGAGAAAAACCCTGAAGCAAATCTGGGAGACATTCAGGCAGTAACAAACACAGAAGTGGATATTTGGTGTTATCTGAATGCTTCAGCACAGCTCTCTTTACTATACTTCAGGCATTATTTTATACTGACCCACAATGACAAAACACTTTTCCATTACCATAGTACTGACATTTTCTGCATCAGAATATCCGAAAGCACTAAGAAAAATGCTGATATGTCAGTATTCCAGCTTCATCCATTAAGGGAAGTAGATCACATTGTGACAGTTTAGGAATTAGTGTTGTTTAACAGAGAAAACAGAACTACAAAAATAATTTCAGAAATTATAGTAAGCAAGATTTCAAACTATAAATTCATTCCATCAGGAAATAGATGACCTCTTCTTACTACTTCATCATCAAATGACCTAGATTTTCACCTATATAGCCTAGTAAAAAGTGCTTAAAAAAATACAGAAACAAATTGGACACTAGGAAGGCTTCCAAATAATCTTAGGAAAAAAATCATAAATATTTCCATAGGGACATCCTTCTGTAAACAAGGTTGGTCATTCATAAAATGAACTATCAGTTTTGCAGTTACCAAAATGACTTATATCTTTTACACCAAGACTTTATATACAAGAGAATTTAGCAGCAGAAGAGTTTTTCAGCCCATGACACAAATGTCAATTTATAATTGTTTTATAATACGTAATTTCTTTATCTTTTTTATTCTTTGTTTTTGTCTGTGTTGATGCAAAGTATCTGTGGAAAACTTCTTTTTGTGTTGGCAGTCAACTGTAATTTACAGGAACGGATATGCATCCTCTGCCATTTTTTCATTGATGTCACATTGAAAATAAAATAGATGGGCATAAAAATAAAAAATAAACTCAGCACACATTCTTAAAAAAACTTTCAAACTTCTGTTTACTGCTGTGTTTAGTTTTGTCTTGTGTCTTAAATTTATTCTTTCCCTATTGAAAGCAAATTTTGTACAGCATGGAAAAACGATTTACAAAGTTTTCTCAAAAGCAGATGACTTCATAAGGTCCATACATAAAGTAATTACTTTCTGATTTTAAAGTTCTGGTTTGGTTTATTTTGGTTTTGGTAGAACTGACTTTTAGCTTAAAAATTTCTTGAAGGCTATTGTTATTTATCTGTCAGGCTTGAGAAGTATCTCTGGAGTTCAATATCCTATTAAAAAATAAAGCAATGACAGTTGTATTTGTGCTTTGCCAAATGACACTGGTTCAAAAATCTTTTACCATAAATCATTATAGGAAAATTCAGGCTTGAAGTTTAGCAAAAACTGCAGTGAACTGTGAACAAATAAAATTCTTGTCTTCTGTTTGGTCTTGGGCTTCTTTTGAAATCCTGAAAGTTCACTCAGCAGTTTACCATTTTGTAAGACTAGGACTTCAGATAATATTTAAATACCTTTCTTTCTTACATGTGCTCTTGGGCTGAAATCCTGTGGGACTTGTGGCATGTAACTACATTCACTGTTGTTTCAGAATATTTTACTGTGCATGTACTATAGATTACAGACTTGTCTACAGAGAGACAGCTAGTTTTAAATGTTGATTCTCCATGTCTGTCTTTTTATTAGTTAGGGTTTTTCTAAATATTTTTGCAATCATTTGAGTATTGGCTTATGCTTAATATTGCCATTAGGAAAAAAAAAAACCAGCAAAATGAAATGAACTCACAGGTTTTGTACTTGGCCAGCCTTTGCAAGCAACTGTGGTTTTTACAAACTCTAACTTGTAATTTTGCTGGCATACAAAGTAGAAACAGTCAGAGTCCAAGAATGTGAACAGCGATGCATGTTTCATCCTCTTCTAGGGCTTCAGATTTAGAAGTGTGAGATATTTGCACAATGGATCAATGTCATGGTACACCCATTTTCCCTTAATTACAGTCATTCTGTGAACACCCTTTTGTAAAATCACTTTTGCAAGATCATCCATCTATTTCTGTCAGCTAGAAACTGCAGGGTCCCCAGATCCCAAGCCAGCTGTGGTTGCTTCTGACTGGTCTGCAACATTTTCCTGAGATATTTCCACTGAAGCCTATGCATAGTGTGTGGACATGACCCTCAAAATTCTATTTAAGTATCTGCAGAAATCAACAACTAGGTCTAACAGGAGAAAAAATATCATGAAGTGTCTAAGGGGCTTTTCATCTGCAAAGGAGATCAAGAACTTTAGATTAATTCCAGATATGAGCATTCTTCAGATACTTTAAAGTGTATTCTTGAGGTTTTGCTTTTTAGAAATGAAAAATATGAGTAATTCTTTCAATGTCAATGGGCTGACAAGAATCAAGAAGTGAACTACTGACACTTTTTTCTGGACTTCAGAGTTTGGGCTCCTGGCTGGAATATAGATGCTGTAGGTGTGTACAAAAAGAAAAACCATAACCCCAAAACATTAACTACAGTTTTATAGCATAAATGCTTTGAGTTTCAGATTTGGCAGGAGTTCTGCTACTTTTTTTCTTAGTACCCTATACCAGTACACATTCATCCATCATGCCATTTTTAACAGCAAAAATAATTAAGAAAGTGACAAAATGACAGTATCCCCCTGGATTCAGCACCAGCAAAGACTAAGTATTTTATTTCCTTAGAGGTACAAAAATTTATTGCCTGAAATCTGTTCCTTAGTATTAATTCTAATTAATAAATGAATAATTAATTGTAAGTGGCTTAGGCTACGAATGGAGAAAGTTCCCTTCTGTGTGAACTGCCAATGAACCCACACTGATGACTGTTTTGCATTTGGTTTGAACTACTTTTAAACCAGAGCAATTAGTGCCACTGATTGCTTTCCATTTGAGTTGGTAACAGGTCTTCAGTGAAAGCCTATGTATCTTCCTTGAACTTGTGTATTCATCACCACTGTGTAGAATTTTATACTGCCATGAATCATTTTTTTGCCAGATAAAGCATTATGGCAAACTGGAAACAAAATTTTCAGAGACATATTTGGGGTATAATTGGTATTTTGCCTGAAATAGAAGAGGAAGGAAAATCTGAACACTCAGAGAACTCTCTGGGAGACTTGAATTCCTTAGACTCCTGTGTAGCCACCAAAATTATTAACAAATCTAAAAAGTATTTTAGCAAAAGGTCCATGTGTGCAGTTTAATTCCCCATTTTGAGATTTTGAGGCAGTCTTCCACTTGTGTTAACTATGTTCAGTCCTTTAACATAGAGTTTTTATATTGACACCATCAGATTTTTATGAGAGAATTTTCATCTGATTTCAAAACTACAGTAAACTTACCAAAAATTGATTCAGAAGGTACTGCATCTTTAAAAGACTATATGCACTGTTTGCTTATACTGGATGAAAAAGCAGTCTTTGTGCTTCTCTCTTCCTTTCTCACCACAGTGTCAGGGGACAGTACACCATAAGGATAGAAAGGAAAAATCCATTGGAATTTCTAATGCCTTCTATACTGTTATAGTCAAAGTGTACACCTGGCTAGGATGTAATATATTTCACACTTCTTATAACAAGAACAGCTGTACTAATTCCTCTCCGATCATTAGAAGAAAAACACATAGAAAAAATTAAATTTTGAGGTCTTTCACCCCTTTGGCCCTTACATCCTTGAACTTCTATCAAAAAAACATTTTGACTGTCATCAGGATGAAAGTATGAGAGAGCCAGACTGAAATACTTGAAATTACTGTCTTTCTGTGCTGCTTAAGCTAAGTAGTCACACAAGAAATTTCAGTATAAAAGCTTAGAATTTGTTATGCCAGTGGAGCAGTTTGCATCCTGGAACAGTAGTAGGGACTTTACATTCCTGGACTAGCTTTGGCTTTTCTCATTTTGAAGCCAGGTTTTTGAAGGCTATACAGGGGGGAGATTGCAGAACAAATAACCTTACAGCAAATGTGCCAGTTTAAGTAGTGATCAATAGTTTTTTTAAAGTGTGAAGAAAGAATGAAACAATGGAAGGTAAGTTCAAAAGGAGAACAACATGTAAAGAAGAATAGATAGGGTTAAGGCTTTAAAGTCGGAGATGGTGAAATTCCACATGAATAATTCCCTGCAAGGAACATCCTGCTAAATCAGAATCTCATTAACTTTACTGATACTTCTAATGTTGAGACATAGATGAATCTAAATTAAATCATGATATAATCTCATACAGAATAATAGGAAATAACTTTTTTTCTCAACTAATTATTACGAGTATAAAGGGAAAAGTATATAATGTTCAGGTAAATAGAATAGATGATTCATGGGATAAAAATAAGAACCAAGGGACTGGATTTGGCTGCTATTTTTAAAAGTCACTGATTAGTTGGTAGCTTTGGTTTAAGGAATTATTCATTGATCATGGGGATTTAAACTGCATAAAGGAAGGGTTAAGAAATTCTTCAATGAAGCAGATATAAAAGATAGAACTACAAGGCAGTAATATTACCTACAAGGTAGGTTGAATAGTTACTACAATTTAGTGATTTTAAAAACAGACATTTGGAATGAAACCTGTTCATATACATACACTTGCAGAAGTCATCTGTAGCTCTGTAGGAATCATCTTGATATATTTCCCTGCGAATCTGAACAAATAGAGAAAGTAATTATTTGGATATTATTATTGGTTTGACCTAAAAGTCTAGAAAAGGGAATTATCTAATATCTCATTGCTGTTTTCTGAGTCTAATGAATGATTTAATTATTTTACCTGAACTAAATCTGCCTTCACAAGGAACTTGTGGATTCAACATTTATGTTATTTTCAAAATCCCAAGGGGAGGAAAAATTTTCTCTTCAATTCTAAACAAATAAAAACAATTCAAACAGATAAAAAGTTTTTAAAATCTTTGACTTTTTCCCCCCATAAATTCTTGAAAAAAAATCTAATAAACATTAATTTAGTGTATCTAATAACATGACACAGTATTGTTTCTGTAATTACTTTATCTTATTTTCTTTCTGTCCTCTTTTAGAGATCATCTATAGCTGGGTATTTAATGAATTCCCATCTTTTGTGGCAGAAGACAGCAGGCGCTTCATCTCTCAGGAGACAGGCAATCTCTACATATCCAAGGTGCAAACATCCGATGTTGGCAGCTACATATGCCTGGTAAAAAACACAGTGACAAACGCCAGAGTTCTGAGTCCTCCTACGCCTCTGACACTGAGAAACGATGGTAAGAAAGGCATTACTTCTAGGTATTACATGGAATAAAAATACCAAAGTAAAAATACTCTAATTAATTTAAGAACCATGAATTTGTTGTTTTTCAGCATATGCATGCATTTTCTGTAGCAACTGGGAAAGGAAAGTGTTCATGGAGGCAGTTTCTTTTAAAACATCCAGACATTGTGAGAATATTTAGAGCTATGAAGGCTGAGGTGCAAACTGACACCTTTTGGTGTATTTGGTTTAGAACAGTTACTCTACCTTGCTATTCTGATATTCTGTCACTGACAGAGAATCACATCTTCTTTACAGGCGTTGTCGGTTTCCTTGGGGCTCAGTTCAGTTGCCTCAACCCAAGTAGCTACTGCCACACTGATTCCTGGGGTACCTGAGACATCCACAGGGGATTAGCAATTGCCACATGGGGCATACAGACCATCTGCAGGATGCCAGGAGATCATTCATGGTTGTGGCCACTGTGGTTAAAGAAAACACAAAATATTTCACTGAATACACTGGCAGCAAGAGGGCTGAGGAGAATCTCCATCCTTTTCCAGGTTCAGAATGTGTCAGAATGTCACATGTAGGATGACAAAAGGTCTGAGATACTTAGTGCCTTCTTTGCCTCAGTCTTGAATACCAAAACCAGTTGCACTCAGACAATCCAACTCCCAGAGATGGAAGTTAGGGATGGGAGATCCCTTGAGTGATACCCCCATAACCCAGGAGTGAATGGTTAATGATCTGCTATGCCAATTAGATACCCACAAGTCTATGGACCTGGATGGGATGCACCCCAAAGTAATGAGGGAGCTAGTAAAAGACCCAACCAAGCCATTCTTAATTATTTACCAACAGTCCTGGTTATCCAGAAAAGTCCCAGTTGACTGGAAAATAG
>NC_031768.1:75399250-75607368 GCF_001522545.3 Parus major | reverse complement strand
AAATATGAGGCCCCTCTACAAGAAGGATCAGAAGGATGATCCAATAGCCCCAGGCAGTGCTACAGGCTGGGAGCAGGGAATGGAAAACTGCCTGGTGGAAAAGGACCTGGGGGTGCTGGTGACAGCAGCTGAACATGATCCAGCAGTGCCCAGGTGGCCAAGAAGGCCGATGGCATCCTGGCCTGGATCAGCAGTGGTGTGGCCAGCAGGAGCAGGGCAGTGATTGATTGTTGTGCTGTACTCAGCACTGCTGAGGCCACACCTCATGTGTCCTGGGCCACTCACTTGAAAAAAGGGATATTAAGGTGCTGGAATGAGTCCCAGAGAAAGGCAATCAAACTGCTAGAGGTGTAGAAAACACATCCAATGAGGAGAGGCTGAGGGAACTGGGATTGTTTAGCCTGGAGAAAAGGAGGCCTGGGGGAGAGCTTATCACTCTCTACAGCTGCCTGAAAGGAGCTCGCAGAGAGCTGGGTGTCAGTCTCTGCTGCCATGTCCCAAAGAAAGAGAGAAAATGGACAATGTTTTCCTTCTTTCTAAGATGTTTCACATTCAGTTATGCTTTCTAGCTCCTCACAGCAATTCAGCACATGTGAATCCATACCTACATAAGTCAAAGAGAGAAAGAGAGAGGAAACTTGCGATTTTTCTTTGGTCTTGCTTATAGCTTTTTCTTGAGCTAATACTAGTACTATGCTACAGACACATTAGAAAATCTAGATTTAAACACAGATGACTTAGTTTAATAGAGTAAATTAAAAATGTGTTCACCAATTTGAATGAAATTAATTTAAAGTTTGGTTTTTTGTAGAAAATTTAAATTTCCTCCTGCATTGCATGTAGCCTCTGCAGCAAAAAAGCTGCACTCTTAATTGATCACTTCCTATTTTCTTTTGTTGGTTTAGTAACGTCAATAATGTTAATTATTGAGTTTGAAGTGTTTAATTTTACTGGTTTAACATAGTGAACTTCATATTTTTGATAAAATTATTTTTTTTTCAAAATTAGAACACCCAAACATTGACTGCCTTTTTAATCTGTTTGGACTCTGAAAAAAATTAGAATTTTATTTTCATATTTATTATTAATATCTTAATCTATTTATTCTTTATGATATTTCTTCATGCTTTTATTTGGCTCCATCTTGTGCAGAAATTCAGCAAATTATCCATCTTGTACTGACAGTACACAGACACACAATATACTGTAAGAAATTGAGAGAGTAAATAAGGATAAAGGCAGCAGTCTACATCACTGAGCTAAGAAAAAAAATCCATGAAGGAAAACTCTGCAGATTTTTTTAAATGTCAAGTGGGTAGTAAATACCAGCCTCCAGCAAATTTTTGTTTCATGGCTGGCTGTCACACCACTGCGATAATCCAACCTTCTGAACTGTGCTGGAGTATTGGGGAAGTGTTTTCACATAGATGAACAGCTCCTCAACAGTTTCCCACTTTCCTGACTCATTTTTTCACACACATGAATTTCCACTAGGCTTTCATGCCTTAATCTGTTGGTATTTATGAAAAGCTGCTTTATTGACAGGGAATTCTTTAGTATTTCTTAGTAAATTGCTTTCTTTCCTGTATGACTGAGCAAGTTTCTCAGTGAAGAAACCTGAGCTTTCTACTTAACCTTGCAATCCCCATAAACCTACCTTGAAAAAAATTTTAAGGAAAATTCTGTTTGTTAATTCATATTATTTGGGAAATCTGTCTGGTTCTACCTTCTCCACATAGGGGCCTTTTAAAAATTACTTGGGATTATAATAAAAATTTCCATAAATTGTACTGTATTTTTTCATTTTCATACAAATGGCCTTAGGTAATATTGCCTTGTCCATTGACAAATATTAAAGGGTGATGACAACCTTTTTAAAGTATGCATTCATTATGTATACAAAATAACTGCAGAAAAGTACTACTAACTAGTTAAAGAAAATTAATTTATGAAGAAAGAAACAGCTGGGAATAGATTCCAAGAGGGAAGTAAGAATTCAAAAATGGCATTAAAACAAACATCAAATTTCCTAAAAATATACTCTATGTTTGCTAAATTGTGTTATATGTTTTTAAATATGGCTTTTTAAGCATTTTTTTGATCATAAAATTACTTGAATTGCTTTGAACTTTTCAAATACTCACTTAGGTTTAAAAATGATGCATCTTTCTGAGTTCCAATGGTTGGCATCACAACTGACATTACCCTAAGCAGTCAGCACATTTGTTAGAAACCACAGGAAGAGCTTGTGGTTTTAAACAGCTTTTACAAATAGCTCTATATAAATAAAACAATTTATATAGCCTGTATTCTCCAAACATATATATCATTAACTCCAAAGTGCTGTAATTGATTTATTTATCATCATTCTTAGATTTTGATGTATATACAGTACCTATGCCCAGGGGACTAGACAGTTTATGACAAAGAGCACTTCAATGACAACACTGGTCTCTATTAATCTATGAGAAAGAAATGAAATAATATTAAGGCGTTCTGTCAAACTCTGCAAGATTGTAAGAACTTACTGGGATTTTATTAATCTTTTATTTCTTCTGTGATGTGTCTCAAAGGGAGCTTAGCTGCTTGATATGAAGCAAATTAAATAAAAACATCAAGAAATCCTACAATGGATTCTGAATAAAATTAATACCTCATTTGTTCAGATGTCCTTGACAATCAATCATTTCATATAATTCAATTTCACTTCAAACTGAGTTATAAAAACACCTAAAAATTCTGATGAAACAAAAAGTTTTAACAGGAAATAAAAAATATACATTATTTCATTACCTGTCTTTTAATGTATTACAAACTTTGACAAATTATTTGATAACTGTTTAAAATAATAAACAGATTTGTTAAATTGTATCTTCATGGGCTTGGATGCTGATTGGGAGCAGTAAATTATCTTGACTCATAAAAACAACAGAAAGTCTTTTTAAATTAAGGAATTAGAAACCTGGAGTATAAACATTTGATGTTTGAGAGCATTAGACAGTTATTTCAAGTTCACACATTTGTATTCCAGTTTTTCTTAATTTTTTGCCATTCTTGTCTCTTTTATTTCTTTGGAAAATATGTTAACTTTATCATTATTACTGTACAGTAGCCAATTACGTAATTCTTCATTTTAGCTCTGTGCAAATACTGCATATTAACTTTGCTATGGTGAAGTTTCCAGAGTTAAAAAAAAACCAGAAAAACCCTAAACCTGGACAATTTCAGATATGAGAGGATATTTTATACTATGTTTCATCTGAGCAAATTAGTTTAACTTCTAGAGATTAGTATGTCTGACCAGACATATTATCATACTTTCAGATTTTTTCTGTCTTCATAGTCTGTGAACCAGTGAACGGATTTTTTTTGTCCTCATTCTATTGATTAATTCAGTGTGATTTATAGTTTCACATAAAGATAGAACATATAGTAATTGAGGTATTAAGGATGTTCATTTCTAATTTTCCATGATGAAATATGATCTGCATGTGCTTTTTGAAGTTAAACCCTGGGATATGTTGCTTGAACATCACTAGGTTATCTAAAGATCTCTTTACCTGCATGAAGAAAAATTTGGAATAAATCATAGAAAATTCCCAAATAATAGAAATCAAGTAACAAAAATGTCCAGTGTAGGGTAATAAGATAATAAATAAAGCTAGAACAAAATTTACAGCTGCAAAGACTTAGCTGTACCCATCCTTGAAGAATGCTGACAGTTATTAATTAACTGATAGCTATAATTTTTTAAAAAATGTTTAAATATAAACACTAATGGTTTTGACCTGTCATTCCTTGCTTTTCTTTTTTTGGGTTTTTTTAAATATTTTTTCCAACTTTTATTAGTGGTTTTGTCCTCTAATGGGGTTATTCATACGGAGCTGAATTCTGAAAGACAACAAAGTACACCTGAATTTTAATAGGGGTTCAAAATATCCAGCTGTGACTTAATTTTTTTCCGGAGCTTCCAGCCTTACAGACTTCCTGTTTCATGTGGTTTCTTTTGCGAGGTTTTGCAGTAACATTTTGTATTTGAATTGTGCAAGTCCATAAAAATTATACAGAAACTGTAGAAACTCTTCTTACTCAGTACTTCAGGACAGGAATCAGACCTGAAATAATCCTACTTTGATTTTTCTTTTTTTCAAGCAGAGACAAACTGTCTGGGAAAAATCAAGTTTGTCCTTTAGTGGTATACAAAGATTGATAACACAGACAGAGACATGAATGTATGCAAGGTTTGCTCCAGGGGAAGGCTGATAAAATTGCAATGTCCCTGGACAGCATATTTACAATATTACCTGGTAGGAAATATGTTTCTCCTGTAAAACTGTAGTGAGGTAATTTAATGATGGGTCACTCTGAAAACTGAAAATAAAAGTCTTCCCACAATCTCTGCCTTACTCTACTGAAAGTACATCCTGCATGGATTACAGGTATTTTGAACTTTTTGTCTCTTTTGTTCTGGTCCTGTGCCAAGGTCCTCCTGCAGTGTTGTCAAAATAATACGATGAAAATCAGGATTAAGAAATGACAGGGTAGTCTTACTTTAATTAAGAAAAAAAAATAAATAAAAAAAATAAAGAAGTATACATATAAAAGGATGGGGCATGGTTATTGGTTTTGTTTGAGGGGTTTATTCCAAAAATAGTACCTTTTTGTTTTTTATCATTTAGAAAATCTGTTCCAGTTAGCAGCAATGGTTTTTACCTATAGACAAGAAAATCTATAGGTAGGCAGAGAATTTTATAGACGGCTCCTATACAATAAACCTTTTACAGAGTGTTTTATAGGGATTGAAGAATACTCTCAAACAGCACACAACAGTTAAAAGGCATTATTTGTAAAATATTTAATCTAAAAAAGTAGAGAGAGAAAATAACTTGGGGTGGTCTTCTGACAATGTAAAACGGATGAACCCAGAGGGCTATGGGGCAGTTACAGGAGGAAAACAGGGAAAGGTTGGGAAAAGATTATGTCCCAAGATTCAGTGTAGAACAAGAACTCTTCCCCTGCGAAAGTTTGAGTTGAGTTCAGTGTACTTTTCAGCTCTGTTAAGGTAACCTCTCTAGAGGATTTTTAATTGCTAAGCCTTCCCATTAGTTTATGGAAACACCATTTGCTGAAAATGCAGTGGTTGCTTTTTTAAAATTAGCTAAAATAGCTCAAGATTCTAGCTATGTAGAGTCTTACACATCTTCTGCACTTATGTTTTCTTCTTTCACTCCTCCTCATGATTTTTGAAACTTGCACAAAGGGTTAACTGATCCACATACACAATATAAAAAGCCAAAAATAACTGAACTTGGAAACATTTTTCCTCTAAATTCAAGTCAGGATTAGGAAAGGTGATGTATTGGACCATAACTATTAACATTTCAGACCAAAGTATGTTGGTAATATTTTAATTCTTGGTGACTGAACTCAAATTTGTGTAAATTGAAAATGAAAGTAACCTTTACACTGTAAATGGTTTCAGATTATAAAGAATGGTTCTGAATGGTGTGTATCTTAGCATCTCAGGATCTTAGATGCAAATTCACCAGTGACTGCTTTGCAGTCATATGGTACGGCACAATATACAAATAAAAATTACTTGTCAGTTTGGAGTTCTTGTCAGAGTAGCAAAATAATTTGATTGTCAACAGCAAGAGTTTTACTTGAAGTTAAGACAGCAGCAAGTAGGTAACAGAATTATTTGTTGCTACCGGATCTAAAACAATACTTGTTGCTGATGACAGAGAAATTTGAGTGTTAGTTTGGTCTTTCATATTGAGGAAATAATCGGTTCTTTGTTTTACATGGTTATATGAGCAGTCTCAATTGAAAAAAAATCTGCTTATTTAGGAAGATTTTTCCAGTTAATTAGATGCAGCGAATATTAGAGCAACACTATTTCGTACTATTTCAGTAGAGTTCTAATTGATCAGAAACAAGGGAAATACTCTCTCTGGATATCACAGTAGTTTTGACTGCTCAGTTTGTATGGCTGCTCAGAAAAATTATCTACATACCTGGTCAGTGAAAATGTTCAGGTTTTCATGTTTAGAGACAACTGTATATGCACAAATCTTGATGCTGGAATGTTGTATACAAGCCACTCACGTGTCCTCATTCATCTCTGAATGTCCAAAGGGTGAAGGTTTGGTTTCATCCAGTACCAGATGTGCTGGATTTAGAAGGAGAACTTAGATGCCATTTTACAAATATGTGGGAAATTGATGAAAGGTAAAGAATTTTCTACATCGAAAAAGACTGCAGACTTGGTCATAGTTTCTGTTCAACATCTTCATACACAGGTAAACAGAAATCTCTGCAGCCCAATCTGTACACTAGAAATTTTGGGCTTTCATTTGAAGAAATAAATAATATACCAATATTTCCCTCATTTCTTATTCTGAGACTATCTCATTGCTTTTGTGTCTTTAGGATTTGGACTCAGTTCCCTTTATTTCAGTCTTAAATTAGCTGTTTTCAATTGAAAATTAAGTGCTTTTAGTTGTTTTCAATGTTTACGACAGGCAGAAAGCTCATTTATATGTATGACATAGATACAATACATTTAATAGTTATAAATAATAATATATATCAAGATAATAATACTATTTCTAGAAAGGGCTTTCCAGACAAAGTTCAGAGTTCAGTTTAACTGATGAACTAGTGAAATCAATTATCAGTAAAGTATGGATTTTATAGTAGTGAGAGTAAAGTTATGTTTAAACTTTGAACACATTGCTCTGCTAAATGTGACTTTTCGTTCACATTTATTCCTCTATACTTAGGAATACATTAACATCTTATCTTTTAGTTGTAAACTATAGTTTATGCCCTTCTTGTGCTGTATTCATTATGATATTTTTTCCAGACACTGAATTACTAATTTTTTTTCATATGAGGATATATTCCAGTAAAGACCTCCTTCCATCCAGTGATATGCAATAGGATTTGCTCTCTGACATACGAAAACAATGTTGGCACTTTAGTATTAGTTCAGTTCAGTGCTTGGTTCAGTGCACTACAGAATGCAATTTCACATGAGCATTTTCAGGGCTTCTCAAATGATAAATTTATAGCTCAAAACCTGGCTGAGAGACATCTAAGCAGAGGGAATGCTGTGGACTGTTATCTTAAAACAACCGTTCCTACAGTAAATTTTTAGGGACTTACAGCAGGTTCTGGTCCTTCCATTTAGAATAAGATTAATAGCAGGTGAATCAATAAATTCTTCCCAATGCATTTAAAGTCTCTGCTGCAGACCGGATACAATGGTAGGTGTCATCATTATACCTGAATTAATTCAGTTTGTGTAGTCAATTTACTGTCAATGTAAATGTGTGTATTCATGGCTCTCCCAAACAAATGTCTGGAGACATTTAATGGTGCAAGTCTTCAGGGACATTGCTAAATATTAATTTGCCACAAAGGGACTCACACCTTAGATCATCTTAGTTTTCATCACAGATTATAGATAGAAGAAGAAATTATGCATGAACATTCTGTAAGCAATTTTTCTTAGGCAAAATTCTCTTGGATTTAGGTACATATTCACAAACAGATCATCATTACAATGTGGTAGAATACTCAGCTTTTGACCTGTAAAATTATTAAAATTTCTTATGCAGCAGGATGAGTTTATCACTCCTCAAGAGGTTTACCAGAAACTGAGAGGAAGATACAAACTAGTAAGAATCCAAATTAAATTCTTCTCTTGATCCTTATCCAGAATGTAAGAAAACCATGTTAACATTCCTACACAGTCTGATTAAGATAAGGGACTTCTTTGTGCAAACATCTCAGATGAACACTTTAGAACACTCTTAGTCACTGAGCTGGGAGGGTTTTATCATTTGTTAACAAAATAATAGCAACTATCAATCCATGCCTAATCTTTCTCCAGGGCACAGGAAATACTTGGCTTTCATTTTGTCCTGAACATTGTGCTGATGTTTAGCCAGGAATCTTAGAATCTTTTCTATCTATTGTCTTAAACATTTATCAGTCACTTATTCAAGTACTCTCTGTAACCTGTTCCATTGAAAATTAGGCTCCAAAGGAAGTTAATGAGCTATTACTGAAAAAGTAGGTAACACAAATCATTTTAGCTGAAAGGAGGTAAGGCAACTTCATGTTTTGGGAGATGCAAGGGGGCAGTTAATATCTGGAAGATTAATGAAAGAATCATTAGCCTGTACACAGCTAAAAAGGAGGACATGTCATGATTTCTCAGCAGTCAGATTTTTTGCCCCCATGAAGGAAGAAACTCTTACTGTGTAGATACTGTCATACTGTCTCAGTTTTTCCATAATCTTGGAATTGGTTGTATAATCTTGTGTAATCTTGGAGGTTGTATAAATCATGGATTGGCAGGCTAAATGAAGAGGTAGGGCAGTCCTTTGCAAACCAATAATGTCTGATATCCTGTCTGTAGCTCTTTCCCTTGTACTTAGCTGAAAGGACTGAAAATCAGAAACCGATCTTGCTTCTTTATTCCAGCCTCCATTTCCATTAAATGGCCCTTAGTGGATAATGTAAAGAATGTTAGCTGCAGTAATATCTGTAAATGTTTGAAATTTTATTATATCTATTCCTGTGATATGTAAGTGCCTCAAAATCAATATTTATCACATTGTTATGTCATCTCTTTTTTTTTTTATAGAAAAATGAAATGCAGGCATTATATCTTAGGGTTCATAAGACGCTGAGTAGCAGAGTGTAGAACTCAAGTCACAGATTTGCAGTGAAGTTGGAGGAAAAACTTATTAAAGGAAACCCCTTATTAAAAATAAACTTGATTTTCTGAATACTATTTTATATTTGGGTCGGTGTATAATTACTTTGGATAACTGTATCATTGTAAAAAAAAATAGAGATAAATATTATAAAAATAGAGATCTCTTCTATAAATATTGAGGTCCCTTTCTGGCTAGGTGACTAACAAGCCATTGATTGTATCAAGATCAAACTGTGCTTTGTCTTGGGATATGCTCAATCATTTAAATCAGTGTCATCTTTGGTAATCAGAGACAGAACAAAACAATTATTAGCTTTTAAATCTCCCCCAGCCAAGAAGACCCTGCTTGAAAGGGCAGAGACCCAAACATTGGAAAATTTAGGGTGGAATGACATATTTCAGAAATAAGGCCAGGGATAAGACTGACTTTAACTAAATAGTAAGGTTAGGCTTTTAAACCCATTTCTAATCCCAGACCAAATTTCAAGATATGGTAAACTACATTTATCTTGAACAGATAGGCTTCATATCAATCACAAATTCAGTACTTTTATACCCAGATCAGAACTCAGGTGAAAGACAAAGCTTGTGAAGTAGCAAATGTAGCAAACTAAGTAATTAGCCTAAAAATAGTGAATGATGGGGGTCAGGCCTTGAAAGGTAAAGGATTTTCAGAAAGGATGTGTTTTCATGGGAAGGCAGAGAACAGCAGCATTGGGAATGGCATCCCATTGCTCTGTTGTGCCTAAACCATGTGAGCTCTGTGATTTATTAGCCACTTGAAAATCATATATTATGTTTTTATTTTCTGCTGATCAATTTTATTTATTGTTGTATTTTATGTCTGATAACTGTATATAAAAATGACTGAGAGCATTTTTTATGACCCTAGCCAAACTTCTAGAAGAGAGTCATGTATATAAGCCTGAGAGAGACTGATTCCAGCGCATGTAGCTCAAAACCTCAGTATTTCTTAAAAGTTCAGGTTCCTTTTAGCATCTAACACAAATGAACAAAAATCTTTATGAAAATACAGGTGATGGTTGTTTTGCCATCACTGACTCATAGAAACCAAAACAGAAGCTGGAGAGCTAAAGAGCCTAGAGACACCACAGGCATAGCAGAGCAATTATAGTGTAAAGTGGGATGGTAAGGCCTTAACAATTCCCTTAATATCTATGCAATTGTAATGGCCTTCATGGTCTCAAAGATCATAAATAATAAGGATGAAAAATATCCCTCTGCAATAATAGACTTTTGTTTCCTAATTTTCATAGGGACTCCAAGCAATTGCTCAGTAATTTTTATACATTTCCTGCCAGTTGCTGCAGGCATGTTGCTTGCTAGGGTAGCAATAACCCAGAAGAACAGGATGTGGTACAAAGTATCAGTCAATCAGCATTTCATTAAGAAGATGAAATGGTGGCATGACATGCAGAGAGCCTTCAGTACGTGTACAGATTACATTTACTGAAGATAAGATCTGAATATTGTCCCTCAGATAGGTACAGATGTACTGTATAATTTTAAAAACAAGAATGATTTAATCCCATTTTAAATTATGTTTTTATTCAGGGTAACAAAGCAAATGTGAAATAGTATGCAACAACTCAACACAATAATTTTCCAGAACAAAGCCTTACCCAAAAACAAATACACCCCATTTTAATTTCATTGAAGCACAAAAACTGTCAGTGAGTGTGAACAGTCAGCAGACGTCAGAGATTTAGAAAGGATCTTAGGCTCCATCATAATCCAAGTGAACCATTTTCAGCAGCGTTCACTACAAGAGAACATAGGAGATTCCTCTATCAGGACTGGAGTTCTTGTAATTGAAATTTAAATAGAAGAAATCTTAGAAGAAATATTGACACTACAAATAATAATAAAGGCCCAAGGCCCAGCTTCTTCAGGGATATACTATTTTCTTTCACTTAGCCTTAGGACTAGAAGGAGGGTAGATAGAAATGGTGGGGTTATTTTTTCAAAAGAAGGGACTCCTAAAAACATCTGAGGAATGACAAGCCACTACGTCAGATTTCTGTGTCAAGTGTGCTGATAGAAAATACATAAAAATGCATGATCATTAGGATTGTATTTAGCACATTATCATACAGTAGTTTTACCACATAGTCATTTACCAACAACACAGCTTTAAACCAGGGAAGTCATGCTTCAGTCTGTATACAGCTTTCCTAAAGAGTCTGAGAATACAAACAGAAATGGCCAAGCTGCTTTCATTTCACATTGTTCTTTAGGGGGTCACACATCAAAGGCTGTTGAAGAAACTAAATTCTTACAGGGACTGAAGTACAGCCCCACTTTCTATTAGAAAAAACCCACCTATTGTATGAAATTTACCTATTGGAGAACTGTGATATTGTTAGTGAAGGCTTTTCTCGGACTTTACTACTCAACACATAAACTATCTGGAAACAAAATAAACAGAGAAGTAAAGAAGATTGTTGATGTAGCATTATTCAGAATTTTTAAAGTTATAACTAACCCTGAAGAACTGAAAAAGGATATTGTGATAATAGGAATAGAGCAGATAGGCAATAAATAATGTCACCACCAACAAATTTATATAATACTTAAACCTAAAAATATAATACCTTTATTAGATATTATCAGTAAAGAGATTAAGGTGCCATGGTGTATGAACATCAGCTCAAGTACAAAACAGCAAATAGAACTGAATTTTGTAGAACAAACAAAAAAATTCCAAGGAAGAAAATAGTGTGATAGAAAGATCTACATCTTCATTATTGCTGTGCAGATCTCATCTTCACATCTCAAAGTGATAGAATGGAATTTGAAGAACTGTCATATGGGCACTAGGAATGTTTATTAAAGATTCTTTTAAAGGAAGAATTAATGGTCTGGGATTTTTCAGTCTGTTAAAGACGTATTTAAAAGGAGATATGATAGATATACTGTAAAAAACCATTTAATTGGTTAACTGAGCATTCAGAATCACAAAAAAAAAATCAGAAAACAGTAAACAAAGTCACAAGGAGTGTAACTAAATTATAAATTTATTGTGTGATGTATTACAAGCCTGTGGGAATAAATTCTCATGACATATTATACTAGTAGTCACTTCAGACTAAGCTAAGGAAAATTTTAATTGACTACCATTTTTTGATGCCCTGGCTTTATTTTAGTACCCACTACACACGTGTTATTTTTTTTTTCCTAGTAAAGAAAAAGGTTCATAAAGCAATGTCAAAACACTGTTTTAGCAATGTCTTGGAGGAAATAGGTCAGTATTGCTAACACATGTAATACTTGCAGGATTATGGTTTTTAGAAAGAAACCTTCTACCTATAAAATCACATTATTTATAAATTTGTATTTTTTGAAAGAAAAGCATTTTATGCTTTCTGCTTCTGTCATTTGATTCACTTATGAGACATGTTTAGATTTTCTAATTGGACTTAAGCCCCTGACAAAACATTCAAACATATATATGTTCAGACTTCCCCCCAGAACGCAGCTTCAGGAGCCTGAGTGACAGTGGGAAAATGAGAGCAAAGCCCCACTGGAAACTCCTGAGCCCCATAAGAAACATTTGAAGGCCAGGAATATGTGCTTTTTGTTTTTTGCTCTAGTAGGTTGTGGGTTGTTTCCATCTATCTCTGCCAGCTCTTATTCTCTCATCTGTAAAACTCATTCTCCTCTACTTACATGTTCCTTCTTACGCTCATTTCTTTTCTTTCTTGCATAAGAAATCTCTTTTCTCTCCTTCCTTTTCATCTCTTGCTCCTATTTGCTTTAGATGTTTCTGGAGAATCTTGACTGATTTTCGTAGATTTAGACTTGTCTTGTTGCTACTTTTTCAACCAAATTTTATTCAGTTTTCCTTGTCTAAAAATCTGAACAGTTCCTACTTTGTAAAATACAGCCTTTTGTTCCTGAGTATTTCCTACCCTCATAGTCCAAATTCCATCTAACCAAAACAGCTGTTGGAGTTATATTCTTCTCCTTCCATGCTGATTTTTCTCCATGATATTTTCTCCAAGTGGCATCAAATACAAATGTGTCACCTCACCTTATAAAACATACCTCCATTTCCCTACTGATTTCTCTTTTCCTAAGACCTTGTGGTTCTCCAAAGCTGTCAATCACTCTATAGCAAATCTGAGATAACTTTATTGATTTCCATTTTTACATTTTCCCATTCCGGAATTATTCCCCATTTCCTAGAATATTATCTTATAGTGCTTAAAGTGTTGGCCTGAAAAGAAATTTTCTCCCAAATTAAAAGTCTCACTAAAAATGACATAACTGAATTTTGCATGTCTACCTATCTGTGATTTGTATCTGTGTACATAAATTCTCCTACATAATTTGAGGGTTTTTCACTGAGCTTTGAAAGTTTTCAGTCAAACCCAGCATGATATGTTGATTTATTCATCATAATTGTCAATGTGCTGGTAAATAAAGACTTGGTCTATGAAAATTCTCAGTCTTCTATTGATTGCCCACTTTAATCTTTGAAAATTTAAATATTAACCCAAGTTTTAAAAAAAAAAAAATCTTTTTTTTTTATGCTAAATGTTGTGCTGCTGGTGAACTGAAGAGCATTAATATATATATACTGGACCTGAGCACAGCATATCAGATCAAGAGAGATTATCTTCATTGATTACCATCTTTACTGATGATTCAAAAATCAAGCCATGGGTCTTTCTGTGACAATGGAAACTGATGATATTTCATATTTGAAACATTCATTATTTTCCAGGTGTGATGGGGGAATATGAACCAAAAATTGAAGTCCACTTTCCTTACACAGTTACAGCAGCAAGGGGAACTACCGTTAGGATGGAGTGCTTTGCACTTGGAAAGTAAGTACAGATTCCTTCATAATTAACATCATTAAGATGAGATATGCCTGATTTGTGGTTTCATTATTTTGCTGGGTTTTATTTTTGCAGACAGTCCTTACTACATTCTCAAAATAACCAATTGACTAAGTAGCTAATTATGAACTCCCTGCCCAGCCATTTCTGCGGTCAGGAATTCAGTCAAGTTAACAGTGTCTCTGTCAAAATGAAAAGTACCAATCTCATAAATGAAAAGAAGAAAGGTTTGTTTAATTGAAATTTTTACCAGACTCACACCCATTTGTTCACTGAGATACTATAAAAGAGTAAATTAGAGCTTATTCTGTCAAAATGTCATATTTGGAGAATAAATAAACATTAGTTTTCCCCTTCCCCATATTCATAATTTATACATGAAGCTAGGAGCACAATTTTCTTGATCATGTCCTATCACACTTTGTGGCAGTGTCTGCTCTATAGTTTCTACCTGACCTAATAGCACTAGTACAGAATGGGTGTTTGCTATTCATGTCAAGGAGTTTTTAGATGTTTGCTGATAAAGGAGTTCAGGGAGAGAAAAGTGTGAGAAACTGAAACTAAAATTACTTCTATACAGTATTGATAGGATGAAATTGATAACATTTCAGTTTTGTGGTGGTAGTTACAATTAGTTACTTAAGTTACTATTACCATATCGAGAATAAGGTTGGCAATGTTATTTTACAGCCAGAAAGAAATAAGAATCAATTCTAGTGATTCAAAGGGATTCTTTCTTCTTCACATATATGCTGCTAAAAATGATGTCCCTTCAGTGATGTTTCCCTTGAGACATATAAAAAATTATAACAGATAGGGTTCTTTCCAAAATACCTCATCAAATTCTGTGTGGTGTGTTGAAAAAAAAACTCACTGTATTGAATTATTTTCAGTTCCTTTTCATAATGATGTTCCTTTTGGACATCTTGCCCCTAGTCTCCAAAGATGCTGCTAAATGTCATATATCCTGCTTCCTTTTATAATTCATTGTTTATCAAAAACATACAAGTTTCTTACAGGATGGCCTTGGTTAAAAAGTAAGGGAAGGATTTGTTTTTGTAAGTCCTTTGGAGGAGCTTCACAAAAGAGTTAGTCTAATAAATACTATATCTTACATACCAATTGTTCTTACTTACCTAAGGAGGAGCAAAACACAAGCAGTTAGGAGTTTTAAGACAATAATCTGTTCTCCTGCTTGTTTGGCAGGTCTGGTTTTCCAGAGTAACTTTTCAAAACTTGTCTCTACGACCTGAAAGGGCTTTTTAAATCTTTTATAGTCCTTTTTATCTTCATGGGTTACAGGATTTTTTTCTGTTCAGATTTTTCTCTCAACAGTTCCTAATTACTGACTGGATGATATATGTCTGAAACTTACTCCCTTCTTGCTGTTTTTTCTTGTTTGACCAATACCAAGATGCTCTCACTGCGCAGGTCAACAGAAATTATACAAAAATAATTAAAGAGAAATTCTGACAAGGTTTTTCAGTTGTATCTATTTAGTTTCAGTGAAGTTGAAGAAGAAACAGGACATAGCCAAACCAGTAAAAAAACCCAAAAACTAGGAGACTGTAGCCTGCATGGAGGCAGCCATTAGTGACAACAGCTTTTGCAAATTCATCCCAACATAAATGCAAGCAGTAGTTTAGAAAAACTAACTCACAAATGTGAGACAAGAACTTTTGTAAGGTAAAAAACAAGTCTTATGTTTTACATAGTAAAGGTAAGGAAAGAGGTACATGACAGAGGACAGAAAAGCAATAAATGGAGATTCCCTGAGATGTTGAAATAAATGAGGTAAAGGGCTCTTCTGTAGAGGCTGATGGCTCCTGGCTCTCTCCTGTCAGAAACACTGCCAAGTCAATAGCTGGCAACAAGGCCCTTTTAGACTCTTTGCTATGGCTGAAGCAGTAACCAACATATTACTTCTTATTTTCCTCATTTTTCTGGAATTAAATTGCAGTTGCTGACAGATTACAAGTCAGCTTTCAGTGAAAAGCAGGCATGACACACATTGTCCTTTGCACCCATCACTGAAAGGCAAGAAACAGACCTACTGTTACCTTCCATCTTCAGCACTGTGAGATTTAGTAAACTCTCTCAAAAGGATTCCATCACTATTCAAAAAGGAAAGTGAAGCTGACAGGAAAGATTTCAAATAGGTTATTCCCACATTTTTATTTGATGTTAATCTTTAATAAACAAGAAAATCAAAACCACCTGAATGATCAAGGAATTTAAGGTTATCTAATAAGCTAATTGACCCCATTTGCTGCTATTATAATGGGCAGCTATTTTTACCATGCACATTCCTTATCTTCTTTTCCCAGCCATTAATGCACAATCAAATCAGCTGAGCTGAAATTGCTTTCAACTTGATATAGTAATAATTACATGAATGACATTTCAGGCACCATTTAAACCTGGAGGCTGAGGTGAGAAGTAGAAAAATCAAATTTACTATTCATTTTCATAATTTTCATTTTTTGTCCCCATTTTTTATTCCTGATGCCCTGTAGGGATTGTTGCTTGTTACATTGCCATGGGTCCCATTTGCTAAACTAAATCAACAAATAATCTCTTCCTTTTTTATTTAGTATTTTAAAACTTGGTATTTTGAATTCTTATTGTAAATAACACTGGGGTTATTACCATCTCAAAACCAATATGCTGCTGTTTTTTTCATGCTTTAATTTGGATATCTGAAACACTCTGCTCTCTCCACTGTAATTGTGAGAGTGACAGACGTTCCAGTGAGATTTCCTGAAGTAGGCATTTGGCAAATATTCCAGGAAGAGCCTAATCCTTAGCTACCGATTAATGATTTATTAATACTGTTTATTTAGCACTGTCAGTCACTATGAAAGAATTAAATAAATTGAAGCTCTGCAGCCTTTGTCTTCAAACTGAAGTTAAATATCTTAATTGCTTGACAGAGAAAAATTTTATGAGAAGGATTTTATTCTGACCCAAGCAATATGCAACTGGTTCAGTTACAAGTGAAAATATTATGTGGCTGATGCTACTTACAAATAGACTTTGTAGTCGCTAAAAAATTCAAAGTAATGCAGGAGTCAAATATCTCAAGATTATCTAATTTCTACTAGATAACACTTCTTATCATGAGCATCAGTCATTGGCTAGGAAATCACTGCATAAATCAATGATTTACTGCTGAGGTTTAACAAGACATGAAAAACAGAGGAGCCTAGTAAAATTTACTGCAGATATATATCAGAGTGTGTATTTTGCAATTAGTGACCTTTTGTGCTGGATATATATTCTGGCCTGAGGTTGCTTTTATAGACATATTCACTGCCACATTTACACAATAACTTATGTTTTAATTACATCTGTCTTTCATATATGTACCTATATATAGCATACAGATATGTTTTCTGCCACCCATTTAATTATGTAATTTCTATTAGAAATACTTGAATTTTTTTTATTCCCTAACAAAACAGGGGATCATATTTTTAAAAAAATACTAAAAAAATGCTGGCAATAACTATTAATATCTTCTATTTATTTTTAACTTGTCACAATAAAATAAATACTTCTTTTCAATTTGCAGAATTGCTACATCCTGATTAATATTTATATAAAATGTTGATAAGATAATCAAATAATTGAAAAGAAAAAAATTTGAATGGAGGAATTCAAAACATCTAAATTAATAAAAATAATTCTAAGTTGCAGTATATTAATTATTTCTTTTGAGTAACACCGTTCTCACTCCTTGTGACTTTAATCTTCAAAGGTGATTTAAAAAGATAGGTTAATTTTTTTGTAAAACTAATAAATGAGCTAATGGGTAATGAGATTTCTCTTTGTAGTCTAGATAATCCTGATTTTCTATGTCCATTTCAGTATCAGACCTTAGATTTCTTATGTAAATCAGGAAGACAGATCATGACCTTGTTCTTCGGAAAAGTTCTGGTGATGAAGATAAAATTTTCCTAGCTGACACTATTCTACAAATTACAGCATTCATGGCTTTTCCTGCTCCAGAAATGCAACTTTTCAGACACTACCTTCTGTGACAGCAGGTTGCCATTTTAATTTTCTCTCAAATGTTACTGACTTTGCTTCCAAGAACATCTAGAGGCAAGTGGTCCATTCTTCAATTTCTTTTTTCGTGTACTTTATTCAAAGAAATTTAGCTCCCTATTAGAAAGAGATGAAATTAATGCTGCTGACATGCAAAAGGACTCTAAATTCCATCCCCACAATATGACACATTCATTAATGAAGCACTTCGGTGAGAGCCATCCAGGCATCCTTTAACACTTCCTGACTTTGGAGCATACTTATGTCAAAAGTAATTTTAACACTATTATTTTAAATACGAGATTTAAAGGCAGGTATAGATGGAAATATACCTTTTTTTTTTTTTTAAAGCCTCAAAATGAACAAGTTTTCATAGTTTCAGAAATGATACAGGACTGGTTTGTTCAAGTTGGCATGAAAAGCTGTAAGTTCATGCCCTCTTCAATGAGCCTAGACCCTTGGCCTCAGAGGAAAGCCAGAAAAGTGCAAGTGTCAGAAACATCTTCCTTTCTTTTCCTTTATTATTCTCTCTGGCATATAACTCTAAGTTGTCTTCTTGCTTCCATTTAAAAGAATTCTACTCTCACTCTTTTTCACAGATTTTTAAATTTAAACTGTGTATAGTGCACACACTCTACCTGACCCTCACACTTCAGCCTTTTCCTTAGTATATTTTTGTTTGTGCATTACACTAGACTTTTATTTTATTTTCCATATAAATATCACATTTCATTAGTTTTCTGTCTCTAGTCAGAAAATTAAATAGAGTTTGTATTATGATAGTGCCAGAAGCCAATGTTGAGTGAGTAATCATATTTTATTTCTCATTAAAACAAATTACAAGATGTGGGCTATTGCAGTACTTGTAGATTACCAGAGTTTTCAATCTATGCTTTAAAAATAAGGGCTGTATAGACTGCCAAAAGAATTGTTTTACTGAAAGCAAAAATAAGTTTATGCATCCCTTTTTATACTATGGTTATTTTTAAACCACATAGATATTTGAATCAAACAAATCAATTGACAATTGTGCTGACAGACAATTTTTCTTATGACCCATTTGCTTGTTTTTCTGTATTTTTGAGAGAATATTTATGCTTATGCTATTTCCCTACAATAGCAACATACACACAATTTATCAACATTCTTTTTAAATGCTAGGTTATTTCAGTTTGGTAATGTCAAAACTATGTTTTTGGTCTGAAATATACTTAGTTAATCATAAGAATAAATTAAACATATTTATTTTATTATTTAATTACAAAAAGGCTGTTTTGACAGACGTGTTGTTCATTTTGCCATATTTAATGTATTGCCTTAATAATTCTATTGTTAACTTTGTTTGGAAGAGATTTATAGTTCAGTTTAAAGAATCGTCCCATCAGTAGTATGGTTTGCAATAACGCAGCTGAAAGTCCATTTAAAAATCTTGCTTTCTAAATGAAATTAAATAAAAAGAAAGTGAAGGTACATATATATGTCACACATGTTAATGAAATTTAGTGACTTTTAATCTAAGAAATGTTCAAAAATGTTCTCCTGAAACAATGAACTCTCAATCAATTCAAATTAATAAATATCTCAAAGTTTTAAATCCATTAAATATAATATTTTTTTGTTGTTATCTGGCCTGGTTTTCTTTTACCAGACTTTCCTAATTAATCTTCAGACTTTTATCAAAAATACTATTATTTTATGTCACTATCAATATTTTCCTTGCAGACTATTACCTGTTGTGGACACACCATCCTGGAAGTGTTTAAGGCGAGGTTGGATGGTGTCGTTCCGATTGGGAACGGCCGGAAAAGAACGACACAGACTCTCGAGGGAGTCAGAACAAGAGGATCCTTTAGTTTATTACTTGCAGGCCTGCTTTATAGACAGATACGTGGAAAGTACAGAAAGGAAACTCTTATTGGTTAGTAAACTGCTATATTACCATCATTGGTCAGTGGGGTACACCACCCCCCTGACTTTCTCCTGCAAGGAAAACAAGGAACACAAAACAACACCTGCAAGGCTGTTTTGTATCCCTGAGGATTGTTTTAATTCTTTCTTATGTCTTTCCCAGACTACTTTCTCAGGCCCAGCCTGAGAAGCTGTGCAGCCTGTAATATGTACAGGCACTGTCAGAATTTAGCATCCATAGGATGGGGCTCTGAGCAACCTGGTCCAGAGGAAGGTGTCCCAGCCATGGCAGTGGGGCTGGAACTCAGTAACCTTTGTTTCCTTCCAATTCAAACCATTCTATTAATCTATGTAGAGAGAGCTTACTAAATATTTTTCAATATGCAGAAATAAAGGCAAAGTTTTTGGATGAGTATAATACCTAAGCAAAGATCAGAGCGGCCAAATAAAAAAAGTCTTTATGGTCTGGTGAAGAGCATTTGACTGTAACTGGAGAATTGCATGAAGTTACTGAAGTTATTTTTGCTAGTGTGGCTCATTAAGCCAATGATGCAGGATAATGAAGCTATGAAGCAGGTTTCTAGATATTGCAAATCTTTTTGCAGGTGTAAAAAGATAGACTTTGCAAGTCCACATTTTAAAGGGCTGTTTCAGTGAGGTCTGGTCAATATCTGGCCGACAATGTAATGATGAAGAGAGTAATTTCAGAAAAAAAGGTTAAAGCTACCCAGGAATGAATCTTTGGTCAGAGCTTTCATAGTAGATTTCATTATTTTCTTCATCTGCCACATAATTATACATGATTTTTGGAGGAACAAGAAGTTCACAAACAATAATCATATAATGAGTCACAGATCTAGGCTGCACTCTTCTCTGTCTAGCACATTCAGTTATCCATCTGGTCTCTACACACACGGAAATAGAAGATTCCAGCACTGCACCATTGTTTCCTAACTTCAGAGGACTGACTTTTACCCTCTCTGCTCTTCCAATCTGTAAAATACAGCCTTTTACCTTCAGACCACAAGTTAAAACCATCAACCAAGTCTTCCATATATCTCTCCTTGACTTCTGTCCTCTACTTGACTTATCTTGGCAAATCCAGCATTATCTATTGGTCTTGAATGTTTCTGAGCAGGTCTTCCATGATTCTTCCTCCAGACCTGGCAGGAGCCACCTCCTGTTACAAACTGTCAAGAAAACCAGACAACATATTCCCGTAACCAGACCCCTTCCAATAATCTAGTGTCAAAAAAGGTCTCATGAGGATTTCTCTTCTGGGAATCTGATTATTTTCTAACCTAAGTCTCCTTGTTCTCAGCATGAATCCACATCTTGTTTCAGCCCTGGTGGTGTGCTAGAGTATCAGAGGTAATGCGCTGGTGATACTCCAACTTAATCTCTGTTAACTGCCCTACACTGAATAAAATTTAAAAAAGGACACTAACATCAGGGATAAAAATTTGGCTTCACTGTTTTTAGGGCCAAGTATGACAGTTCTGTTGTCAGTGAAATTGGGATATGTCAGCAGATGTACTTTTCTCCCTGAGGATAAGCTGTCTTTTCCTTGGACAACTGCTTGAAACTTCTCAGGGAGTAAGTGTGTCTTTGCAAAGAATTCTGATAGCTCATGGGATAGCCATTCAGCCCTGGAAGTTGCTTAGTTATTGTCTTTTGGAAAATATTAAGCTACTTATACCTTTTCATGAATACAAAACAGTCCTTTCCTCTTCCCACATAAATCGTGGCACACAGAAACACCTTTGATATTAAAAGTAACTTGGCATTAAATAAAGCAAATTATTCTCGATGCTATAAATCCAATTAATTGTTGGAATTTGGATTGAAATATTTAGTCATTTTCCTACATATAGCTGAATTACTGTGGGAACAGGGCATGCTAGTAAATTAACATTTTCAAGCCTCAAGCTAATTCACAGTGTAGAAGTCCACAGGTAGTAATTTGCCTCTATCATCAAAACCAGGGTTTAGCATGACGTTCTATTTTTCATCTACAGGCCACAGAGACATGAATTGTCTGTTTGCTCTTTTTAAAACAGAGAAACCATGCCACAAAGTATTAACCTGGTTTAATTATTTGCCCAAAATGAAACTGCATGATAGATACAAAAAGTGATATGGAAATATGTGTTTCTAAGTTCCATAGGACAAAAAAATCATGTTACTCCATGTCCCCTCACACCGATTCTCTCTACTGGAAAAATATTTTTAATCCTATCAGATACCATACCTGGAAGCTTTGGAAGCCACTTTTAAATTTCATTGATAACAAAATAATTGCAAGAGGGAAATAAACACTCTCTGCAGAACAACATTTGTCAGTGTTATAAGTAGGGTTGTCCTTTCCCTCAAGATAAGCTTCTGATGACAAGAAGCAACCTCTTTAAACATAGGCATGACATCTTCAAGTTAAGCTTGTTTATATGACAAAAATAGATCCAGGATTGTCTATTTTTTTTCCCTTTGATAGTACATCTTGTTTATATCAAATAAATATTTCTAAGACTTTCATCAACTTCAAGTTCATTTTTCACTCATGCTAAATAAGTATTTATGTTATAAGATGCTAGAGCCAGACTGGATTTTGTTCTTGGTTTTGAGGCTGGATTTATTTCTCTCTTCTTTTAAGTGGACTTGTTCTTGAATAGACTTTATAATACTGTTACAAATATTGCAATCATTCATAGCAATGTAATAAAGATTCTTTAGTAAATCCCTCATAGCATTCCCAGGCTTCGTTCTGCCTCGCTCTAAATCTAAAATTTAGATTTGATTGCTTTTATCACATGGCATAATGAAAGTGGGAAAAAAGCCTACTGAACTGCAAGTCCCTGTCAGTAGAACATCATTCTTGAAAAAGCAATATTACCAATCCCTTCCCTTTCTCTCTCAGAACTATCAAAGAAAATTTATAAATGTTACTAAAAACTGTTTTCAGTAACTGGCACAGCTTTGCTGTAGATTTAAAGATAGAGGAGCTTTTTTTTTTTTTTTTGCATTCCAAACTTAATATCCAGAAGCATGTGTGTAGACTTTCTCTCTCTTTCAGAGTCTGAGAGGATTAGAAGGAAGAAAATTGTAGCATTTCTCAAGAGTAGGTCAACAGAATTACCACTATTATGTTTCTTTTCAGGATTTCCCACAAAGAAATGTATACGGTACTATGTAACAATAGCCTTAAATGCAGCACTTCTGGAAATCATCATACTCATTGTCTTCAAACTCTGTGCCTGATCAGCAGGTTCAAAGTCATCCTGCACTCTTCAGACATTCTAGATTTGTGTACACATTTGCACCATCATTGATGGTATTTCATGATTTATGGGATTTTTGGACTCTGTAACTAGTCTTCCAAATCTTCTGGATCTGTACACATATGTTGTATCTGTACAGCAGAGTCAGGACATCCTAGATCAATGTGCTAGCTACAGAAAATCTTCCTGGACAAAGCTTGGAACAGAGAAAAAGGACACAAAATTCAGTTATAAAATAGCTTTAACACAAGGCAAACAAAGACAGTTCTACTTCTATACTGTGGCCCTGAAGATCTGTATGAACACCTACCAAATATGTTGTCATCTTTTCAAAGAAATTTTTTGCTTCAAAGCATTGTCTCTTACTTTAGTCATGAATTCTTCTGTAGGTATTATCCCCTACAAAGAACGAGCAGACTTCATGTCTGCCTTTTGCTTTTCAAGTTGTTTCAGATTCTCTTCTCAACAGCCTTGGCCAAGTCAGGCTGGTGATAATTTAACTGTTATGTCTTTAATTTTTTTTAGAAGAAGAATGTCCACTTCAGATTGCCCCTGGCCACATACTGAGTTAAGGTGTGATGCAGAGACTAGAAAAAATAGTTACTGGACGGCTGAGGAAAAAACAGAGCTTATTTCTATCGTTTTTTAACAGACATGATGGCTCAATACCTCTTCAATATCACTATATAAATAGCATCTACAGTATTATGATGACAGAAATATAACATAGAGTTTTGCAATGAGGTCAACACTGAATACGTAGGAGGAGATGTTCAATTCTTTTGTATTAAAATTTACCTGTACTGTTGCAATTTCATCAAGAGTAAAAACCATTACCTAACTTTTAAATGCAAACCGAAAAGGTTTTGGAATAGCTTTTCTACTTTCCTCACTACTTGTCAAACCAATATCTTTGCCTCTTGTGGTTCTTCTGTTCTTGTTAAATTACACCTTAATCATTCTTTCATGATTTACTCAAATTTAAGAATTTGGAAAAAAATTAAATCACCAAAACTGTCAGTTACGTCATCTAACTTAGGGTATTGGACAGCTGTGTTCTCTAAATTTAGCTGTGGAATAGTTAAGTGTCAAGACTGAGACATCAGTTTAGTCTCTGATCAACCAGTAAAGAGAATCTCTGAAGTATAATTCACTGGAAATAATGAACCATTATAGAAACTGAATCATCTTTATACATGGCACTATTTTAGATGCTAGAGATGCTCTAACATGCCATAATTTAAAGCATGAAGAAAATGCTGTGGAGCTGGATATGCAGCCAAGCAGGCATAGTCCTTGCTCTGTGCCATAAAGAACAAGCTAATAGTGCTGGTAAAGCACATCCACATTAATACATGACACTCCTATATGCAACAGGCATTTTTAGGACAATCATGGGCACTTGTTGAGGCAACTTGCAGACCTGGACTTGTTCCTGCACACTGGCTTCAAGCTCATCATCATTTGCTTCTATTCTCTTTCAATTTTTAAATCACCATGCTCATGGCTGCTGTATTTCATTAGTACTATCTTTTAAAAATCAAATTGAAGGAAAAGTGATTATTTGGTGCCATAAAACTGAACAGATTTTTATGGAACATTCTAAAAGTAGATTTCAATGGTTGATAGGCATTCCTGGAAAGTATCTGACAGAGAGAATTTCATTATAGCTCTCAACATCTTAACTCTCATAATTATCCTATAATAATTAAAGATATTTAACACAGTTGCAAGACAGGAAGGCATAAGAAAATAAAGTTCTTTTTCCAGTCTCCATAGGTATGCAGAGGTTTTCAAGATATATGATGATGTGAACCTGTGGGTTAGAAGGCACTGCTCAGAACAGTGATGCATGGTAAAGAGAAATCATGTGGAGAGGAATTGAAATTACAGCAGTAGATTAAATACTTCAAAATATCACATCAATCTGTACCAACCAAGTATAGAAAAAGTAATCTATGTATTCCTATTTAAAATGTTCTTGAAATACTAGCAGCTCACATCCATGGAAAAGGCATTTTAAAATCCAGACATTACTCTTATTTTTACCTCCCCCCCTTCCCAAAATAAACATATACTTTAGGAATGTAATGTAATTCTTTCAATTATGAAAGTCTAACTGAAAACTATGCAAAATAATTTTTAAAAAGAAATAAACTTTTTAAATTAGAACCATAAAAGCTGCAGAAGAGTCCTCAAACCAATCCCACAGGACACCAAAATTTGAAATCAGTCATCAAGAAAGTAATTTAAAGTTAAAAATGAGAAAGCTACAAAGCTTCTGTGGTGATAGAGAGGAAAAAAAAGAGGTGTTATGATCCACACCCATCACATGATCCACAAATGTCTATAAAAAAACCAAACATATACATAATTGGAGTGCTGGAAAGAAAGGAGACCAGCCTGTTTCATTTAGCAAGGAGAAACAAAAAATGTTTCATACAATATGTCTTCTGTGGGGGACAAAATGATAAAACATCATTTTGCAAGAATAGCAAGATATTGCAGGGACCATGTCTCAGAGATGAATGCATACACACTCACAATAAAGTTCATTTTGTCAGGTTAATTAATCAGTGCAGCAAACTGATAAGGGAAATAATTATTTTTCTTTCCGGTATATTAAAATGAATTCCATATGGGACTATATGTTGGTTTTGTAAGGTAATGATGTTAATAGGCTCAATGAAATTCAGTGATATGTGGCACTCAGGAGTTAAAATTAGATAAATCTTCAGATAATCAATTACAAGTTTGGGAATTGTCTTAATTTCTATAAAGTACTGGAATGTGGAGCATATTGTCACCAAGTTTGAGTACAACTTCAGTTACTCACAGCCTGATTCTAACTGGTTGAAGAATAACCAGAACTTGATTGTCACATACTTATTTTTTGTGTCTTAGACTAGATATCCTGAAATATTGAGAGAAAGGTGATATTCTTAATGAAACTTCATATATTTACAGCAAGTGAAAATCTGCAAATCATGACAGCAATTCATAGCAGTTTTGAATTTAAGCTAAATTAATTTGAACTATTATGAAGTGTTTCTCCTCATCTAAACTGTCACAAGGTCCTGTGTTCATCTCTAATCCTGAAATAAATAACAAATATGTTTTTCAAAAAGTTCCATTTTCTGTTATGGTGTCCTCCAAGTTGCTTGTGGAGTACCTGAAGCAGTCCAGTTTTCAGCTCACAATCAATTTTTTTTTTTATCAACAGTTGTCATTTTTCTCTTTTTTCCTCTTAAATACTTGCCATATTTCGAAAAATATTCTGTACCATAAGGCACATGGGTGCACAATGGCTGATGAGTTTTTGAGCTAAAAAGAACATTTTATGAGTGCAAACACTATTTATTGCATTTCTTCCCTGAATATGAATGTAAATGACCCAGGGTCCTCACAGACCTCTGTGGGACAGCAGGCTGCAGTGAAAAACCTTTCTGCTGCCACAAGCAAGAGTGTAATGCTGTGAGACAGAAACAGAAGTGCCATTAATATGTCTTCTCTCACAACCAGTTTTGCAGCTTGAAGAATATTGTAAGAAAAATGTCTCCACACCTTTGGTCACTTAAATTTACCCAAGCTAGCACCTAGACAGATGTTTTCACTGATTGACCTCAACTGCAGTTTCATTGCAGAAAAATTGGGATGTTTTGGAATTTGCTAAATACATCCAGGTTTTGAAGTTGTTATTTTTGTTGATTTATTGAGTGGCAGCATTCAGGAGTAAAGCATAGAGTGCTGATGAAATTCTAGAGAGAGTGATTTTAAGTGATTTACTTGATCTCAATAAAAACAGCCTCCCTTGTGGATGAAAGAGACACATTCCATGTAGCAATCAATTTATTAAGGATTCCCTATAGAAAGTGAACTATATCAACCATTATATGAACCTTAATTGTGATTATGTTTTATTGCTACTTAGATTATTAAGTGTTTAAACTACCGGATAACAGAATCTATATTCTCAATAGTGGAAGACTGTTAACATTAATTTTACTAAATATTTCAGCCCTGTTCCAACAATCTCTTGGAGGAAAGTTAATGGTCATAATCCAAGTAAAGCTCGCCTGAGAAAATCCCAAGCTGTGCTTGAAATACCTAATGTGCAGCTAGAGGACTCAGGGATGTATGAATGTAAGGCTGAAAACTCTCGTGGAAGAAATGTCTTCAGAGGACAGCTACAAGTATACAGTAAGTGTAACTGCACACAGTATTGTCCTGAAATTCTTTGTCCACCCTTAAGGCTTTGGCTACACATGAAGCATTCCAAGGCTCAGTAGAAACAAAATACCATGATATATAGAGTATATACCACATACCAACAATAGATTTGAATTAAGGTATATATTTTTATTCCTTAGCATTGCATTAAAGTCTGAAACATAAATAATGTTGACTCCTTTGAAGAACTGACTTAAATACAATTTCATATGGGATTTGGTTTTTGGTTTGTTTTTTTTAATTGAAGAGTATAGCTATAATTTTAAAAGTCTATTTCTTTTAGTTCAGATATAACAATGACATGCAACCTAAACATGAATTATCTCTCAGAAAACAATACTGGAGATGTTTTAGGATTATTATCACACTTTTATTAACATTTTACCTGTGCCACGCTTAGGTGCTGAGCTTTGTCAAGTTCATTGCACTGGAATGAGAGCTGAAGAAGGATCTGTTTTTTACAGAAAATTCTCAGTCTAGGCGTGCACAATTTCCAAAAGTTCTGATTTTCACAAAGTGTTCAACATTTTCTAAGACTCAAAGAAATTTTTTGACTGACCATAAAAGTAATACTGAGTAATGCATAACATTGAAAATAAAAAAGGAATACTGAAAATAAAAGTATTAAACAAACCCTATGAATTAATTCTATTATACTGTTGTTGTGTTCTAAAGTCTAGAAACAAAAGCCTACGTAATACATATCATGAATACTTACAAGTCAAAGTTTGGCAAATATCACATGTAAGTTTGAGTCCCACTACTTTTTATCAGTTTAAGCCACACTACTTTCTCTATGAATGCTACAACATTAAATATGTAGCAGGAAAGGTCTAACGTGGGAGGTTATGCAGCAGATCTTTCAAACTGAATTGTTTACTGTCTTCAAATATCCCAGCCAGTGGAATTCCAAATGCTGCAGTTTAGATAGATCCACAAGTTAATGGATACATCTAAGAGGAAGTTTCTCCTCTTAATCAATTTTCTTTTTCTTTTCACGATTTCAGCCCATGGCTCCTAATGCCTTCTCTCCATTACTAACTACAGAGTTCTCTGTCTTTGTTACACACTTTCCCCAAATAACTATAGACCAGCATAGTGTATTTACTTTATTTTCCACATATGTCAATATTTTCAGGTCTGTAATAAATTTTTCTGTCTCCCCTGGCTTTCCAATGTCTTTCTCTTAACTCTGTTGATTTAAGTGAGTATCAGTATATCTCTGGATCATGATTCTTTCTTTTCATTCTCATCCACCTAGAGTCCAGGGCAAGTTTTTGTCTTCAATTTTTGTTGTTTATGCTGGAAAAATTATGTTACAGTTAAGATGACAGTCTGTGCATTCAAATTCAGATTTGCTATCTTGCACTTGCAGCAAAGGTTTTATAAGATTTTTGCTGAAAACAGCAGTCCAAGCCCAGCACCTACTCTTTGCCTCCTACTATGACAATACCCCACTGATATTTCTCAAATTCCTACTATAAATTACTTCCATGAAAGTATAGCAGCTCCTGCAAGTCACGTGGGGTCAGGGAATTTAGCAGCTGGTCTTTTTGTACAATGTTTCTTAAAATGTTAGAAATTCAGAAAATTTAATTTGAGTTTTAAGATGTATCCCAGCTCATACACTTCCTACCTGTTTTCTAGAGCTGTGAAACTACTAGATGCCAAAGCAGCATATAAAGGTGTTATAATTATCCCTGCTTCCCTCTTTCAGAGTTAAAAGAATACAGAAAGTGCTCTTCAAGAGAGAAGCTAAGATGCCATAAAATGAAATTATTTCTTCAAGAGCACTATGGAGATCTGTGGCATAACATGATACAGTGTCCTACACAACTCTTCATCTCTCACTAGCCTTTTGCTTTGAGCAGAAATAAAGGTGGTACTCAAATCCACGGAAAATATTTGCAATGTTAGTTTTGTCCTATTCTGCTTAGGTAGAAATATGAAATTTTCATACTTCACCATTGTCTAAATTATATTTTTAGAGTACCTGCCTTTATGGGGTAGAGCACAAATTTAGCTCATTGGTGTCCTATGCAATAGTATTAGGAGATCTTCTTTAACACTTCAGGAAGAGAGTTTCCTTCATAGTGTCTCATTCCTCTACTAACAGGTGAGATTAGTACATTAATTTTCACCTCTGCATCAGCAGGCATCAGCAGGCAGCTGATGCAGAGAGAACAGGTCAGAACAGGTTACAGAGGAGTTTCAGATGGACAATACCAGCAGTGACATCCAATACAGCAGGACAAGAAGCACAGACTTCAGTAGGCCCCCACAGGTGCCTTTCCTTGGCCTCAAGATAAAACACTTCCCATGGAGTTGCTCTCAGCCTTCAGTGCTCAGGGAGACAGCATTAGTGTCTCACTGGCCTACAAACCTTGGCTACTTTTTCCAGAGGTGTAAGGAATGACGTAAGAGGGTTTGTGTGAGAAGGCTTCTATACCAAATTTAGCGAAACGTTACTTCACAAAACTCTCAGCCTCCTTTGCTGATGGTTGATGTTGCAGGATTTGGGGACATTATCTGAAACGGCCTTTTCTGCTGTACCTTTTGTTCATAACAACAGTCAACATGAATTATTTACCTGTAAGCTCACTGTCTTTTCACTGACATCTTATTCCTCCAGGTGACAATGATTACTTTGGCTCAAAAATTGAGATGTAGGCCATCATTCCGTAGTAGGGGTTTCTTGTAAAATTTCAGAGCAGTCTGTAGGACCAGCTGTGTCATACTGCGGTCTCCCAATTTGCATATCTCTGTAGGAACTCACTCGCTGTCTGTTTGAATCTTCTTCATCCTGTCAGTTGCATCTGATCTGGGTCACCACAGAGTATTTTGGAGAAAGCCCAGGACACCCAGTCTGCCTGTCTAGTCACATTTAATCACAAACTAGTGATTTTTCGCTTCTTACCTGCTGCTGCAATCCAGATACACCATGACTCCCTGATGCAGCTGACAATTCAGATGTTGTTCAGAAAGTGGTGTTTCAGATGCTGACAACTTCAGATTATTGTAGTCTCAGCACTTAGTGGAAATTCAGCTGCAGGCATTAAAAACATAATTTTTAAAATGCCAGGCATCCTCTTATGCATTGCAACCTATTTTGAGAGGTGTGATTTTCCCCCAAGTGATCTGCTCATCCTGTAAGTTTCTGTGAAATTTTATTCAAGCTCAAGTTGATTAATAGAAGAGAGCACAAAAATTAAAATGTGAGTGGATAAATTTGCCACTAACCTTTGTGTTTCTCCTCAAATTCTGGCTAGCAGCATTTTCCCAATGGTAAGCACTGGTATGTACAATTTCTGCTCCTCTCTCACTCTAAACTTTTTGGGGTTTTTTCCATGTTACCTACTCACTTCTGCCAGGATCAGCAGGGGGTGGTGATGTGAAGTGATTATAAAAACACATTTTTGGCTGTTTTTCTTTTGGCTGTATCAGTTCCCTCATCCTGCACACAGCAGTGCCTTCCTGGCAGCTGGAGGGAAGGCTTGCCATAACACAAGAGTGGTACAAGCATCTGACAGCAGGAATATTCTGTAATTCAGTGTAACTGACCATGCTGATTTTCAAATCTGCTTTAATTACTTCCTTATAAAAACTGTATGGGAAAAAAAAGTCCACTCCTGCCCCTACAGGTTAGTCCCACACAGTTAAAACTGGCAAGAGAAGACATTTTGTAGTCAAAATTGTACATTAGTTTTAAATTGCCTATCTTGACTTTCTCACTTATCTTTCTCAATATGCTTCTTCTACTTTACTCTTCCCAATTAATCTCATATAGAGGGAAATAATTTTTTTTCACCTCAAACTCTGTATTCATTCACATTTTAGGACATTATTTGAAGTCATTTGTCTATGTAAATTTTTTTCCTTATTTTCCCTCACACAAAAAGCTGCTTAAAATTTTGAAAAATAATCTAAATTTTCTGCACCTTAATTTCATTTTGCATAGATGGTTTAAAAACTAGCCTGTAAGCTTTCAGATTTATTGACAATTTATGTCTGTGAAACATTTTGACATCCTTGAATAAACAAGTGCAGAAATGCAGCATAAAATAAATAATGGATTGGAAGATTATTTTAAAATGTCAGAAACACAGTACAGATCTCTGGCCCAACACTGATAAAGACTACTGAATACTAAAATGCATTCTTCTCTTCTCATAGTCATCTCAAAATTTTTCACTGGGCTGATTAAAAAACAGGCAGACACCTATTTTTTTTCCAAGAATAATGTTGTATTTATAAGAGAAAGGTCTTGTTATTTTTGAAATCTGGTTAAATTTTCTTATTCAAATAGAGTGAATTATGGAATGACATTTTCTTTACATACAAATATATCAGGGTTACATTAAGATACTTTTATTAAACGACCCGAAAATGGTACATTGAGTCAGAGGTTGTACATTCAGTTAAATACTACAACTTTAAAAGTATTGATAGGATTTTAGAACAAGGGTTTAGATTTCATGGGGAGTGACCCTTGCTAATGAGCAGCAAGGGAATTCTCTGTGATAAAATAAGGAGTACATAGAGAGAGAAATAGAAGCCAAAAAGTGATGAACAGTATTTCTCTCTCAGTCATGCTTTTAGCTCTATTCCAGCTACATCTACCTATTGCTTTGCTACTTTATTCTCAAAGGGGTGGGAATCTTGCCTTCACTGATGGCAAGTTCAACAGCTTGAAAAATGTGACTTCAAAGGCCATTTAGGCTATGAGAGGAAAATTTAGAGTAGAAATACCTCAACTAATGGAAAAAGGTTGTTCTGAGAAATCGGTCATAGCACTGTGATTTGCAAGTTTGTAGTTTCAGGAGAAAACCTGTGCCACAACTGTGCTAGCAAGACAGCCACAAAGGGTAGGGAGCAGCAGTTCTGAAGAGGACAAGTCTGCAGCCAGGCTTGGGGCAGCTTTGTTACAGTGTAAAAATGGGCACACACTTTTCTGGATGCTCTGGCTCATGATGAGCTCAAATTCAACACAGAAATGTGAGACTATATATGTTTTGTGTCAAATAGTGCAATTTATAGAAAAGCAAAATAATGAAATTAAGTAAATCTAAGTAGGAACAGTTTAGTTCCTCTTTGAAACTGCATGATTTTATGGTACCACTGGCTGTCTTTTATGACTTTTTTGAGACACATTTAACTGTCTCATCTTCCAGAATCATATTAATGTAGTTATTTTCAAAGGAAACAATTTCTTCTCAGCATGCTTCCTTTGTGCATATTGAAACACTCAAAATGAGAACACCAACTATACAGTGCACTTGAATTATAGTTTTAGGACAACAGACAACAAATAAGCAGGGACTCCCAAAACCTGTTTCTTTCTGCATATTTTTATAGAATCCTTTGTTATAACTTTAGAAAGTAGAAATTCAACACAACAGAGCACATGTAGACAATTTTTTGTGTTGCCTTGACTGCAATAAGGAAGAAGAATAAGGAAGAATAAGAAAGCAGAGGTTTTTTGTCTTGGGTTTGGGAGTCGGGCTGGGTCAATCTCTCTTTTTCTCTACCAAAAAGGAAATGAGTGATTCTTCTTCTAATATATTTTCAGCTTCTGACAAATGTCTGGTCTGGGACTCTGAAGCAGACTACTCCCTGCTTAGGAGTGATAGACACCTCGTTCACTTTCTTTATCATCCATGCACAAGATGTAAGCTAGAAGCAGTTAGTCATCTGTCATGCCTTTTCATATCTTCTCATGTCTTTGATGGATGACCTGTCAAATGCCAGCTAGATTCAAAGATTTATTTTTAAACCCAATTCCCCATGTTTAAGTACATTATCAATTATCTGACATTTGAAACAGAGACTTTGTTATGACAGGTCTGGACTTCTATTCATACCGTGCAGAATTTTACATCCCTTTAGCAATGCCTTTTAGCTACTTATTCTTTATGATTTCGAAAAACAGCAGACAACAACAACAAAAACAAACAAACAAAAAAATCCCAAACCAACATTTGATATCATTAAGTTAATTATCGTCATCTATCACTCTGTGTTATACAAAGTGATATGGCTACAGTATGAAAACCCAAAATCTGCCTTTTAAGCACATATTTTTATTTCTGCACATCAATGCTCAGTTTCTCACTGAGTCATATAATGTTTTCCAAATCATAAGATACTACAAATAGCCATCTGATTGACTGACACATTGAAGTTCTACTTCTCTGAAAAAAATATTCCTTGTTTTTTGATGGATTATTTTATGAAAGGTATGTACTAGTGATCACATATACAGCTACCATCTGCCTTTAAAAAAAGTCTTAATATTGATTTACTGTGTAATTTATGTTTCTGATGAATGCTGGAAATCTCGTGGGTTCTGTGCTTAAAAATGTTAAAAGCATTTTCCCCCTTGAAATATGAATTAAAATTAGGACAAGAATATTAAAATTAACAAAAATATGTGCAAATACCTTACCAAATTCCCAGTCTTTCCTAGCTAAATAAATAACGATTTCCTTGTAAACTCGGAAAATGGCATGAAACACAGCCTGTGACAATCACCTCCTTACCACAATTCAAATATCTTAGGTCTTGTAAATTATTTAATGTTCTATTGTGCCCACCAAACATTTGTCTTAAATTCAGGAATAATGAACACAATAATATATAGTATTGCAATTTAATCCATTGGACTTTACAAATCAGGCAGGTTTCTATTCTTGTTCATGTTACTGTTCACTACCTGGTACCATTGCAGTGATTCCTCTAAAGTTTGCAAAGGCCACTAATTTAAGCTTTGCAATTGGTTAGGTCTTTGCACATCAGCTAAAGACTTACCACCTTATAATCTTTGACTCTAACATGGCAATTTTTTCTTGCAGCTTACCCACACTGGGTGGAGAAACTTAACGATACACAATTAGACAGTGGAGATCAGCTCCGATGGGAATGCAAAGCCACTGGAAAGCCAAGGCCCACATACCGCTGGCTGAAAAATGGAGCTCCTCTCTGGCCACAGGTACACTAGACAAGGAGTCACCTGTCTGTTGGATGCTTCCCTTTTTTTCATTCAGAAAAAATCAGTTAAAGATAGTACTGAAAAGTTCTTCAGAAATGACAGTTTGGTTAACACAAAAAGTATGATGACCATCGCATTTTCAACTCAGTTTGTTCTCTGCGAGTTACAGAACTCATCATGAAAACATTAAAATGGTTCATGTAAGACTCTCAGAATGTAAAAGTGTTTTACTACAATCACCTGATATATTTTAGAATTAGACATAAATAAAATTCTCTTTTCCTTTTAAAAGACCATTGATGGCATGATGTGTCTTTTATTTCACTTTTTTCTGTTTCTTTCATTGAATCATCCCATACCAAGTGGGGTTTTTTTTGCCTAATACCTTTCCATTTTATAGTCTTAAATTATTTGGAATAAAGAAAAGTTTTGAAAATTTATTAAATCTATTTTTCCAGATTAAAATAACGCTCTTTGATTCTGAGAGAAAATGTCTATATTTTCAAATGAACTCACAAAATGGATTTATGAATATAAAAGATGTCATATCTTCCTTTTCAGCAAATGTCCCTTCTACCTCTCTGTGAACATCAACCAATTATGCAAACAACCAGAAAGAAAAGATAAAAACAGTTTACTTTTGAAGCTGTGAGGCATTGAAAATAAGGTTACTCTATTCATTTCTGCCTTTTTAGATGGAGCCATTAGTGCTGAAATTGGAGCAATTTAAATGTCTCTACTTTTTGGTTCTCTGATTTTCCAAACCATTAGCTTCTCCAGGCTCTGAAATTTCAAATTAAATTTTACTTTGAGATGGGTGAGAGCTTACACCAAACTGAATTTTTTATCATGGTTTCCTCTGCATTCCCAAACAATTTATGCTTTATCAATTTTAACTTATAAAAACTGTTATAATGAAACTTAGAGCTGTTTTATAGCAGTTCAAATTATTCATATTATAACTTCATGAAATACTCACTTCCATAAACAGTTATTGATGTCCCTTCTCTTCCAGTTGTGGTAATTATTTTTTACTAGTGGGCCTTTCAAATAAGAAATTTGTACTAATTATGAAAGCAATTGGACCCTTTCATTCTTACTTATGCAAGCAATCTTTCATATCTGCTCTTATGAAAATAGCACTCTGACTGAGACCAAACATTTCTGACATATTTGAAGATCATCAGATATATCTATGATGATTTCTCACCTCCTTAAAGTTCCCAGGATGAGGTGCTTTTAAAAATTGTGTAAGGGTAACAGCAAACAAACAAGCAAGCAGAAAAAAATTAACCTTTGAATATAGTGAATTACTGTGAAAATATTTACTATCAAATATTTTTTGACTTTTAATTCTTGTAACTTCTTATATAACAAGAAAAAGGTAAGCCCAAGGAAATTTGTTGCTCAGTTTTGTTTTAGGTTCCTTTTTGTCTCTTCACCTTAAGTTAATAGCACAGCAAATTTCCAATGTCTTTTTGCTTTTCTAAAATAATATTTAATTTTTATTTTAATTCCATTACAGAGCAGGATTGAGATGATGAATGGTGTTCTGATGATCCACAGTGTGAATGTCTCGGATGCTGGAATGTATCAGTGCTTAGCAGAAAATAAGTATGGTACAATTTATGCCAGTGCTGAGCTGAAGGTTTTAGGTGAGTATTGGAAAATAAGCTGTTCCTTTTTCCCCTTTTGAGAATTAATTTCTTTCTTAGACTGTTGTGACAAGGAACAGCTTCTGCCAGTCCAAACAGCAGAGCAGATAAAAGTGTTTTCTTTTTATTCTTGTTACTTATGTGTTGGCAAGTCCTTTGCTGCCCCAGAGAGCGTAGGGCCTTCTGTTAGCCAAAAATTTTCATTCATGCATAACTGACTCAGTAACATTTTGTGAATATTTCTCATATAAGACAACTTCAATTCAAGTAAATGGAAAAGTATTTTTATTCTTTCAAATGTATGTGCAGAGGATGAAATTTAGAGGAAGTAAATGTATTTGAATTTCTGTTAAAATTAATTTATTATTACTGCTTCAGTCACTATTCAATTATGCATGATCTTAGTTTCAAAAAACTTCTTATGAAGCCACCAAAACTGATTGAATAATATAAATTACATACTTGTGTGAATATCCTCCACAGAAAAGCAAATACACTACATAGTGTAATATGGAAATATGACAAAAATGTCATCATCCAAAAGCTGAAGTAGGCAGTTTGTGAAGAAAAACTTGAAGAACTTTTCAACACTCTAATTTTCCTTAAAGTGAACTGTAGCAACATGCAATGGAATAATAGTGATAAGTGCCCTTCCAGAGGATTAAGTGAGACAGACTTGTAAGACTCGTATCATGTTTATTAGGGTATGATGTAGCAGGAAGAAAGGTGTCCACTAAAGTAATTTAATGGTCATATCAGAGATTAGACCTGCACATGAGAATCATTCCTATAACCTCCAAGTCAAATGAGTAACAAAGCTATTATTGCAGAAATATACTGTATTTCAGCTAACATTTGGCTCTTTTGGCAAATAACCTTTCTAGTACATTTCAGATATTTCTTATTAAAATCCAAAGCCAGTGATTTTTCTCTTTTCATCACTATTTTTTGATAATTTGTGATTCAGTCAACAAACCTATTGTCTACAGCGTTCTTTTGCTCTGTTTTTTGTATCTGTTATAAAATAGGTATAGCTAGTTTTCCAGGTAGTTTCACGTTTATGTTCTTCAATATTAGAAACAGAAACTGTATATTGCTGCAGTAAAATTGGCTTTTCATTTTCTCACTTGTAACATTGTACCCCTGTTAAATTTTAACCAAAATATTGTATTAAAGAAGCAGTTGTATTTGATTTCCTGCCTTACCAAAGGGAAAAGAAGAGAATAAATTGTCCATATAGATATCTCTGGCATGATGATTAACCAAAATAATGGTAGGAAATTCCTATATATTTGAGGCAATGAAGTGTAAAATCCTTGTAGGTGTAGCTTAAATAGGTAGCTTTGGCTTTGCAAAAGTAGTTCAAGAAAAACACAATCAAATGAGATTATTTGAGAACTAATGTCCTTTCTTGGTGTGAAATTACAGTAGTGTCATTTTTTAATGCATTTATTATCTTAGCTTTTGTTTGTAAACAACTTCTTAAAAAGTTAAATACTAAGAACAAGACATGATTAAATATCTTCTATTAAGAAGTTCTCATATTGATATTCCCAGTATTCAGACAAATATAAGAAGTGAAAGCAATATAATTTCTCTAACAGTAATATTTTTTGTATGCATTAACTCTAGAGAGTGCATCTTGGATAGTTGTGGAATTAAAACTTCATTTTATTTTGAACTATTTATTCCTAACAAGTTTTTTATAAAGAAAGGATGGGAAAAGTGTAGTTAAAACATTTGTATTATTTAATTTCTAAAGCTGTTTGATTTCACAAGTAATTTTACTTTAATCTGCTGATGTGAAAGATTTCCCAATAACCTGTAGCTGGATTAAGTTATAAATCTACCATATAATCCTAGTTGCTGATTTCAAATGTTTTATAAAATTTCGACTTTGACATAATAATTTCAAAGAGACAAAATTCAAAGAGCTTCTATTTCCTAAAACAAATCTATTTTTCTAATATTCTGTTAGAACATGATGAAACAGAAGGCTCTGATTGTTCTCAGTAGAGTTAACATATTCTTTTTTAACAGCTTCAGCTCCCACTTTCCCACTCAACCAAATGAGGAAAACAATAATTGTTACCAAGGGCCAAGAAGTTGTCATTGAGTGCAAGCCACAAGCCTCTCCAAAGCCAACTATCACTTGGAAGAAAGGCGACAAAGTGTTAAGGGAGAATAAGAGGTCAGAAGTTTGTTTGGTAAACTAAATATTGTGCTTGTATGTTGGATTCTGTGATATGATATGAATAAGGATATGCTGAACATTAGCCTGGGTATGGCATAATTATTTTGTCAGGCTGATTTGTTTGACAGTTGTGACTCTACAGTTTCCACAATATGGAAATTAAAAATCTTAACATTGTTCATAGATGCAAAGAGATGAAAAAGTGTTGTTATTTTGTGGTGTTTTGTCTCCATTTTCTGTTATTAATTTCAAAAACCTTTCAATTATTTTATAGAGGTACTACAAATTTGGTGTATGAGAATATCAAAAGCTTAGAGGTTGAAGTATTCAGGAACACATAAAATATAAAATGTGCTTATTCATTTGAAATAATTTTAATAAGGCAGATTTACAGCTTGATCACAATGGAACTCTATGTAAGAATAGCTTTAAAATTATTCAGAGGTAGAAAATATAATTCCATTATAGGATTTAATTATACTGGTAATTTCTGTACTCAGCAGCACATCTGTTTAACTGATTATGCTTGATTAAATAAGTTCTGTCCAGCTTTGTATGGTAAAAGTAGTTTAAGCACTGCAGGTTAAATGCCAGATGTAATTGCACTTTACAAGATAGCTTATCTGTACACTAGAATAGTTTTGCCACTCTGCACATGGTCTTTAAGTACAAAGAGCAATCTTTTCCTTTTTCTGGTAATGTGGTATGCGAATGAACCATTTAAAATGACTTGTGTAGTATTAATCAGAAATAAAAGCAAGACCCCCTTTTGTTGAATTTATGCAATACTGAGGGAAGCAGTAGAGTGCATCTCTCCTCATTAACTGCAAAAGCTATTTTGTTATTTTCACCTCATGACATTTGTTTTGTTGTGAGAAGGAAAAATGGGTAACTTCTTTTACCATATTGAATTTTTTTTGTTGAAGGGGAGAGAGGAAAACAGCATTATATGCAACATTTTGCTAACAGGAGTAAGTTGTATCGTTTGTATTGAAAATATGACAGATTCATATTACTAAGGAGCAGAAAATATAAAATATTCTGACACTGATGTCTCTATGCTCTACCTACAGAGTTGATACTTTTCACTCCATGACCTTTTCCTCACATCTCCACAAAACTCACTCTTATCACCACATGGAAATCACATTTTAATCCAAGAGCAGCAAAGTATTTTGGTAATTACTTCATACCTGTCCAAAGATAGCCTAACTCTGAAGTTAAAAATCTTATGAAAATGGATCTGGAGTTTCATTTTTTGGTATTTGTAGCTTTTGATACTTGCTGGTTTTGACAGAGGCTGGAATAGGAAATGATGAAACATGGATAAAGAAAAGTTGGTTGAGCTATTTCAGATGTTTGAAAGAGGAAGGTTGCATTCAACTTAATTTTTTTTTTTAACAGTCAGCTGTTCAAGGATTATCTTGTTTCATTCACAGTAGTCTCCCTGCATCTACTGTTTATAGAGGGGTGGGCGTGAGAGGAATATCAGTTTCAAGGGAATCCAGTTCTGCCTCTATACAGTACACTTTAAACAAAAATAATAGAGTCTCTTTGAAGAGAAGGTGAGGAAGCCTATTGTGATTTGTGAAAGGAAGTGTAAATGCAGATTGTATGTGTGTTTCCATGCTTTGGGCACCCTGAGAAGGAAAGAACTCTGTTAAACATTTTAAAAATGAATAAGCTGACATTGTAACCTTATCAGTATGCTTTAAAAGTGGATTTTCTTCATAGTCTGTTGATAAAAATTAAAAAAAAAAAGAAAAGAAACAATTAGGAACTGTCATTAGATAAGTTTGAATGGACTATTGATTCCTTAGAGATTAAAAAATAATAATTTTAAAAACAGCAAAAAAATAACAACATGCCAGTTAAATAAGGATGGGCAAGGGTAGAACAAGGATTGAATAATACATTATCTTCTCTTCTGTCAGTTTTTTTTCTCTTCTAAAGTGTGTGTATCAAGTGCATGTTGTGTTTAAGTTTTGTGAAGTCTGTGAGCCCAGGAAAGGAATTTGACCCTTTTAGCAACATCAATAATAAAGAGACCTTCCCCTCTACAGGAAAGAAAAAAAAAACAAAAACACTTGTCCAGTGGGTCTGCTATCATCTATTCCATATCTTCGAAACTCTGTTGCCCCTTAGGTTTTTTTTATTCATCAAAAGCTGGTTGACAGAAAAACCTCTAGTTACATCTCCATAGGTAACTGAAGAGAAGGTTGATTGTTCCTGTGGGACTTGTGGCTGGGTACAGCTCTCACTGCAGTCAGACCTGGACTCAAACTCCTGGAATTTAATGCAGTCTGAAAGCCTCAAACGTTTCAGATGTTTTCCAATTCATTGGAAAACCATGCACTTGGGAACATAACTATGGAAAGCCTTCATTAGCTTCATTCTTGGTCTCTTTTACCTTTGAACAAATTATCCAATTCAAGGCCTTCATATCCATAATATAGCTATGATAGGCTTGGTCCCCAGAAATCATTTTGAGCTTCCAGGTAATTTGATTCCTCTTGGAAATCATCTGCATATTGTAACAGGCTTTTTCAGTTGAGTTTCAAATGAGTGGCAAGTCTATGAGATAGGTCCAAAAATATTAAGATATTCAGTTATTTCAGTTATTATATGTCAGTTATTTTCCAACAGAAAGCATGGCTCTGAGTTTTACAATCTCAAAATATATTAAATCTGATTAAATTACTTCTATAGATAGTTATTTAATAAAGGTTCTGTAGTGTTTATAATTCATTCTACTAAACACAGATAAAGACCAGGAACTGATGCTAAAGAAATTAAATAAATTATATGATATTGGAGATCTTCTATGCAGAAGACTAGAACCTCCAAAGATCAAGGCATAGTCTGTAAAACTTACTGATACAAGACATTTCATGATCAACATTTGAATGAAATTCAAGTCTCTTTCAAATATAATTATCTCAGTGAGTCATTAATACATTCACTCAAAGCTAATTTCATCCGCAATTTCACCTAGCAGTTAAAAGAAAGGAATTGTTATACTTCTATTTTGGAATTAGGATACAGCTGAGCACAACACCAATGTCAGTGATATAGGTAGAGAACATTTTTAAGCTGCATATTTTCATTAATCACCTTGCAATAATGAAAATTCTTAACTATCTTTACTAACCACTTGTCTCTGTACTCTGTTGTCTCATAGGCTGGTAGATAATTGTGTCTCATTTATGGCAGGCTGTGATAATGTATGCACTGGTTATTCATTTGAACCATATTTCCATCCATAAGTATTTGTAAAGAACTTTGGAGTATTTTAGTTCATAACTAGTTTTGCTTTTATAGGAAAGAGGATTATATTGGAATCAAAGTTTGAAAAAAAAATCTTGCTTTGATTTAGTAAACAGTTTGGTTGAAACTTTACTTTAGAGCCTAAATAGGAAGAATTAGGCCCTTGGGCGAGAGTTCAGTGACCAAAAAATATTTTTGTATAGTTTCTGAAATATTTCAGTCAGGTACTTCCTGAAATGTAATCAAACCATCACTTAGTACTTAAGCATCAGCTTCTAAACAAGACCAAAACCCAACCCACTCAGATCACAAAGCCATGAAGAAGCCTGTTTATAATTAAGCATTTTTTAACTTACATATCAAACTAAAAGAAAGCAACAAAAGTGATGTTTTGTAGACCATAAATGTTATAATGCACACTAGAATGGACTAGAATTTGGTCAGTTACAACAAAATAAATCATTAGTTGTACTAACAAAGTCAATGATTAAATTCAGGACAAATATTTTTTTTAAAATGTTTTTAGTTCCTGTATTCAGACATCAGGTATTTTATAAGGATATACAAATGCATAACTTTCTGTGAGCCATTACTCCATGAGCAGCAGTCTTTTTCTTCACTTTCTTAAAGACACCCTCTTTTCTTATCTAGATTGCCTTGTAGTGGTGACTACAGCTGATATTTAGACAGATACACCTGAGGAATCAAAAGTATTGAAAAGTCTAATAAGTCCTGTTTCATCTATTTTTGTGCTTTTTCAGGCAACTAAAATATTCTCTTCATTAAACTTATATTAATTTTTTACTCTAGCTCATTATTTCCATTACATATCCATTAGTTATAGTTAAAATAAAATAATTTGAAAGCACTCTAACAGTGAAAATGTTCTCTTTAGTCTCTATTTTTTCTTCTTTATTAAGACTACCAAGCAATAAAAATAACAATAATAATAATTTAAAAAGCATAGTTTAACCAAAAAATGTGTCACTGAGGAAAAAGCACAGCTTAACATAAATGGGAAACTGGGGGAGCAGGACTATTCTAGTCCCAGTTCTGTACTGCTTTATTTTGCTTTTGTTCTTTTCCTTTTGAGGCTTCTCAAATTATAATGCATTTTTAATCACTGTTTGTTTTACACTGTAATTTCTGTTTAGATTAATATTTTATCTAAAAAAAAAAAATAAATCAAAATATAGTGATTACCTAATACCTATGTATTCATTGGTAATGTAGTTCTATGTTTATGGATTTTTTACTTTCCATATGGCACAGAGGCACAGCCTAAGCTTTCTCCTTCACCTCACAGAACAAGCTGTGCAGAAAAGCATTAACAGTCTCTGAAGGTCAGATTCACCATAGATCACCAAGAACAGAATAGTGCCAGTGTCCCTGTGGCCACTGAGTAATTGCTCATATTGATCCATGTATGTCCCAAATTAACTTTTGCTGAAGACCTAAATACACTAAGCATTTCTGTGGGGAAAATAAATGGTAGCAAAATTCCACCTGCCACTTCAAATCAGTCACTTTTCCTATGGAGCAATTAGCTTCATGTGTTCTGCTTCTGTTTGAAGGAGTTCTGGATATAAGATGAGAAAACTTGGTGTGTTAAGCAGCAGAGGGAGTTTTTAGATATTTTGAAAGTAATAGGCTGGGTTTGGCCAGGACACAAACTTCAACATCCCTATTCTTGCAATACACAATCACAGTGGTAATTTTATTGATTTGCAAGTGGGTAAAATCTTTCTCCTTTTTTTCTGAATGATATAAAAAAATTACAGAACAGCAGTGAGTAGCATGAAGCTCTGGATAGCACCTGGTCCACTCCCAGGATCAGAGCAGTGTCAGCTAGAACAGATTGCTTAAGGCCATGTCTAGTCAGGTTTTCTGTAACTCCAAGGAGGAAAGCACTGCAGCCTATCTGGGAAATTTGCTCCTATTAAACACCCCTACAGTAAAACAAAACAAAAAAAAACAAAAACACCAAACAAAAAAATCCAAACAAACAAAGAAAAAAACCCTTTTAATATTTAAATGGAATTAATGTTTACATGGAATTGCATGTGTTTCAGTTTGTGCCTGTTGCCTCTGCCCTGTCACAGAGAAGCATCTAACTACATCTGTTTACTTCATCCCTTCGGAGTGGAGGCATCAGTTGATCAGTGCCTTCAACAGCTTGGATATCTGTAATAATCATGGCCATATAATGAATTTATATCAATGTGTCTTCCATGACACATGAAATTCTTCGTTCAGATCTGTGCCAAATCTGCCTGGCCACCAAAACGTATAAAATGGAGATGTCACTTCCCCATACAAAACCTGCCCAGTGTGTATTGCCATGTTGCAAAGTTACTTTCTGCTTGCCATATCCTTCACTTACTGTGTGCCTCCCCTGAGGTGGTTGGGACTGACTTTCAGTTGTAGAGAAACCTGTAGAGGCTTTACTTTGAACAGCAAAGCATTTGACATCAATCGCAAGTTCTCTGACAGTTATTCCCTTAATGTTACAAATAAAGTAAGTGGATACTGAAAATAGGGAGGTATGGATATTTGTGGAGTTACTGGACATTAAAAATACAGAGAATTATTTATGAAGAAAATTTTGTCTTCATAGATACACGAGTACAAAATTGCAAGCAATACATTGACCTGTGAGGAACAGGAGAACACTAAACAGTGCTCATTAGGTGAGAATCATCGTCTATAGGTACTAAACTTAGAATAAAGACACTGGAGGGGACAAAGTGTTCAAGCTGTGTGTAACAATATATGAGGGAGTGAATTGAGGCTGCTAAAATTTTGACTTGAACTAAGCTTGCTTTATTTTGCTTTCTTTCCATTATGTTCCTCTAACATTCAGCAGCTGTAAAAGAAGTCAGAGAAAAGAAAGATAAGAAAGAGATCTTTTACAGGGACATTAAATTCCAAATACGAATATTATACAAAGACACAGAGAAATTGATGCTATTGCTTTTTACCTACCTTCAAGTCAATGCTGAAATCTTTGAACTCCAAAAGTATCTGTCCTGTATGCCTAGATATTTCTTCTATTCCACTTTGCTATGTAATTAGTGGAAATACATAGAGCACTTGTATCTAAAAATATCATCATTCAAAACCTTAGAAATAGATATGTTTTTATAGTCTTCTGGTCTCTGAAACTCCTTCATTTTCAGTTTTGACAGGTTCTTATTACAGTTTTTCTCTTCACTCTACTGTATTTAAGGACCTGTCACTGTTTCCTTTCTAAGTTCCCATTTTAATAGCTTTTCAGCTTAATTACGATGGAAAAAATCAAAGGAAAAGAAGAGTGTTTCAGAGCAACAGCAAGAAAAAGATTGAGTTTGCAGGAAAAATTTGTATTCAGTTTTATAAAACGCTTTGGTTTGTACATGTTCTGTTATGCTTTTGACTATGAACATGTAGCTTAGGTATATATTAGATTCTTTCCTCATAATCATGGTGGTAGCTTTCCAAGAGAATTTCAGTTCCATCTGACTGTGGTTTGTATCATTTGTTTGAACTGCAAAATACGGACTGTGAAGTCAAAAAATAAGTATATATGTAAAATGGATGGAAAATTATTCTGAATCATATTTTTTATTTGTCTATTAGTCCCTGAATTGCATCAGGATCAACTTGTTCTTGGCACAAGCTTTCTTGTATTTGTGCTATCAGCCACACAGACAGCAAAGTAGCTCAGCTTACTACCATTCCAGTTTTTTGTAAGAAAAGAACACTCTTTATTTCCTCATAGTAATGAAATATCTTTAGAGTTATTCAAACTACAGGGGCAAATTTTTAAGCAATTTGAAGATCTTACTCTGTGCCCCCAGTTAAATATCCAAAGAAAATTACTATTTGTATGTTTTAATTAGTTTAAAAAATAACATTTTCCACAGAATAACAAACAATTTATCTTTTTGTATTCAAGTAAATTATTATCTGCAACATCCTACAGGACTTCTCTGAACTGAATCTCTTCTCAGGAATGATATTCAGGACAATATTTTCTATTATTTGTCCTTAATACAATACTTCATAGACAGCTGTGTAGGCACTCACTGACTCTTTTTAAAGAAATAAGTCTTGATTCAAATCAGAAGTATATGTTTAGGAAACAGAGCATTAAAGTCTACATTTTAGAAATACATTCTCTTCTTCATGCATTGGCTTGAAGTTTGAAGAAGTGTTCCACCACATCTTACCAATTTTCAATTCAAGCAGAATTTATGTGAAATTGGCTACACAGCTCTTTACAATAACCCCCACTGCCCTCCAGCTGCTTTGGCAAATCTTACATAATTACTCTTTAATATCCATCAGGCACATGTGGGTATTTTGGACCTCTGCAGGTACCTACAGACTAGACACTAATACTTGATGAAGTGAGTCCCATCCTGTAGGATCTTGCTCTTTAGTATTTCCATGAAATTGCATTTCCCTTTTTTTGACTCAGTTACTGAACTGTAAGTAACCCATAGATATTCCGTAGTCCTAATTAAAAGAAAAAGATGAAAAGCTCAACCATTTTAAGTTGCTGACAACATATTTGATCTGCTGTCTATGCCTTAATTATCTGCTGACAACTAATTACCATTTGAGCAAAAAGTTCATGAATTTTGATTTTAAGTATGATTCATTTCTCTGTTGTTATAAATGGCTGCTTGTTTGTGCACCACACAGGTAGAATATGACAAATCATCAGTGGCCTAAAGGTTTTTCTTTGCTTAAGGCTCTTCAGACTCTGACTTTCAGCATCATTTGACGTTTAAAGAAACTTCATCTAAAAATCTTAGGAATTTTAACAATTAAATTTGTGCTACCAACTCATCCATAGATTCCCAAGGGGAAATTTAATGATCGAAAAGTAGTGAAGAAAGAAAATACTCAGGACATTAAGAAAGAGGAGCTTCATGACAGAAACTCTAATCTTCCTGAGAGAGTGCTGCAAGTCACTTCTTTTCAATTTTTGCATAAATCATGGTCTAATTTAGCTGTGGCAGGCTCATAGTGGGAATTAGAGAGCTGGTTATAAAGTAGAAAAGGGAAACAATGATAACCTTGACTAAATATTGAAAGCAAATGGCACGATCATCCCTTGACAGAAGTCATTGTTCTACTAACTGAGCATATTACGTGAATTTTTAGAACATAAAGATTTGGACAAACACTTAAACAACTCTCAATCTTCACTCATGTTTTCTTACAGAGAACGTGATTAAGGAAACAGTCCAGTACCCAGAAATATTAAATGTTACACGCTTTGTGGACTTTAGGCAAGAGACTTACTTTTCTCTACCAATGTGCACAGTTAGGTGTGGTTTCAGTGACAAACTGCCAAAATTTCCATCCCTCATCTCAGGCCTCTTGCTTTATAGTGAAGAGATTCAGGAATCCAATTTGGGTGAAAAATAACCCCTTTATTTCACCTGATCTTTGTTGACTGTATTATTTTTGGTTTTTGTTTTTTGTTTTGTTTTGTTTTTGTTTTTTTGTTTGTTTGTTTTTTTTTTTGCTAGATCATTTGCTAGATCATTGCTCTTCTCAGCAGGTCATACAGATGCAGTCATGCCTGTGCCAGAGCAGCCCAGGAAGGACTGGAGTGATGAGCCATGTCCTGGGACAGGTGCTCACAGCAGTGTCCAGGACAGCACACACACCCAGGCTCTCATTTTTCTGCCTATACTTGCTCTGCACCAGTTAGGACAGATGATTTACCCACACAAGGAAATGAAAAGCTGTTTTGTAATCCCAGCTGGGATTTCACTGGGATGCAATTAGCTGAGCTGTTCAGCAGTTAGTCCCTGGCTGGATTTTAGCTCCCTCAAGTAGCTGGCCCTAGTAGTCCCTAAGTATTTTAGGAATTTCAGCATGTCAAGAGCCAGTCCTGCTACCCTGTCTGCACCCTGCCACCATCTTTTAAAGGCTAACATCATGGAATGGATGAAAATGTTCCTGTGATTACTGACTTTACTATATGGGGGGAATACGCCTATTTTTTTTCCTGATGGACAAATATTCACTGTTTAAGTGGTAGAACACATGGGAGTCTTAGCCAGAATCTCTGAGCATTATCATTGAATTGGTCACAAGATAAGTAATAATTTCTATGGCTCAGTGACTTGTAACCATACAGCAATAAACTGTTTCAAGGTTCTAGGAACCAAGTCTATTTTTAAATTAGAAAGAAGTAGAATGTGAAAGAAATTCCCAAGACATTGTGGGAAAGTTGAAACATGAACCCAGATATTTTGGATTGAAAAGTTTTGTCACACTCTAGAATATGAGCATGTACTTCAATTACATATTTTAATTTATAGCACATATTGCATTTTAAGTGATACTTAATATTTTTTAAATCTATCAGTCAGCATCCATGATCTGTGTGGAGGCTACAAAGATCTTCTACACATGGGCTGTCAGAATTCATTTTGCACTGGAAAATCTGTTTTACAGGGAATATGCTTTCTTATCTGTCATAAATCTAAAATAATTAGGGTGGCTTTTCAACAGATTATCATCTATTGCATCTAGAGTTAGTGATCTTTGTAGGTATATTGTGAAATTTATTATTAAATTTCAATATTAAAGAGGAATTTTTGATGCCTTTGGCATTTTCTCTCACATTATGTTCTGACATTCTCCAGTCTGTCAGTCTCAGAAATCAACGGACTCTCAGTATTTACATGCTAATTGGTCCCAGAGAAGGAGAATAAGTCTATGCATACTTTTATAAAGTTAGATATATTTTGCAGAAAACTAAATTTTGTGCAAAAACTTTAACAAGTCATTCATTATTTAGAAAGAAAAAAAAATGGTGGAAACTGGCTTTCTAATGGCATTAGCTTAAATAAATAAAATTAAAAAAAAGAATTACAGTAGTCTAGAAAACAATCCTACAATTAATCCACATGGTCAAGATAGAAAATAATGACTCTCTCAAGATCAATGATCTTCAGGTCTCTGCCTAACCTTATAAACACATTCCAATCTATATATGACCATAAATTTACTATCCAATCAGCAGTCTCAGTGGTGTATTTCTAAGCAATATATGGCAATGGAGCTCTATATTACCTAGCAAAAAGATACTCTAGTCAAAATAAGGGACACTGTCCTGTTTGCATTTTGCATACTTTCAATTACTGTGGAACCTCAGTCCTGTTGTTGTAAAGGTTCAGATTTCCTTCACTGTGAAAAAAGATTTTTTTCCCTATATTTCCTAGTGAAAATTTTATGCCATTTTATCTATAAAGAAAGCCAAAGTATTCCTTTTTGTATTATGGAAATTAGTATCACACTATTACTGATAATGGGTTACATTTCTTGTCTTTTAACAGTATCAGTCTCATGCTCTCATTTGGACAAGAGGTTACTTTAAAAGAATTTTAAATGTAGTGTTTCTCCCTAGTAAATCATAGCAAGAAGGCAAGAATTTGACAATACTGATGAAAAACAACATGAGTGATCTATCACTGCTTTTAAATTGTAAATTCATTTACCACTGGAAAGACACTATGTAGTTGTGTGTAACATGAATTTTAAAATGGCATATTACAAGTATCAGTGAAAATCACATTACTCTGATAATAGTGACTTCCATGTAAGTAGATTTTCTAAATATTTATCTGAGATTCCTGTATTTCTCATTTTCCTTTTCAATGCTTGTATACAGCTACTGTTCTTACAGCAAATAAATGAAAGTCAGAGGGGAAAAATCATAAATGTAATGAACACAGGAAGCTTAAAAATATATCAAGGCTTTTTATTAGACTAACCTTGAAAAAAGAAAAAAACATACTAGCAAAGCAAGAAGTTGAGGCATTTGATATTTGTGAAGGCTTTTAATGAGCATTCTTCTACCTTGCTCTTTCCTGCTGCCAAATCCTTTTAAACAAAATATTTTTCAATTTCTGGTTTTCAAATTTAACAAGTAAGAGCTTCTAAGTTAATTAATATGCCATTTAAATCAAATTATTAAAAAATATTTAGTAAAATTGACACCAATATTAATATCTGTAGCACTTCACTGGACCTAATATACTAGTAGGATTTTTTTTTCTCCTGCCACAGTGGCCTGTCATCTCTGTACAGTCACTAACATGATTTTGTATGTCAGCTCACTGACTATTATCTCTCTGCTTATGTTCACAGCAGACATATAAAGCCTAGAGGTGGGAAATGTATCGTTTAAATTTTACCAAAATGTCACTAAATTAACTGTGCTGAAATAGTTGAAGTATATTTAAAGCATTTTAGATATGGGAGTTTTTAGATAAAAACTCAGGAAGATGTAAAAGTTTGTTATTGTCATATGTGTGTGTGACTTAAGGTCACAGTGCACTAATTCCCCTTATTACATAGTCTGAAAAGTGATGATATGGTATTGCACCAATGTAAAAAGGTAATATGGCCTGATAGAAGTCCTGCTATGTTGGAATCAGGACATGCACACTCTGAAGCTGCTAAGTGTTTGATGTAGCTTCCATAAACTTTCCAGTTATATAAAGTTCTCAAACCATGTATAGAAGGATCTGCCATGGTCCCTTTTTCTGTTATTTTTGTAGGAGTAACCTCTTTCAGTGTTCTCAGATCTACATATTACTTATTTTTTGACAAGAACATCACTATTCAAAAGAATGTCTCAGACTTTTGTCTATGACTGTTTATTAATCTCATATTTTTACCCTTGTATTTTTTCAATTTCATACACTTTTCACTTTCATCATCAAAAATTTTTCAACTCTTCAATATGTACAGCAGTTACATAACCCCAAGAACATCCACTGGTGTAGTTCATTCATCACTGTAAGCCAACTGACACATACTAATGAAGATTTTTTTCTTTTTTTTTTTTAAGAAGCCCTTCTTCCCATGGAACATTAAGTCTACATGGTTTTTAGGTTAGAACTGAAAGGTCTTCTGTGGCTTGACTGCAAAGTTGTCATTATCCAAAAATTAATCAGTACTTCTTTTTGTCTAAGAAAAATCAAAAAAGCTCTCTTCACACTAAAAATTTAAAAAAACAGGATCCATATTAGAAAGAGCCCAAATAAACCTAAAGTCTCATCCTATTTTCATAATTTTTTATCCCTCCTTTCTACAGAAATGAACGTTGTCATTGCTTAACCCCAGCCAGTATCCCCATGCAGCCACTAGCTCACTCCGCCACCATCAGGATCAGGGAGAGAATCAGAAGAGTAAAAGACAGAGAACTGATGGATTGTGGTAAAGATAGTTTAACAGGGAAAGCAAATTCAAAACATAGCCCCATACTACCCATTATAAAGAAAATTATACCTGTTCCAGTCAAAACCAGCACAACATCCAAAAATTTTTTGGACTCATTGACAAGTTGTATTTTTCTGATATATTACTACACAACTTCAAAACACTTTTATTCTTTACTCTTTTATTGTCAGCAATTTTTTAAAGCTTCCTTCCTCTGACTCTGGCACATCTTTGCTCTGAATGGATCTCATTATCCTTTAGTAACAATTCAAAGTCTAAATCATTCACCGTCATCAATTCAAAGCAAAATGTTTTGGAGCTAGTTAGTAAAAACATTATTTAAAAAACAAACAAAATAAAACCCACAAAAACACTTTTTTTTTAACTGATCTGTATTTTCTTTTTCTCTTTTATTTTGTATTGTTTTGTTACAATGCACTGCTCCTGGAAAGCATGGCTGTTAAAGAATAATTAAGATTGGAGTCTAGTCCATCTAGTCCAGCACTCCATCCAAAACAGGACTAACTGCATCATGTTTCTTAGGAGTTTTTCCAGGCCAGTCTTGAATATCTCCACGAATGGAGGTTTTACAACCTGTCTTGTTGACTTATTCAAGTATTTGAACACTTTCACATTATGTTTGCTTCTTGATATGTTGCCACATATTCTAATTTGTATCTCTTATCTCTTACTTTTTTTATCTTCAATTCCAGCTCTGTCCTCCCCATGCTCTCCAATAGATGGATACACACAGAAGAAACGTAAAGAAACCAAAAATATCTATCCTTAACCTTCTTTTCTCCAGGCTGAAAACTGCAAATTTTCCCTAGCCTCTACTCATATGTCATGTATTTTCACCCCATGAACATCCTTGTGTATTTCTTCTGGACTGACTCTAGTATGTCAATGTAATCAGTGTGTCAGATACAACCCCAAGAGAAAAAGTGCCAAATAGAGGGAAACAATTGCCTCTCCAAACTTACGAGACGCATTTTACTAATGCTGAAAGGCTGACTTTTTTTGCTGCAAGGGCTCATTGCTGACTCATGTTCAGGTTGTTTCCAACCAATGATCTTAAGTCTTTCTCTGTAGACCCGCTTTTATCTAGTCATGCATAGAGCTCTTCTTTACAGATTTAGAACTTTATAAAAATACCAAGGTTTGTCTCAGCGCATTTCTTCACTGGCTGAAGTCCAAATAACAATCATGCTCTAAAGCAAATCCATCACCCTCTGCATTTGGTATCATTTGTGAACTTACCGCATGCAGTCCTTGCTATGGTACCTAACATTGACAGGACCAGCAAACAGCAGAAGTCCCTCTACAGGACTGTAAGGAATGCCAGCCAGTAACCAGCCACCAGCTGGATTTTATATCACTGAGTACAGACTTTTGAAATAGAGTATAACCTGTTCATTCCACACTGCCACACAAAGTAGGCCCCATTACACAAATGTTTGGCCCAGGATCAGCTGGCCTTGATGCCTTCTCTGATGAGTGTTCCTCTTCCTCAGCTGCTCCCAGGGCACTCTGCCTCTCCTGAAGTTACAGATCTACAGGAGTAAATGACCTACAGGCCAAGATTTAGGAAGACTGCTGTTGCCTGAAATCACGCGTTTCAAGTCTTCCCCATCTTGAGAGCTTCCATCTACCGTTCCTTCAAGTGCAGTTTCTAGGTGACCCTCATTTCTTGTTTCACATAGCCTGGGCTTTTGTCTCTTCAGAGTCTCTGAGAACAGCCTGTCAATCACCTTTCTGTTCTCTCTGAGGTCCCACAGTCCACATGCACTGCTGCACTAACAACTGCTGGGTCTGTGGTTGCGGCTCTCAGCCTGACAAGCCTCTCAAGCACCAGCCAAAGAGGTGTTCAGGTCACTTCCTGACAGCAGACAGCTGAAGACAGAAAGCACAGGCTGTCCCTAAGCAGAAAACAACCAAGAGAAGCCTCCTCTTTGCTGAAGGAAGCAAAAGTCTGGAAGACCACCCTCACCAAGAGCTAAGCACCAGTAAATACCAGAAAAAGCTCTCAAAAGAAGATGGGAACTGTAGCAGTAACAGCTAGTTCCCATTTGATGGGCTTTGGGAACTGTGTTTTCTCTATTGATAATTTTTTTGATTGCCCATTTGTATTTTCTCATCTGGGATGAGAACATTTTTTCCACTTATTTTTTTCTCAGCACTTTCCTGGTCACTTCATTTTAAGTTCTCATATTTATAAAGTATTCTTAAGTTTAACTTAAAGATAAGTTAAAAAAATAAAATTAACTTTTCTAATTACCCCATATTATAAATCCAAGCTAAATTAAGATTTTGCAATTATTTAATCAGAGGAGAAAGGAAAGAATTTATTTTACTGTGAGTGATAGCTCAGTGCTTGGGAGGGTTAGCAGGAGGGTAAATGGTTCACCTGAAGCATCTGCACCAGGCAGGTTTGTGCAAGGTAGTGGTTCCTCTACAGCAGGCTGATGGAAGAGCCAAATATGATTCCAGGAGATGAAGACCCTGTACTGCAGCATCAGTCACATGTATCAGCCTAGATTTCTCTCTTCATAAATGGCATAATATTCAGTGACTCAATTCTGGTTGAGATATGGATCCACTTCAACTCAGAAACTGAAATTGCTTATATTTTAAGAAAAATTTCCAATTAAAAAACTTAAAAAGTATCACCATTGATGTACCTTTAATTTAGCTTAGACTTTCAAGTGGAATTAGGAGAAATTATGCTAAACTGTTCAGACCTCATGGCTGACATCTCTGTAGCTTCACATAAACTCTGACAACCTATCTCCTTATTTTAGGATTTCTCCTTATTCTCCTTATTCTGATTTCATGCATCACTAAGCTCTGAAAATTTTCTGTCTTGGAGCACAATATGCACTAATTTTGCTCTGACAACCTTGTAATGGGAAGTCTAATACTTGTTACATTTTTTCTAGATAAAAAAGAAGTAAAAGACCCCCCTGTGATAACATTGCCTGAGTTATGACAAGAGGTGCTGTTTTTCATTGTTAAGTATTTAATGCCAATTAGGAATAAACTGTACCTTTGTCTCTGTACTGAGAACCTTTCAGATGAAAAGCAGGATTTCTGGGGGCTTAAAATTCCTAGTACTTCAGGAGCTAAGTTCAGCATTCAGAAAGATACATCAACTGAAGTTTTTATCACCAGATTCTTCTTAGTAGTGAATTTATCTTGAATCAGTTTTTGAACACTTCCTCACTTTTGCATGCAAGGCACAGTGTATTGCACTTGTGTTGTTGTGTTTTGTTTGGCATTTTCATTCTGTGCCCCTTTTCAGGATCAAGGCCCACACAATAGTTCTTTGTTGTCCACTGATTACCTTACATCCTCTTTGATATTCCATTAATACACTGTGGTTTCTAAACTCTAATGTCAGCTTAAAAAAATCATGCAATTCAGACTATTGAATTTAAGCACATGTGCTTTTTCCTTTAAGACATTATTCCTGCTTGATGTTTGACTTCTGCACTATGGCTTGACTGAACTTTCATGTGACACTGAGATAAAAGCATACTATAAAGTATAATCCAGATTTCATATTGAAGAGAATCCCCTGTGTCTAATACAAAGTCCTATAAAAGGAAATACTTGCAACCACAGCAGTAAATGGATTCTTATTTATTAAAATTCATTTATTCCTTAGCAAGGGACTTCCTGTTCGGCTGAATATAATTTGCCCTAATATTAATGAAAAAATTATCACTGTAAAAACATGGTATTGAAATGAAATAATTCAGACACTTCCAACAGGACCCCAGAGTGTAGGGAATGATGTAATAAAGCTGACTATACACTGGTCAGACAATAAAACCAGGATCACCATTCATTTGCAGATCATATCATCAATTTTTTAACTTTTAATTCTGCAGTTAATAAATTTTAATTTAACCACCATCTGTCTACTAATTTTTCCTTACATGTGTGTTCATTTCTGTAGGCATGTGCTTTTTTTTGTTGTTCTTTTTTTTTTTTTTTTTTAATGTAGATAATTTTCTTCCACAAAGGAGGTATCATTTTAGGAAATAAGACATAAAAAATTAAAAAATACTTCTACCAAATCATTGGGGCTAAATTCACACACAAGATTTTTTTTTTTTTTAATGACTGTTACATGGCATTTCCTTTAGTGACATTCACAGAGGTTAGTGAACAGATAAAAAGCATATTGCCTATATTCATAAGTATTGAACTTGTGGCACTGTATTTTTTGCCCTGACATCCATCTGGCCTGAAAATGGATTGCAGAAATGGCCTAGCAATAGATGGCTCTACTTTGCTGGTAGTTTCTCTCCAGGTAACTGCAGAGAAGAAGTCCTATTTTCAGCTTCTTAGTCATGTAAATAAAAAAAAGTGTTTCTATACACCTTGACACATCACTTGAATTCATCTTCAGATGACCAGTCTTGAGTTGCATTTCTTCCCACAGACAACTTGTTTCTCCTCAGAGCTGGGACATGATCCTTAGTCTTAAATATGTCAAATATCTCTCAGTGTTATGAAGTCAACTGAGGATAATTTGCCGCAGGATAATTTGGGTATTATCTCCAGTGGTTATTCACAATAACATGTATTTTTATACTTTTATTTATTCTGTTCATCATTACTTTGAGAACACAAAGTGAGAAAGAACTGTAGTTTAGTAGTTGTTTACTTTAGTCATGTTTCCTTTCAAATGATCCAAACAGCTGTTCTTTTCCCCCGCTTTAACTCCCGATTTAGGGCAACCTTTTTTTTTCAGTGTGTAACAAAGTGTAGTTTACCTTTCTGTATCTTACTATCCCTACGTCATAGCCTCTTTTCCAATCTCTGTAATAATTTTCAAGCTGTTTATTTACCTAGCTTAGTTCTGAAACCCTTTCCCAGAAATATTTTTTTACTTTTACTTGAGAAACAAATTCCTTACAATTTTTGTATCTTTAACTTAGTAAAAGTAGCTTTACTCTACATTCCAGTCCTTTGTCCAGTGAATAACTTCCCAAGGTTTCATCTGTAATGAAGTCATTGAGCTCCTACCTTTTTTCTCAGATCCAATGTTCAGCAATAATGTAGGAAAAAGAGTCTATTTTCTATCATGTTCAGGAATACCTGCATTAACCATGTTTAGTATTTGTTATTCAATCCATGCCATAGTCTCCAACTGTGACGTGATTTTAGGAGGCATCTCCTTGTATGCTAATATTTCAAAGATATGTACCCAAATCTGAGACTTCCTGCAATCCTTTCAGATTTACAGACTTCCTTAACTGATCAAACTAAAAGAAATCAGCTCCAAGGATTTGATTAATTTTAAATATCGTCTAATATTTTCAGAACCTAACTATTATCAGAACATAGCATTCACAGTCAAGTTTCTCTCTATTTTGGGCTTCTCAGCAGTATCAACCTGAACAATGTGTGAGCAGAGTAAAAAAGGGTTCTAGTGAGGAGGCTGCAGGCAGACACTGCCCCATTAGCCCCATCTGTGCTTGGAAGTTTAAGAGAAGGACTGGAGAAGGATTTGAAGGGAGGGGACTAAACACAGACAATTATGTAAAAATTCTGCTTAACTCCCATGTGGAATCCAGAAGAAAATCAGGCAAATACCCTCCTAATGTAGAGGCAAGTATCAAAATCCTATAATTGTGCCTTAAAAGCTTGTGGAAAAGGAAATTACAATATTACTGTCATATACTGAACAAACTGATCCTTTGTTTTATTATAAAATTAGCAGTTTAATTACAGAAACAACTGAAGCATTTCACTTGTAATATTGGAAACATCAAGGTTTACCTTGGTATTTCCACAATACATACTTCAAGCAAAAAAATGAGCAAAAGGTAAAAACTGTAGAGATTGATCAAGAACAGCTCTGCCAACAAAAGAAGTGGTTCTTAAGTGAACACAAAGTGCAGGAAAATGCACTCAGCTTTAAAACTCTTAATTCCAGACTTCAAAAGCATTTTCCTTTCTCCTTAAATACTGAGGCCAGGAACATCTTATTGTAGATTGTGGCTGAACGCTCTTTACTATGATGTTGAAACTGTGCTAGAAAAGAAGAAACACCTACCATGCTTTTAATGTACATTCTGGAAGCTTAGAAATTTCTCTGCAGCTGCTTTCATTCTCATAGCAGGGTGATTGAAAAAATGAGCATCGATGCCCCCGGTTCTTAACAGCACTCCGTGGATCTCTGCGGTAGATTTCTCTGCAGCGCTATTATCCGTGTACTGCTAACGTAGATTTTGCACTTAGCAAGTGGAGAATTTTGATCAATAGGAGGGATTCTGCTCAAGGGACTTTAGATAGGCATTAAAATTACTGAAGCAACTAAATGAAGTCTCAAGGAGTCTTGACAAATTACCAGCTGCTGTTCTTGTCACATTCTTAGCAGTAAACTGGCTGTGAGCTGAAAAATGCATCAGAAATGGATAAAGCATGAAACAGTTAAAGCACTGCAAGGTGGCACCTTTCTCATTTTGTAAGATATATCAATTTCCCTTTGAAAGATTCATAGGCTGCGCCCAAAACGTGATGAAGAAACTTAAATGTCTCACTAAATATAATGTAAGCTGATACTTTTTAGCCTTTAGAACTATCACAGAGGATTTCTATCCCTGGTCTGTATAAAGACAAAAATCTTACATTTAAATGAATGTAAATAATTAATAATTATGAGACAAAGAACAAATAAGATGAAAATTGAATTCAGGTAAAATCAGAGGATCACAAATGTTAAAGAGACACCTTGCTTGTCAGTACACGAGTTTATTAGTTTTTAACCAAAAAGTACTGAACATAACCTGATTGAACTATTTATAGTCCTTTCACTTCATCTTCTAGCAACTGAATTAAGATCAACAATTTCATAATTCAAACAGAGACAGAAAATTGAATGGAAAGGAACAAATAAAATTGCATTTGTTCCTTCCAAATAAATTATTTTTAGATAAAATGATTCAGCTTTCAAAAAACATGTAAATAATACTCTTGCTATCAACGTTGTCTTTGCATCCATTGTGCCAGGCACTGCTCAAGCACATGCAGTTCCCACATGAGGATGCAGGTTGGTACAACAAATGATGTTTATGTAAGCGTGTTTCCTTCTTTGTGGAAGAAATGCAATTTATTATTTAAAATCCAAAAGTCAAGATGAAAAGCTTATGCTTTCTGTGTAGAAATTTGGAACTGTGAGTTTGTCCCAGGACACATTACTAGTCATGAGACACAAATACTGCATATAATAGTATTAGTGAGACTGATAGTCAATATGACACATGAAAACAATAGAAATACTTTCTCTGATATATGCCAAAGCTGTCATCAGATCCTCTTTAAATGCTAAACACTGTTCATAGAATAAGACCGGAGTTCATATGTCTGTTTTTATGTAAGGCTATAAATACATTTCTTAGTTAAATATACAATTCAGAAAAAGTGTATCTAAATCATTATAAGCTATAGTCTATTTTTTTACTGCAGAAAAAAAGAAATTTCCTTTATTTATAAGCAGCAGCTTAAAAAATTGTATTTAATGAAATTTCCACTGACTGATTTGATCACCATGGAATCTTCATAGCTTGTGATTTATAGGCAGGCAAAGGGTCATGGGAACCGTTTACCACATTAATGGTGATCTATGAGAAACTTTGATTTGGTGGACAAGATCTGAGGCCAAATTATGCCCTGAGAAACATATAGGGTGTGAATGGGAGCTGTGTGAAACAAACTAGCAGAAAAATGAGTCTGTAACCTGGACTGTGCAGTACCCAGCATTGAGTCATATAATGTTTCCTCTTTCAAACTAGAAACCTAGAAGCAAATGAAACTCATAGGTATTTTACAATACACAAACCACTATATCAGCCAGTCATGTCCCTGGTCACAAGGTTTCTAGTATTTTCTGTCTCCACTAAATAACTTCAGTGAGACTGCCTGCTAACTGGTGTTTTTTAATGTTGAGTTGTTATTCTTCCTTTCCTCATCTCATTTACAGATTTCTCACATTTTCATCTGTCATCCCCTTGTTTTACAAGTGTATATGGTCTTATTAAGTTGCTTGAAAAGCTGGGCCTTGATTTGCAGTACAGGCAACTAAATAGCTAATAGCTAAGCAAGCTAATAGCTTCCTGAGTAATTGCTTTCAGTAGATGTTTTACAAGGCTTTATTTTCACCCATTTTTCTGTTCAAGAGAACACAGGAAATTAAATTTGACACTTCTGTCATGGCACTGCATGTCTAATGTATCATGCAGGAAAAAAAGCAAGAGGGAGTCTGCAGACCTGTGTCATTCCTACATGCAATTCAGAAACACATCAAGTTTCCACCCTGTTTTGAAATGCTTTTCTGAGCATTGTGCATGTTGCAGATAAAGCCATCTTATTTTCATTGCCTCCAGTGTCCTCTTCTCTCTTTCTCTCCTCCTGCAAACACCACGAATTTCCCTCCTCTCTTCTTCATCAAATTATTTTGGAAACTGATCTATTCTATTTCTATTTTTTGTTGGGTAAGTCTCCCATTACAGTAAAACATTGCTGGGACTTCTGTCATGAACGTTGCAATTTCATTGTCCTTGGAACTCTGTGAATATAGAAGTTGATTTTGCCCAATTCTTTCTCAAACACTTAGGAAAACACACCTTATTGTTTTCATTATCTGACTTCTATGGTTTTGTGGGAATTTTTATCAGACAGTAATTTTTCTGACCCTTGAACTATTTGATATGTTCTCACATATTAACACTTTCTTAATGACAAACAAAAGTAGCATGCAACATGTTTATCTATATTTACATAGTATTGCCTTTATATAAACAGTTTCTAACATTAAGGATTCTTAAATGTTTGTTCATAGAATATCTTTTTCTAGGTACTTGCAAATATAAGTCAATATTTATTCACCTGCAATGAAACTTCTACCTGTGCAAAACAGAACTCAGTTTATTTTAATGTCTGCAAGCTGTATTATCTCCAATCTTAAACACAGAAAGTATAAACATCAGATTCAAAAAAGTCATTTAGTATAAATCACTTTCAGAAAATGAAGCACACTTTGCTTTGAGAAGAGACCTTCATAGACTTTTGATTTTAGAATAAAATCTCTGCCAACCAATTTAAACAATTATTTCTAACATTTATTTTCTGATATTTTTCAACATTTCTATAATATAAATATATTTATTTTTACTTCCTTTTCTGCTTTACTTCACTCATGACAGATAGCTAATGCCTGATTTATAGCAATTTATTTCAATTAATTCTGGACACCTGCAACCTGTATTTGATTTGGCACCACTATAAATTTCCTGACTCCAATCCATCTATTACACTGCCTTCAATCATATTCAACTTCTCCTTTAGATATGGTGGCTTGCCTTAGTAGGGAATTGATTATGTTGTTGTTTAAATTCTTTTCATCTATGCTTCCTTTTTTTCCATTGGTTCAAAAGGCTGAGTATAACCACAAGATAAAATTTTGCTACAATTTGCACAACTATCATTGTAGTTAAGTGGGGATTGAATATCTGTAGACTGAAATGGGTATAAGTATGTTTATTTAAGGGTTCAGACTACTTCTAGGAACTGAGCCAACTTCATCACCAAAGAATCATGGGCTGCTGGCTATTAAAGAAAAATAAATTTTTCAGCTTATAATATATTTTATTTTAATTGGATTTTTTTTCAAAAGGAGAAAATTTTGATAGAAATTATACCCTCTTCCAATTATCTTCAAAATTCTTCTTATGTCCTGACAGTTTCAGGCTCAATACATTTAATTTCCTCAATTTTCTAACTGGAATAGGATAGAAGTATTTCTAAGATGTTGAGCTTTACAGTTCTGATCTTTAGTGTAGAAAACCCAGTGATGTGATCCCCATTTGGAGTAATGAGGATAAGGTCTGTCAAAGATCCCTGACCTCAACAATTACTGAGGATACCTCTGTCAGCCACATTCAGGAGAATGACCAAAATATATAGAACCAATTAAAAGTGCCACAAAACTGTCTTCTAAGGAGACTAATTTTAAGTACAGAGAAAAGTCTATTCAGGAATATAGGTGGAAAAATAAAAATTTACATTGAAAACTTTAGAAGATAAGTAACCCTCATGACCCATACTACAGCATTACATACCCAAAATAAATGTATATTAATCACTAAGAATATTTTCTGTATGTTCTGGGGCAAATGCAGGGTCATTTATTATGGGTAACATATTAAATACATATTGTCAGTATACACTGTGCTATATATATTTATGGATTATAAAATGTTTATTTTAAATGCATGCATTAAAATGTGCAAATTACATCATTTATTATATATACATATATAATATGTATACACATATGCTATGCATCTGATCATGGGCTATTATTTCTTGCTGCTATAATAGAGGACATGCATGTACTGGTTTTAGTAAAGACCATCAAGTTCTTATTTTTTTCCTGTGTATTTGAATGAGCAATAGATTGAGGATACAGAATAACTACCTGTTTCAGGCAATTCCATGCTCCTTTGCTTGCCTTTATGGTTTATTTGATACTGATCATAACAGCTCTTAAACTGAAAAAAAAAAAGTTTAATAAAACGTGTATACATTGGATTAGATATTGATGAAATGATCTATGCCAGTAAGAAAGAAGCTTTGCATGCCAAGAATCACTGAGATTGCTTGACAATCTCATAAGGGAGGGGAAGAGATGTACCTTTCTACTACTTCCAGGGATTCTGCCACAGAAATTAAGCCTAAATTTGAGAACAAAATTCCAGCAAATGAGTGACATCAAATCACTGTTTCCATGTCTCAGTATTTTCAGGTCAGGCGCTTTTGTTTGCTTTTTGATTTAACCTTGAAAGAGTCTTTTAACATCACTTCTTGTTAAATACATATAATATTCCAAAGTTCAGTTCAGTGACGATAAAGGCTTCTGGATAATCATCTGAAAGGCTTAATTTCTTTGAGTTTTATTGTAAAACATTCCTAAACTGCCCGTGTGTGTCACTGTCTCTCTGAATGCACAGAGATGAACTTTAGGGACGGAAGCATAACTTTGACAAGGACTGCCATCACCCTAAGACACTTAATTCTTTGGATTCCTCATCTTGACTAGTGGGATAAGAGCAATGTTTCTAATTTATTCTGCAGAGGCTTGCAGGGTTAATTGGTCATATCATCAGACTATCAGTCAGGTTAGAAGGGACTCAGCAAGATCACTAGCCCTAGTCCTGATCAAAGTTGAATAAACAGTGAATCAGACTGGGCAGTCATAGTACCTTGATGGACTTATGATAATTTTTTTAAACAAGTAACAAAATTATTAACAATTGTTTTGGGGGAAAAAAAAAATGGGTGGCTTCATATTGTGCAATGGAATAAACTGAGTCATCATCACAAGAACACTTAGTCTTGAGTTTATGGTTACAGAATTTGGCTAGTTTCTACACATAGGTTCAAGCAAGAACTTAGAGCTCTAGCAGAGAAAAGGTTAGTTTTAATTAACCTTGGACAAAATATGCTGAAAAAGACCATGGCATTATGGTATTTTGGGCTGAACTAAAACTATTCAAACTTCATATTTTTCATTAATTTAATTTAAGAAAAAAAGTGTTAGAACTATTTCTTTTCAGCTAAAAGGTATTTTCTTACAAGTGATTCAAGTATTTCTAGTGCAACATTATACCAGAATATATGGCAGAAAATCCCTGTTTTCCTGAACTATAAGGCAAGTTCTCCTTAATTTTTTTTTAACTGTTGTAGTAAAAAAAAAAACAACACTATTCGAGAATACTTAAATATTATTTGTCTTGAAATTATGTGGGATATTAAGAAAAATGAGAAGCTTTTTCTGAGAGGTCAGTGACTGTGTTATTTGCCTTAATTTGTGAGTTAATATGCTGGTATTGTTCCTGACTGATTTTATCTTTGTTGAAAGCTGCAATAGGAAAAGCAAACGCACTAAATAAATTTGAAATTGGGTAACTTATTAGACCAAAATATGATCAGTCATTTATCTTCTAAAAAGGACATAATATCTTTCTGTAGCTTGAGGACCCTGAACTGTTATAAATTAATATATGTCTTATTAAAAAATGAGCTTATTAAAAAAAAAAAAATTGGGCACTTTAAGTATCAGCATTCCTGAGGCAATAATCCTTACACTTTATGTTTTGTCTATTGCTGGCAAACCATTGGCATTGCCTTGCAAGTCAAATTTTTCTTATGAATACAAGCTGATTTTTTTTTTTCCACCCAACTATCTTTTTCTCTATCTCCTACACTGGAAATAGTGTGACCAAAACTTCTTGTTTGTCCTCTGGCCAGCTATGAAGAAGGCCACCACACAATGTTTCAAAGTGTTTCATACCTGTGCCCCTCTAGCACATTTCTCAGAGTAAATGTACAAGTTACATCTTATTTTTTATCCGGATGGATTTTTTGCATAGTTCATTATCTCCCCTGATGCCTTCGAATGACAGTGGACTTTCCATATGTGGTGAGCCTGTGGGCAGCTCTTACTTTTACAAACACAGAAAACTGCACTAATCTTCGTGCATTTAATGCCTCACTTCAGCCTATACTGATGAAAACTAAATAAATCTGTGAACCTTAACTCTTCTTTTCTTACAGTATACAGATATCTTAATAATCTCTGCAAAAAAAAATGCTTTCATGTGTCAAGAAAATTGCTTTCTTCCTGCTTGGCAAAGCTCTGTGAATGCTTGGTGTCATCAGAGCCCATCACGGCCTGTCACATATGATCAAGAGAAAATTTTACATTTGTGAATAAGTATTGTCAGAAATGGCATGGATGGCACATACACATAAAGACAACAGTCTTCAACAGCTCTCAGTGCTTGCAAAGAAGTGCAGTGTGCAGTGACTGCTGTAAAGAGCTACTTATCTCAATTACCTTTAAAGCAAAATATGTCATAGAATCATAAAATACCCAGTTGGAAGGGACATCAAGGATCATCTGGTTCAATCTTTCTTGGCAAAAGTACAGTCTAGACAAGATGACCCAGAAACCTGTTCATATGGATCTTAAATGTGTCCAGCATAAGGAGAAGCCACCAGCTCATTTTAGAGGTTATTCCAATGGCTGATTGTTCTTATTGTGAAAAATTTTCCTCTTCCAGTCAATTGGAATCTCCCCAGGAGTAACTTGCACCCATTACCCCTTTTCTCTTTCATTTATCTCCTAGCAAAAGGAAGTTTCCCCTCTTCTTGAAACAGAGGAGCATGCTGATAAAGTGTCTGCTGAGCCTTCTGTTCTCAAGGCTGAATAAATCCAGTTCTCTAAGCTGTTCCTCATTGTGGATGCTAAATGCACAGAGCCTGAGTGAAATTAAGTCACACAAGCTTCTCACTCTGGCCTGAGAAAGCATAAGGAGGAATCCAAACAGTCCTTGGAGAAGGACAACAACTTTTGCAGGTGTTGTTTAGATCCTTGTTGTTTACTTGTAAGAAACAGTCAAGGGATGATGTTCCAATTGTCCGATGATGGTGATGTGTAAGTTTAATGACCAATGAGAGTTTTACCTCTTGGACCTTCTCAGATCTGTCTATAAAAGAAGATCTGGAAAAAAACTGGCCCTCTTTTACAAGCCATGAGAGAGTCTGTGTCATACGGCCTCACCGTTCCTATTATACCGTGACACCTCATGTGTCAGGCTTCCCAGCCCTTTGACCAGCCTTATGGCTTTTCTCTGGACTCTCTCCAGCCTTTCCACATTTTTTTGGTGTAACAGGGATGAAAACTGAATTCAGTACACCAGATGTGGACTGAAAAGCACTGACTAGAATTAGATTATGCCTTAAGTCTGCTACCAGTGCCCTTGCTGAATCAGCCCAGCATCCTGCTGGCTTTCCTTGCTGCAGAAGCATACTGTTCATATTGAGTTTGTCCACCAAGACCCCCAAGCCCCCTTCCACAGAGGTGCTCCTCCCCAGCCAGGTGGATCCCAACCTGTGCTGCACTCCTGGATTGTGAGTTCCCAGTCACAAGACTTTACACTTGTCCTTGTGGAACTTCGTAAGGTACTTGTTATTTCACTCTTCCAGCCTATCCAGATCTTCCTCTAGAGACTTCTCATTTCTGAAGTATCTGATTACCCACTCTGTTTGGTACCATTGGAAAACAAGTCTGACCACAGCTATAGATAAAATATGACTCAAACTGATGCTTTGATGCTAAATGGAAAGTATACCATGAATATTGGAAACATCCTTTCACACCAATACTGATCATACTGCAGCTGCCAACAGAACTCATCCCCCAAAAGAGATAGTGCTACAGTGATATACTAACTTTATCCTAGCTGGTCTGCAATTAAATTAAATTAAAATAATATTTTAAGACAAAAGGTAATTTTATTTCATTTAAATAACCAGTTTCTCTAAAGCTCTATGTACAAATGGAGCTTCACTTTTTTTGTAACCTGAAAAGAATATAATGCTTAGTGTCTTCTTCTTAGTGTTGCTAGCATTTTCCTTGCCTTCTAAAGTTATTTCTAACTGAACAACTAAGAAAACTGTCCTATAACTTTTGGTGGCTGTGTGGCAGGAGCTGCCAAAACCACTGCCTTCCTGAAAGCTATGTCTCCATGGAAAGCAGGTAGCTCAGCACACCAGATGCTCACACACTGAGATGATCATTGAATGCTGCAACAAACATGAGAGATTCTTCGCATGGTCTTCCTAGGGAGTTTACTGCTCTCACTTAGGAGGGGACAGGGACAAAGACCGGAGAACAAACTTGGGTCCAGGGTTTTATTCTACAAGGGAGGTGGGAGCATCAGGCCTGAGGGCCAATGGGTAGAGGGCACAGGGCAGTGCAGAGGTGTGGCTAAGGGTTAACATCCAACCAGGGTCCAGGGGCGGATTGACAGGGAATAGAGACCAATAGGGAAGACAGGAGCAGGGAATATTCTGGAACTGGGGTGAAGGACAGGGAGGACATAATTCTGGGGTGGGGACAAGGAATGACGTAACTTGGTTGAGGTAACTTGGATGGTGTGACTGGGGTACATAAAACAACAACAAACCCTATTCCTTAAATGGGAGTCTTACCCCTGGGTACCCTGCTAACAGCATCTCCTGTCAACTCCTGGTATGCAACACCTTTTAACTTTCCCTTCCTGCTTATCACTTTCTTATTTTCCTTTTTTATCAGTGATAATTTGTGCCGACAATAGCATTGATATATATATATAGATATATATATACACATTTATACATTCTTAGAAAAGGTATATATAGAATATGATGCATACTACCAGACAGTGGATATAATCAAACTACATAAAAAAAATGCAGGTAACTGGAAAAGAGAACACGTACATCCTGAAAACTACAAATTTCTTAATAGCTTAAGGTTCCTTGTTGAACGAAACGAGAATGCTATCTGCTGTTTTTTTAAAAAATGGAGTCCTTCTTGTCAAATAAGTATAGGATGTTCAGCTGGTTGGAGTTTTTTATTGCTTTTTTTTTAATGTCAGCAACTTGCAATAGTATTTATTAGTTTCTTGTTGGCTTGAATTGTCACCAAGGTTAGGGTCTTTTTTAAAATCTGTTTTACTCATAAACCATTAATGTCCCTTTGAAAGACAGAGGAAACATTCAGTTAAGTAAATTTTTAGTAGTGTGTTTCCTGTCTATACACTTTTGTATTTCAGATAGAAGATAAACTGTTTGTTCCACTGACATAAGAACAAAGTAAAGTGTCAAGAATACCTAAATGTATCTTGCCCTTCCTGTAACTGTATATGTTCTTACTACCTGAATGTAAGAACCTTCCACATCTGTAAGAAACGGGAGTAGGCACAGCTTCATTATCTTTTGGTCAATTGGAAAACTTGTAAATTATTATCCGTGTACTATCAGATATTAATGTTCATGTCCAGGCCTGGTATAAAAACAGCTCAAATATCTTCAGCTACCTCATTCCAAACTAGGGAATGGCTGAACTTAGCCTTCTGCTTTGTTGGTAGTGTTGTACTCAAGTGCCTCTGTTAGTTGTCAAACGTGATTTTCCTTTCGCATTTTCTTTTCTAGACGAACAATTATTACATAGACCAAATTAGCATGTCCAGAAAAAATTGCATACTATAAGTTTATGAAAGAAGCCAAAACCCACTGACATCAAATAGAGTTGCTATATTAAGTATTGAATTGTGGTTTACTGAAAAGATAAATAGAACAAAGAACATTTTTCAGCTCAGTCCAAATCTGCTTTGTTGGTAATTCAAAACATTGAACAAGTCTTGCTGTACTCTACTTTCTAATATATCAAGGGAACTATTTACTATACAGATAAATAGCAACTATCAAATCCAAGGAATTATAATTTCTGCTACCTCAGGACAAATTTTGCAATAGCTCAATACATTCTGCATCCTAAATCCAGTGGCAAAAGAGTGATCTTCTGCTTTTCTGGGAATATGCAAGAGGCAACGTCTTTTCCCATGTTTTGCATTACTTCCAGTCCATCATCCACTGTGAATAAGAAACTGCATAATTGGAAGTTGTCCCCTTACCACTAAACGTTCTTAATTTTCTTCTGTCATGAAGTGCATTACTGGATGCCAAGCGTATTCTCTTCTGTCAATGCTGATGAGACAAAAAAGAACACAATAACAGGTTATCTCTTAGTGGTATAGAGGTTGGAAATGTAATAGACTGCTGGGTGATTTAGTCTGGACTGCTTCACACCTCAAATCCTCCTTATTCCCTGCCAAATAGCATGTTTGAGTATAGCAAGTCTTCTTTTAAAAAGGAACCTAGATTTATAAAATATATAAAAGGATAGGTGTCTAGCTCTTCCTATGCTAGTTTTGGGAATTTCTTTCTCCCAAATAAATTTTATTTGTTTTTCTGTACCCTCCTGCTATTTGTACTTCGAGTCCATTTTCCTTCCAGATTATTACCTCCACCTTGCTACAATCTCCTTTCACATTGACCATTCAAAAATATTTGATGTCAAGTTTTGTTTTTCTTGAGTAATCACGCCCTCTTAGGAAAAGCAAGAACAAAAACCAAACCAAACTAAAGAAACAAAAATAATCAACCAAGCAAACAAAAAATGCCAAAGCGAACACCAACAAAAAAACCCAATACTGAACAAGAACTTGTAAAAACCACAGAGCTTATTTTCAAGCTGGGTATAGTGTTCCTAAGTCTCTGTTTGTCTTAACCCTTGTCAGCTAAGGGTGGGATAAGATACCAGTAAAATGCATTAGCCATGCTCAGCCTCTATACTGAGTGATGGATCTCTGCTATCAATCAGAGGTAGCAGGAAAATATCTCCACTCAGGCTCTAAAACACAACAGATGGTGCTCTGACAGTTTTTATTATGCTAAAGTAGTGTAGCAACAAGATTGTTTTTGGATTTTTGAATCCGATGTTATCAGTTTTCTTAGGAATAATACCCATTTCAGATTTCTCTTTTGACATTGAAATACAGCCCTTCTTAACAGCCAGTACCTCTGCTTTTCTTACATTTAACAGCAAAGAAAACTAAGGAAAACAATCTAAATTAATATTTTTGTAGATTTAAGGACATTAGGATGTATCCTGCAAGTTGATAGCAAATAATTATTTACAAAACATTCAGTAGCAGGGGCTTGAATGAAATGTAAGCAGTTCCTCAGACTTTTATCTAGTTTCCTCAGCTGTGCGGTGTTAATGAGTGTTTTTAATTACCATGAATTTTAACTACTACCCAGCTTTATTTTTAATTGATTAGTTTACAAAATACATGCATGAATCACATTAATGTCATATTTTATCATTTTCAAAATTACCTGATGGCAGTTAAGGAGCTCTAGATAAAACAACTTGTTTCTGTCTTTTTCAAATGCATTACAATGTGATACAATGAAAAATTGAAGGTGTTACTAATTTATTCTTCTGGAGAGAGTTCATAAAAGATTTTAGCATAAGATATTTTCTCAGACCCATTTCATTTCAGTATCTTATGACTATGATTGAAGTTATAACCCTGTAAACCCTTTGCATAAATGTTCCTGATAGGAAGTTTTAGGCAGTAAGCAATTAGGTGTATTACAAAGTTAAATCTTGGCTCTAGGTATATTAGGGGTAATTAAATCACTAATTTTCTGTGGCTATAGAGGGTTAGTCTTGAGTTCTGGATAGCTAAATGTATACTAATTATACCAATATATACTAAAAAATCAGTTAGATTTATAGATACTGAGATTATCATAAGGCTATTTCCAACTGCTACTCTTTTACATAATTATTTTTACATAATTGATACTATTTTGATTGATAGCCATCTGACACAGTGCAGATAAGGCGATATTGGTGCAATATCTACAAAGCTGCAATACTGTAGAAATGTGGAAAGGAGCACAAGATCAGGCAGGACCTTCAAATTTTTGTCTGCTTTGATCCCATGCATGCAAAGCCAGAAATGTACGCTTACTTTCAAGAGCATCTGCTTGTACAGTAATGGCATTCATGTTCAGAATTTTAGTGGCTGACAGAGAACTCACCAACAGTGCATGAAAATATGAGATGCTGATTTTGCCCAGCGGCAGGCTGAGCTCAGGCTGCCTTCATGGGCACAAGGAGCATCAGGTTGGCACTGACACTACATAAAGAATTAGTCTAAGAAATAACCAGAGATTCAGAGCATCTTCAAAACATATGGTTCTCTAGTACCTGTTCGGCTGATGCAGCCAGCAAGGATAACAAACACCAAAAGGGACAGAAGTGAAGGATACTACCTAGTTCTGCTACCTCCAGGAAAAATTGCTCCTTTTTGTTTTCATTGAACTCACTTGGTTTCAAACGCCAAAGTCTATAATTGAGTTCCATTTGAATACGATTATATTAATCCTTTTACAGGTTTGCCCCTTTGTACCTCTGTGAGAAGCTGAATTAATTTTGATAAAGCAAAAATGGAGCTGTTAGAAACACAGCATGGACTATAAAGGAACCAGAGCTCCTTTTCTCGTAACCTGCCTTACTTTTAACCAGGAGGTACTTAAACAAAAACATTGTTCAATTTTCTCCTTTGTAGTCGGGAGAAGGGAGAAGGGAGAAAGTAGTCAAATGTTGCACGATCTTTGTCAATTACTGCGAGTGTGGATGAGCGGGAGTGGAGTGGCAGTTTCATACAGCAAGACAGCACTGAAGCATGCTGCTTTTAAGTCCTCTCAATTATTCTTTCCTTTGGATCAAAGACAAATTCTGCTGCAGTTATCTGAGCCTTGGGAATAGCTGGTATCCTTACTAAATGAAGTACACCTTCAACAGCACCTTTCCGAAGGTCTAACATGCACCTGTTATTCTTCTGATTTTATTCATCAGGCAATCACTTTATTACTAGAGCATGATAAACAGCAGCAAAGCCCATCCATGACCTTGATAATGGAAGTGGGAAAGCAGAGAATCCTTGAAAAATGCTGGGTTTAGACAGCCTGTTTTAGCAATTTAATAATACAATGACTAAATAAAACTAACTAAATATGTTTCTTTTTCAAGTTCTTGCCAAATATTTAGAAAAAAAAATTCCAACTCTCCAGCAAAAAGTGTGTTTTGCCACTATTTTAATTTTCTTTTGTTTTACTCTTGTATATGTCTTGGATGAAAATGGATTCTTTCCCTCAGTGACTTATAGAACCATTCTTAATATTTTATGTTGAAGGAGGAATCAAATTCATAAATAATAAATCTAAACCTTGTAGGTGGAATACACAGGAATATAATGAGTTTCTGTGAGAAATCACAGATTTAATGCAATAATGCAGTATTTTAATGTCAACTATGCTCATTTGCTACTGCTTGAGAATAAATTATCAGTCATTAGTCTATGCATTCAAATGAAGGTAATTACTATATTCTTCACTGATTTTTGCTACATCTCTTAACAAGAATGGGAATCTTAGAGATTAAGAAATGAAACTGTGGGGTCAAAATAAAAAAATGTATGAAAAACAGTTTTATATTATTTCATAGGATCCATTAGATTATATTTGAAAAGCTCAGCCATAACCACAGTTAAATAAACAAGGGAAGCAATTTGATAAGCAGCTATAAAATGGTCTCAGAACAAAATTTTGTTGAGAAATGAAAAAAAAAGTAAAAATGAACAAACCAAAAACAACCTAGTCATAAAATAACTAATCTAAGTAGAAGGCTCTCAAAAGGTGGTACAGATAGAACTAAAAATAGATGCTAAGCAGCACATTCAGGCTGAGAGTTTCAGAAGGTCTGAAACACTCATGTCCTGTGTTAAAGAGGGACAAATGGAACTAAAGCACAGATTTATCTATGTAACAGACAGATGATACTCTTTTTGCCTGTCTTCCAGACCTTCAAATATATGGACTTGAGTTATTGTAGGTCTGAAGTTCATATTTCGTAGTTCATGAGGTTCTGTGCCTCACTGATATGAATGTAAGAAACTATAAGTTTTTCAGTACAGAAACAATCTCAAAAGCCTGGACTATTTGAGCTGGAGAAATCTCATTAGTCTCTTCTGAGTGTGGGAAAAAAAACTGTTGTGCCCCAGGAGCTGTGCATATATTTGCAACTGCTAAATTGTAGCCACCTCTTCTGACACTTTAGCTCTCACCTTCCTTCCTTGAATTACTGGATGATTTACTCACTTTCCTTACATGGAAAGAACTGTATTCTGGCAAAGTTTAAACAACAAGCAGATGTATTCAATAGTTTTGACTTTCAAGTTGCAGGGCAAAGATTACTTGACTGAATTAAAAAAGTAGGTGCTCAAGAATTCACTAAACATTTAGCTCAGCACTGATCATTTTGCACTTCAGCTGCCCAGTTGGAAGACTACTGCTAGGATGTTGATTTTCCCCACATCAAATGTCTTCCCAACAATGAATGCGCACAAAAACTGCCATTCAAGAAAAGTTTAAGATTTAATGATCATCTGGCTAAAGCCCTTGTCTTTGATCTGTTATCAAAACCACAGTGAATCGATTTATGTTTTCTCCAAGAGGCAGTTTTTATACAATATATACGCCCATGCACACAAATGTGCCTAGATAAACAAATATAAATTTGCTGGCAATGTAATTTTTGAGATTTCTACAGATTCAACATTTTGATTTCTAATCATACTTAGAAAAGTGGAGTCAAAATGTTCTGGTTCAAGATGTTCAGCTGTGTTCAGAGCACAATCTGTTGTATTTAACTTTTGTGATGAAAAACCAGTTTCCATGTCCAATTTCATCTGTGATACTCCAGATATTCTCATTGTAGATTTTACCAAAATAGACTATCACAGAAAATAATGGTTTTGAACAAATCAGTGAAGGATTAGACATATAATTGTATAATAATATCCAAATTTCAAAAACATACTAATTTATTAAGTTTTAATAGAGCTTCAGGGATAAATCTCAATTGCAGATTGAAGCATTGCTCTAGACAGGCCTGTTGTGTCATTTTCCCTTTTCTACCTTCTTAAAGCAAAGTCTTTGTCCTATATGTGCCAAGCCCTCTCCTTCAACTTTTCCTGTTGGAATTACAAGGAACTATTATTTACAGTCAAACAGCATTGAACATCTTGTGATATCATCCATTGTTCATCAAGGATTTAGACATGACAGGAGTAATTTTTCTTAGTACAAAATTTGCACTCAGGTTATCATACTTTTGTATTTATTACTGATAGTGCCAAGTTTTATGGATTATCCAGGTATTTCTGTAAGGACTATTTAATTGTTCAAAAAGACCATTAAAAAAAAGAACAAAAAACTTACCTGGAATAAATATTTTCTATATCTAATTCTAGCCCAAATACAAATGGTATTTTTTGAAGTTACAGCAAATAAAATAGGCTGAAGCCACTTTTCTTCCCCCTGCCCCCCCCCCCCACCTTTTTGATAATATTCTATATATACACAGTTCAAATGCAGCTTCAAAACTTTACAGGCTGAGGTGCTGATCTATTCCTCTGGGGCCTATGGTTACACAATTTTCATTTTTGTGTATTTGTCATTGAAAAAAAGTCTCCATAAACTCCCTGAAACTCATCAAAAGAGTTTCAAGATGTCCTCCAAGTCTCAAGTCATTATTTAGTCAAATAAATTATTTGTCAAATTAAGTCATTCCTAGTTTTTGTTTGCGCAAAACCTAGTAGTATTGTAATAATAGCTCTGGCAAAGTTGCAGACTTCTGTACTATGTAAGCACACTGTGAATATAAAAAGATCTGACTTCAATGTTTTATGCAATCTTTTCTCTTTTGAGTGTGGTGAGGACAAAAAAGACTGAATTTCAGAACAGCACAATTTATTTTTTTTTCCCCTTTTTCTTTCTTCTTTTTTTAATGGAGAGAATTCCCACCTTGATAGTTCAACATTCATATAAGCACCATTGGCTGGTGAGGCAGGTAATAACACAGTGTGTCAATTTTAGTATCAGTAGTCAGAGAAAGTGTCAAAACATGCCAGGACTGAGGCAGTCATATTAGTTTCATGAATGAGTACTGAGTTTGAACATCTGTTCTCAAGCTTCTCATAGAGGGACCCAATCTTCTTTTCCTTCTTCATACTTACAGATACGTATGTACAGTATAAATGCCAGTCTGCCAATCCATCTGCCTAGCTATCTGTGAGCAATCTTTGGCATGCTCCAAAATTCTTCATTTCAGCCACTCACTCCTTCCTGAGCATCAAACTATCAATTTCTTTCCCTTCTTAAATGCTCTTGCAGATACCCCTTATGTTTAGGAAACCAATACCCACGAATTCAGTGGAGAAGTTGCACCCCTCTAATGGCAGTAAAAGATGAAATATGCCAAAAGAGAAAGAAGGAAGCAAACAAGGAAGCAGTCAGAAGAAAAACACAGACTTTGCTGAACCTTAAATATATGTCTAGATGTAGAAATTACAGAAAGAGAGGAAGAGAAAATGTGTATATCCTCAGGAATGTTTTATAAAGATCTATATATAAGTGATGGGTACATATTCCAGATGTTTCTGCACCTTTTGTTTCCACAGTATGATGTAATTTAGCTACGAACTTTTGAATTCATGGTCATTTGTCTGGGTTTAGTACAAATATGTCTGACATAATGGCATCTCATTCACTTTGTTGGATAGGTTCCTTAATGTGCTATAAGATTTAGTTCATTGTTCATTACTGCTCAAGATTTATTTGATTTCAGTATGTGACTTATTTGTCACTATTATCTATGCAGTTACAAATACACTGTTCTGTGCCCACGGATTTCTCTTTTATTGAGTTAACTTTAGAAACAATTTATTTAGTTTACTCAGCTGGGTCTGGCAAAATCATCTATGTACCATAGTTGGGAATTTGAATTAGGTTGCTCAGTCTTTGAATATTACTTATTCTTTTGTTGAAAATAATAAATGAGAATGACATTTCTATTTCCATTTTTGAGCATACACTTTATCAGTTTCTCAGGGTGATTTTTTTTTATTTCTTGTGCAATGGTACAGAACTTTTTTATGTCACTGCAGACATTGAAATTCTGGATTCTTTTCTTTTGAGCTTGAACTAGACAGCTGCTTTGGAATAAAAATATTTCTGTGCTTTATAAAGATAAAATGTGTGTTTAATAAATGTAGAAAATTCTATTTATATAATCACACCCCACACATCTGGATTAACAACAGGTATTTAAATCTAGGAATGAAAGGAACCTCCCCCCCTCTATTTTCTGCCTCCTTTTTATAATAATGCACAGACAATTTTTTTTTTGTTGTTTAAAGGAGAAAACAGATTGCTTTGTCTGCTACCCTAAATACATTCATTAAAATGAAATTAAATAGAAAAACCAACATATTTTTAGAAAATAGTTATGAAAGGATTGCAGGACATCCTTAGTTATTGCATGACTGAATTTTTAATCCAGAATTACTGCACAATGAAGGTCTAAGGAAAGAAATAATGCAAGAGAAAGGAAAAGGACTATCTTTGTTAGCCAAATAATGCATTTGAAAATCAAATAAAGTTTCGGGATTACTCTCTGCAGATATTCTAAATCTATAGGGAGCTGCTGCAAGAGTCTTGTCTTTTTTTTGTCTTCTAGATTGATGGGTCTCTGCAAACTTATCAGTTGTTTTATTGTTCCAGATTAATAGTACTCCAGGAAGCCATGGTTAAATAGAAGCAGGTGCTGCCACAGTTACCACATGATGGATTACAAAAAATATGTGAGCTTCATTCACAAGATTCTCTGTTTGGTAGAAAGACAGTAATGAACACGAAGGTGAAAATGTTTTTCCATCAGTAGGTTATTCCGGGCACGTGTGCTGAATTCAGCCTCCAATATCAAGACTGTTCAATGCTGTGCATGTGGTCTGCCTATTACAAGATTTAATTAGACTGACTTTGAGGGAATAGACAGGCTGGAAGGAGAAGTATTTTACATTTCCTCCCAAAAGTACCACAAAGGAATTTTCTTATATATAAATTTTAAACTAAATACTCTGGGGGCTGGAAGCAGGGCTTTCTGGAACACCAAAAGTATTCAAGTGTGTATGACAACAACCTAGATCTTTGTATTCATTAACAGGGTGATTGTCCAGTTCCAAGTAAAACCACAGAACTCAGGTAAATTTGTTACTACTCTCCTTCTTCTGACTTCACCTTTACCATGGATATTACAGGTGTTTTGCATCTCAAATACTTTTAAAATAGAAAGAACCATAATATTGAACTTGTAATAATGATCATGTGCCAGTGGCTTGTCAGTCTTTTCCACTTTGAACCAGAGAAAGTTTCTCTGTCAAACGCAGGTAGGTGAAAGAAACATAAGAAGCAGTTATTACATTAATTAAATATTTTAGCTATGATTGAGAAGACTTTTATACCAAATGTGAAAAGCATCCATTAGGGGAAAATTCCATTAGTATGTTAAAATTATTTTTTTTCTATTATGTTAACATATTGGTTTTAAATAATACATGTATACATCCGAATTCCTGTACTGTGGTACAAGCCAAATTTTACTCCCTACAGACACTGAGTTCAAACCTATTCTATTAAAATTAGAAAGTCTGTCAAATAGAGAGAACAGTAAGATTACTACTACCATTACTGCTGAAATTTTGTTGCTTTGCAGAAGGTCCTTCTATGGCTGTGACTCTCAAGAGAGTAAACCCACTTTCAGATTGCTTCTTCTGAAACCAAGTGTGCTGAAGCTATGTTAGGAAACACTGAAGCACAAAAGCAATCTGCTGATTCAGTATTGCTGGGGTTTTTAAACAGAAATCAAGTCTCAGTAAACTGCTTGATTTAAGTAGTCTGTCTTCCCATGCCATTGGAAAGCAAAATAAAAACATAAGAATGTCATAACCACTTAATAATGAGTTTTGGCTAGTTGGATGGAGACACCTATTGTTCTTCTGTCTCAGATTTATGATGGAAAGTGGTCCAGAGTGATTGCAAAATGAGAGAGTAAGACCCAGAGAAATTAGGAACTGTTGTTTCATCTGTCAAAAATATACACAGTTCTTCCATAAGTTTCAGAGCTGAATATAGCAAATGCTAATTAAAGATGCCTTGCTTTGCAAGATATTTTTAACAATCTGCCCTGTTTCCATTTTAAGCAGATGTTTTCCAGTGCATTTGTCTATGTCTTTGTTTCTTTGATCAGGTGTATGAACCTTTAAATTGAATTTCTGCATTTGGGTTTCATTTCAACAGCTTCCTATTAATTAGATCAAATGAAATGAAATCTTATGGCTAGTGTCCCAACATGAAGATCAAGAACTAGTGTAACTCCATACAATGAAATGCAAGTCATTATTTAATTGCCAAGATATTAGTTGTTTAGACATGGTGATTAATTCATTTGGCATTTACAAAGATGAAAATGGTAATTCTGTAATCAATTAGAGAAAGGCATATTGCCTTAAATGAATCAAGCCTCAATGTGTAAATCTCAATGAACAAAGACTTAATTTAAATGGAAATATTTTAAATTCCATTTATTTAATATTTTCTGATAAAGATGGGGTTTTTTTGCCCAACAGACAACCTTTTGCACATGGAAATATTATTCCAATAACAATTCAGGAATTCTGTTCAAGCACCAATGATTTATTTAAACAAATTTCCATACCTAAGAAAAGTGATGTGTAAAATAAGTTGTAAAGAGGAGGAAGAAAGGCTTGGCACTATTTATTTGAAAGTCAATTTTTGTAGTTGCTATAAAGCTTAGTTTAATTTAGACAAAACCTCTGAAATTATTTTTTGAAGTTGCTGTCTTTGATTACAAATTTTATTCTTTTCTTTCATCCCATCTCATAGAAAATACTTCAACTTAATGGCCAAGCTGTAAATATTTTACACTTTTTATATGACTAGTGATGTAGAATGTTGAATAATAGAAAAACATAAAAAATATAAAAAACATTTTTAAAATATTCTTAGAAAAATACGCTATTTTTTGTTCAAACCCCAAGGAATTCTGGAAATCTGGGGGAAAGAAAAATAACATCCTGTAGAAAATTTGAACCTTCCATAACCATGGCTAATTCTATGGAATTAGATATCAGAATATTATCCCTAGAATACTTGAATACCCTCTAAACATTAATTATCTGGCACTAAAATATGATCTTTAAATATTTTTCTTTTTTTCCATCGTGCATATTTTCCACACACACAGATAGGAAGCCAGTATAATTTATACTTAAAACACACGTCTGTACCATCACAGCTAAGAATATGGTTCAACATCTGTGTTACATCCAATAATTTCTTGGTGGCATACATTTTTCTCTTGATTATAAGCAAGTGACTAGTGGGCTACTGAATTCTGATCAAGTTTGAAATTCAGCCAGAACACAAGCCAAAAATTTCTTTTAGAAGGTACCTATTCCCAAAAGGTGAACTTGGATGCAAATGTTTCCACTGGTTTGTTAGGCTTATGTGCTGCCTAAAACCTGGTTAAATTTCCGCAGTAAAGTAAAAGCAAAGCAGAAGGGAAGATTTGTCATTATTGTGTTACAGGAAAGACTACTTTCCCTCTGCAAGTATTCTTAGAACTAAAAGAAGTAAAACATTAAATGGAAAATTAGAATTGGATCAAAGACAACCTAGAAAAACAAAGAGAAAATAAAAAAAAAAAACTTGAGTGATCATGCAGCTGTAAGAATTAAAGCATAGCTAAGCTTAAGCAAGATCTCAAACTCTGTATCTTCAAACAATCAGATGTGAAACCAGATCTGAAAAGTGTCTAATGGGATTAAACCTATATCTTGTCCCAAAACCCCTTGCTTTGTAGTGAAATTAGGGCTTTGAGATTGTAGTGATGTATAATATCATCAACATAAACATTCTCATTTTGAGATGAAAATAGCTGTAGAAGATGTGATATTAGCTTGCAGCTATAAGTTCCTTTATAGTCACAGTGAGCTTGACTATTGAGACTAGATATAGAGAGGACAGAATAATAGAATAACAGAATAATAGAATCTTTCATCTCACACTTCGTTTTTTGTTGTGTTTTTTTTTTTTTTTTTATGGCAGCATTGCCGAAGGGCTTCACTGTATAGTGTTTAATTCTTTGATTATTTTACACTAACTTGCCTTCTTTACTAATTGTGACTTTTTAATCACAGTGCCCATACTCTAGGGTTCAGAAAAGAGCTAGAATTCATTCTAAGGATGCACAAGTTTCAAAAGAATATCCAACATTTTCTTCTTCCCAACTGTCCCTCACCATTCTTCTCAGATCTGCTGTCCTTCCTAGGCAAAGCTCATGAAAGCACCTGGCCCTTGCAGGAAATTGGTTAGAAAGTAATAATGAAGTTTTCTTGTACCTTCATTGTTATTTGTATATCTTCACAAGGATAAGAATATTAGCCCTCTTAATAATTTCTTTGCTTAACCATCAAGCTTGAGGTAAGACATTCTTAGTAATGTAGATGGTCATAACTTTGTTCCTTAAATAAATACCAAATGTGGAGAAATAAATTATGAATACAACTAATTCCGGAGTGACCAAGAAAAGCTTTTAGATACAAATTGCTATTAGGCAGAAATAGTAGTCTGTAAAAGAGCAGTCAGTGAACCACAGTTCAAAAATGGCTCAGTGGTCTCAAACTTTTCTCACAGGTATAGTGATTACTAATGACCTCTTTGCAATGATAATTACTGCAATGTTTGGCAGTAGGACCAACTGATTAACCAACTGATTTCTCTACTGCTTGTGTCACTGCTGAACAGCTGAAGTAGTCTTTTCATTTGTTCTGCTACAGAATACAGGTGTAGAATGTGTCTTTACTTCTTGGATAGCTGAACTCAAATTGCTGAACATTGGTTCTGCATTCATTGCATCTCCTTTCGTATGAGGCAAAAAACCCTTTACATTGACATTTATTTTAAAACTATTTTCTTCTTTTTCACCAATTATTCTTATTTTCATAGAATCATAGAAGAGATTGGGTCAAAATTGACCCCCTGGTGTCCCGTGCAATGAGCAGGGACATCTTCAGCTAGATCAGGTTGCCCAGAACTCCATCAAACCTGACTTTGAATGTTTCCAGGGACTGGTTATCTACCACAGGGAAACCTGTTCCAGTATTTCACCACCCTCATAATGAAAAATTTATTTCTTATATATACACTTCTAACCTCCTCCCTTTTTGGTTTAAAGTCATTGCACGTTTTTCTATCACTACAGGGCCTATTAAAAAATGTGTCCCAGTCTTTCTTCTAAGTTTATTTTGTGTATTGGAAGGATGTTTTTTCCAAGTGTGAGAGACAACAGTGGAAGATTTGGTGGTTCAGGACTCATAAAAGTAAGGTTACTACATTATAAAAATATGCTAATTGAGCTAATTAGATTTACCTCTGATATCTTACAATTCATACGATCAGTTTGTGTTTGAGTCTCCTTAGATTCTGTATTTGAAGATATAAATCAAAGTGTCTCCACAATAAAGGTAAGCCCATTGGTTGGAGTGCTTTATAAATATCCATAAATACAAGTCCATCTATGACCTTGGAATCTGTCAAGTAGTGTCTTGAATATACATATATTTCTGGATATCACTAAGCCTTATCTAGGTCAATCTTCACCCTTCTTTTTAAGGTTTTATACTGTACCCCACTCTCAAAGGGATGTTTTTGTCTGATCCTTGTAGCAAAGACCCCACCTCACTGTGTTCCCTTCCACAGCTCCACTGCTAAATGGCAGCTTATGCTTCCATTCTCAATAAAAACAGTAAATAAAATTTTCTTATAAAAAAGTTCTTTGTTTTTGCTGACTGTGCATGGAAGAAGCTATGAAATATTGATGTAAAAGGTCAATTGCTCTTTACATACTACATTTGCAAAGTTCATAAACAATCCTATAATCACATCCAAGCAACTTTGTGAAGACCACTACAAAGGGTCTGAGTTCAAACACTCAAAAATAAGGGAAAAAATGATGGATGAGGTTATAAGTATAATCTCAGTTCAGCAGGAATTCAAGTGTGATAGGAGCATGAGTCAAACAGTTCTGAGGATTTTTCTGCAATTTTCATCAAAGTGAGCATGCCTAAAGCACCAAAACTCTTTGAACCACAGGAGCTATGTTTTCTTAGAAGTGAAGTAAAATCAAGGAGCATTTTTTAAATGGAGAAAACTTGGCAACAGAAAGGTGAAACTATAAACAGGTTATCATCATTGACTGTGTCCTTGGAAGGCTCACCATTCCCTTCAGGTTGGCTCAGTTCAGAAATCTTTCATCAGTTTTCAATAAACCTGTATGTAGTCCTCTCTGTATCCCTAGGAAAAATATCTTTCTTTTCATTGCCTCTGATCCCTGACTGTGTCTTTTCCCAGACCTCTGAAGAGAGGGGAAGAGAGATGCTAACATAGTGAACTACAAAATGATGGGCAAAACTTGTGCCATCTGTCACTACTGCTCTAAGGACACATTCACGCTACCGCCTTTAGATACTTAGCTTAGCCTTGCCAGGTCCCTGGGAAGTAGTTACCTGGTCTAATAGATTCAGAGTACACAAGTAAAATTATTAAAAATAGATTAAAATTCTTTAAAATGGCTGGAAAATAATTCTGTGTGCCAAAGTGAGATGTGATTATACAGTAAGCAGCAAGGTCTCTGTTGATTCAGTACTTCTCTCTGTTATCCTGAGAAGGGAGCTTGCTATAGTACAACTATATAAAATTAATAAAAAGGGGGAGAGTTTGCTAATTAGTCTAGATGTATAATTACAGGACACAACTGTATGTCTGGCAGCAGGTTATCCCTATTGAGTTAGTAACTTCTTCATCTTACTTTCTGTGTTCTCAGCTCCATGCCAATGTCATCAATAATGCACTTCATAAGTAAGGTTAGGGAAGAGATGAGATGTGGCAACGTCTTAACATCAGTTAAGAATACCATAGCACACTTTTGTGCAGAAAAGAAGATTTAGGGAAAAAAAGAATGAGAAGTAAGTAAGTTTGAAGAAAACAAGTAGAATTTAGGCAAATAAGGAAATTAAGTCACTGAAGAAATATAATGTTCTTGTTTCTATGCTGATGAGTGAAGATGCCTATTTATTGAACTGTTGGTATGAAGACAGACAGTAAGCTTATAGTTGTGTACCATGTGAATGCTTTAATGCTTCTTTGACCTTCTCAAATAGGAAAAAAGAGATGGATTTTAGCATTAGTTTCCCATTATAACTACAACAGCAGATATCTCTGAATGATTGCACAGCTACCATGTCACCAGTCCGTAGGTGTGACTTAGCTAATGCCACATAAAAATTAACATCTGCCCCTAGAACAATATGGACCAAAATGAGATCCTCTCCAATGTGGTGTGGCATTACAACCATGACAGTTTTTATCTTGAAATTAGCAACCCACAACTGATCACCTGTATCATGTGGGAGTATGTGGTCTCACCAGTGGGACATAATGATATGTACCCAGACTTACCATGATAAATAAATGTGGGGGACATTATGTCTCATCCACCAGAGAACCTGTGGCTGGTAGAAGCAAGAGCAACCCAAGAGCCATCCAAATCCTTCAAAAGATGTGGGCACCCAACACCACAAAATTAGCAGTGGCATCTTCTCCCCAGGCATCTTTATTTGTTCTTGCTGGCTCGTAGTCTTCTCCAGAGCCACCTTCAGAGTCTTCTCTGTGACCACCACAAATTTCCATCCATACACAAGCAATAAATGCACTGAGAGACAGGATATAGAGGTTTCATGTGGGTAGTTTGTGCATAAAGCAAAACAAATTCAAACAGAGGACACCTTTTCTTTTTTCAGAAGTAGTGTTTCCCCCAAAGAGGTCTGTGACCTTCTCATTGTGCATAATGGGACACCTGATCCTAAAACAAGAGCCATCTTTGGGAGCAGCCTGGTGGAGTAGCATAGATAGAGACACTTATTTATTTTTTTTCTTGTTCCATTATTTTTGTCACATGCTTTATTGCACATAACTTATGTCACTGCGGGAATTCCATCTGTTCTCTTCCATGCACAGCGATACAGCTGTAGATGGATATATCAGTTTTAAACAGAAGCATGTCCTGCTGAACTTTTACTCCAATCTGTAATCAACATCTTTGAGTAGGGGCTGAAGTGCAAGGTATTCCAAAGTGAACTAAAGTTTCTAAGGTTCCAACAACCCTACTAATCAATAAATTGTTTTTACAGTCTTACAAAGTAAGAAATCACAATTACAAAACAAATTTACAATTACAAACTTACAAAGAACTTTATACCCTTTTCACCCTCAGTGGCAATGTGGTTCTCTGGAGGGAACATGTGTCTTTTTAACTGCCTTTTCCAGTTAATAGACTGTGTTTCACCTTCTGACATGAGAATAAAATAAATCTTGTTCTACCTAGTTTTCCAGCCGTGGTACCTGTTTCCCCCACCAGAATGCAAAATGAACTCATCAGACCTGAAAAGTGGAGTCAATAAGATCCTTATTCATTTTAGTCAAAATCCATTTACCATTCCCACATTCTGGAAGCATTTTTGTGCTGAACCAATGCTTTTAAGCTGTCTCTCCACTGAACTGATTGTCCCTGCTTCCTGCAAGGTGTCTACATCCCCAGGTCAGGTTGGTCCTTTCACAAAAAGTAAGAAAACTAATGTAGCTTTGGCAGTTTTATAGCTTAGTTAGATATATTTTTTTTAACCTCTCATAAAGGTTTAAACACTGCAAGACCCTCTAAGTAGGATCATTAACCTGTAGGTTTACTATTAAAAGAAAAACCTAATTAGAGGGAGTTGACCATTACTAGAGGAAAGGTAGTTATTCCAGCAAAGCTGTCTTCCAGAAAAAATTTTCCTGTGATAATTTTGTATGTGTTGCAGAAAGAGCACAGCCTTTACTCTGCACTGCTATTTATAATCAAGGTTTCTGAATATTCATCTCTTGCACCAATATCTTAATAAACAACAAGGTGTTCTTAAGAAGTACATCCTTTTGAGCACACCCCTTGTTGAGGATGCAGTCAGGAAGTGTGTTGAATGTAAATGATGTAGAAATCTAGAGATGTATCACAGAAATAGGTTAGAGATGCATCATGGAACTATAGGTGGAAAGTTGTTTATTAGGTATGCTTTCACTCCTCACATTTTTTGTGAAGTCTGTTTTATCTATCTGATTTCTCCACTGAAAAGCTCTTGCCTCAAGGTGTGAAGTAGTATGGAGTAAAAATGGAGCCATGAGATAGCTTTTTGCCTCTATCATTTGCTTTCTTTCTGAATGTAGCAACAGATTATTTACATCTTTTACACTAGATCTAATAGTCAGTGAAGATGATAGAAAAAAGAAGTGCTGGAATTTCAAAGGGTAAACTCAGAAATATTGCAGAACTAAGCAAACAAGTAATGACTATCCCTTATTGGTCACAGCATGGCCATCTCTGATTTGAATAAACAGAGGGCCAGCAGGGACATCTTACTACAAAGCAGGACCAATTACTCTATTCTATCACATCTATTGCTATACTAATACTGATACATACCATTTTTATTGAATACTATCTACCCAACTTATCAATGTTCAAAATTCTCTAAACATCTCAGCAAATGTATTTTGGGAGCTAAAGTAATCTATGTTCAAATTATTCTTTTCCGATTTTCAGAAGTGGCTTTTGTACTGAAAAATTCTTTTACTCTGTCCCCTCTAGATCATGTATCTTTCATGAAAACAGTGTGTCAAACTCTGTAGTCCTGCTGAGACCTTATGGTTTTAGACAAGGAGACAATAAGGGCTATTTCACACCAGCAATGGCTGGAAGGCCAGCAGTCCTGTGGAGCACTGAATCTTATAATGACAGTTCTAAACAACTAGTGAAGAACGCGTAGCTACTGATCCAAGCATAGCATACATCATGCTAGTGGAATCTCTCCTCCTAAGAGTTTCTACCTGGACAAACATGCAGTAAGGGCAGACTTTGCACACTCTCCCAGAGGCAGCATAATGATTGTAGCAATCAGTCTTCATCTTTCAGAGTCTAGCAGTACCCACCATATGATAGAAATATAATTGGAGCTTCTCCAGTTGACAGCAGAGTCAGTTTGATGTGAGGATAAGGCAGACATTGCCACATTCATCTGTCCTGTCTTTGAACTGTAACCAAGATTAGACATATGAGATTATTGAATCCACAATATTTCAAAATACAACAAAAGTAACAAATTAACAGAATGCTACATTAATAACATTTATCACTAGACCATTAAAACTATCTCATCGCTTCCATAACACGACCATATAAATCTCATTATCTTCTCTATTTCTGAAAATGTTAGGAAAGAATATGCTTTTTTTGGTGTGTTTTGATGTATTATATGAATGGAACACAGAAAACATGTATTTAAGCCCTAATCCTTTTCAAACCTCCGTGCTGGCTATTTTACAAGAACTTTACAACGCTCTTGCTGATTTGATTCTCACCAGTCAGTTTCCTTCTCTAGCATCCAACCATCAGTTTGGCTGCTGGTCCTCTACCACCTTGTTTGGGATTAGGGAATTCAGCTCCCAGGGGCACTTCAATAATTGACTATGTATGACAGGGAGAGAGCACTACAAAGTAGAAAACAGCTCTGCTGGGGGTCTTAATGCTTATTAATTAACTGCAAATTACAATGGTTTGGGTTTTTGTTTGGTTGGCTGTTGGGTTTTTAGGGGTTTTTTGTTGTTTTTTCTGGTTTGTTTTGGTTTTTTTTGGGGGGTGACTGTCTGCTGTTTATTTTTCTTGAGAGCAAGAGTTTAATGCAAAAGAGCAAATATTTGTTCTCTTCTGCCCAGCTCTTCTATTCACATGAAGGCAGTAACAGCATATCTAACAAAATAATTTTTCAGAGAGGTGGAAAATATTCAATTTCATTGCTGCATTACATAAAAGTACCACTTGCAGTTAATATTCTAGTAGTGTTGCTGTAGAACATGATTCAACACTGGAAAGCAGGTTCCATCTGACTGGACATCATTACACAGCTTACAACAGTAATGCTTCAGCTAGATGACTGCTGCCCTGAGCATATGAAAAATTCCCATGTAAACATCTAATTAACAGCCTTCAATTTACAAGAATATCATTTGAATGAAATTTAAGTTTCTGCTCTTCATATTATATTGCTGAAGTCAATGTTAACACTTCAAGCATAGCATAGTTTGACTGTTTTGAGGTGTTTTTATCTAGAATGAGCCATAACAGAACCATGTAGTTGAATGAAATTATGTTGTTTTACACTGACTAAAGATCTGCCTCCTTGAGCACCTGGTCTATTTGAATTTTACCTCTTGCACATAAGGTCTGCCTTTGAGTATTAATGTTGCTTTTCTAACAAGTGAAACATGGAAATATCTTACAGTAACTAAAGTTTGCTGTGATTTTTTTCTTTTCCTGGGGGGATCATGCATTCCTTGAAGATGTTATTATTTCTAAAGCTTCTGACAAAAATAGAGTAAGTTAATAATTCATTGCTGTCACTTAGAAACATGGAGCAAATTATTGTGATAAGGCTTTTCCTTGAAAAGAAGGAACCTTTTCGCAGTATGAGAATATTTCTGACATTGAAATAGTGTGCAAAAAAGAGGAATACATTTAATTATTAAAAATATTTAAATATTAAAATAGATATTAAATTTAAATGGGTCAAGAATATGATATGGATTTTAAAAAATATGAAAGAACATTTTAATAATTTTAGAGTATTTTCAGCATGTTTAGAGATAAATTTTTCTACACCAATTGTATTTTCTAAAAGCTTTTAAAAGAAGTCTTGGACTTCAATGCAGGGAAGAAAATACCTTAAATGGCTTTTCCTAACAATTTATTGAATAAGAGTTTCTGGAACACTTATCCTGATATGTCTTCTAAGTAATACTCCTAGTTCTTTCCTTGCACAAGATGAAACACACTTGAGGGTAAAATATTTGAGCATGACAAAGTACCAATTAGTAAAGTGATACTAAATTTTCAATGTGTACTAACACTCACTTGAGCATATGAGTAAAAATAGAGAATAATTTAAATATCTGCTTGTTGTATAATTTCTCTAGTTAATAGATTATTGATCTGAACTTCTGTTACACTTCCAGTTAGGCTCTGTTTCAGTTTATTACCTTAGAAATTTAATTTTTAGCATCTTTCTATCATCTTTGACATTGGTGTTATTAATAGAGTCTTTAAACTATATATAAACTATAAGCATGTAGTGTCTATATGCTTAAATTTTGTCTTGAATAAAGTCATTTAATAATTAATTAATTAATGCAAAACATCATTTAAACTAATAATCACCAGCTGATTCATACAAAGAAAAAAGCACTTCCAAAGACCCTTCCAATTATGACATATCAGTATTTTCCAGACTTTACTGCACAGAAGCACTGTAGATATCATATTTATTTCCTGTACTTAGAACGGAAGCTACATTTATTAGCAAAAAATAACTTCCAGTGTCATCCACATGAAATTATATTTACAGACATGGACAACATTTGCACCAATCAATGAGAGCTGTGTATTTTCATGCACAAATGTTCCTGTGTGGCAAACTGCAAGGACCAAATGAGAGGCCTGTCTGTGGCTGTGGCTCCAGAAACTGCCCTAAGACAGTTTGCATAGATTAGCTTAAATAGAGCTGGAAGTAGTTTGTGGTACATTAATAATAAGGCTTAGCATATTCCAATGACCTAAGATATCACACAAAGGAATTGCACCATTATAAATGTTTTAAAACAAAAAGTGAAGAAAATCCAAATAATTTTGTGCTTTGCCAAGGGACTGTGCCAAATATAGTTTTTTTTCTAATTAAGTCAACAATATTAAAATTAAAATTACTTTATCTAGGGTAATATTAAAAAATGTATATAAAGTCGATTTTCTTTTGCTTATCTAAGTGGCTTTACTACAGGAGTAACTCACATCCATTTTTTGTAAGCATTAGAAGTTTGTGCATTTATTATGAAGGAGCAAGAGGAAGCAAAAGGGAATGAGATAGCCCAAAGCCATTAATGGAGAAAAAAAAAGTTTCAGCTATTTACAAATATTTGTTCTGATTCCTTGTAGTCTACATTAAAGGAAACTGACACATCCCAAAACCAAACTAATGTCGAATGACAGATTGCTCAGATCAGAACACTGTGAGGGGCCGCAGGCTAAATGACTCAGTACAGCTTCTCACCATTTGCATCTTTAAAGTTCTTATTTCCAACATACAGACAAACCAATTTCATACTCCTGATTTTAGATACAAATGAAAAATGCAGGGGATGGTTTTCCAACCACCAATAACTTTCTTTAAATTCCAGTTACTAGGTGCTAAATTTTGCAAAGATTTTAACTAAAAGTTATGTTTCCCTGATTTCTGTGGTTATATCTCTAATGTGCTATAAAAATTTACTTTGGTTTGAAAGTCAAAAGATAATACCAAAAGAATTAATTGAAAACAGAGAAAGATTCTAGTATCTATAGTCTACCAAACTAACCAAACTACCCACTGCTAATTCTTCCTCCCCACCAAAAATGGCCACACATCTGACTTGTATTTTTTCTAAATTTGTAACTGTTATTTAAAGAATATCAAGCATCAAGTATAAGCTGCCTGACATTACTTTCTATTAAGATCCAGACACTTGTCCCTGTCTGTGCAACAAGTCCTCAGTAAAATCCTGAATTGTTGTGTAGCAATTCTAATGTTTGCTGCCTCAATTGCTCAGCTGTTTCAGCATCCAAAAACAATTTCTACCACAGCAACAAGACGTCTGCTTGTGAGAATTTGCTATGAATGATGGAACAGAATGAAAATTAGAGTTTCAATTTATTGTTATCTTAATCTTGATGGAGGTCTCTGCTCACTGATTTAACATGTGATACGGAGAACAAATGCATATCCTGGCCCCAGTGGGTCAAGGTAAAATTGTCCCGGATGATAAAGAAGGCTGAGAATTTCCAGCATCAATTTCCAACATATGATAGTATGTGTTCTATCAACTTGAGATAATATCTGAGAATTTCTATGGTGGGTAATACCAGATATTAATGAATTAATATTTTCTCTGTAAGACAGTGGAACAGTAAAAATATCTACACTAATAATACATTTCATTCATACTTAAGAATTAATCAAAGGAAAAATTATATGGCAGGCAGAATAGATCTCCTTTTTTTATACCAAAACAATGATGTCTGTATTTCCCATTCCTTACTCCTTCTCCTCAACATAAGGCCAAAGTTTACGGTCAGTCTCAAAAGTTTTCTGTAAACAGAGCATCAGGAAGGAAAAAATAGCAACATTTTAATCAAAATAATAAAAAAAAAAATGCAAAACTTCCGATAAAGTAATTCTTACATATCATATTCTACTCACTCTAATTCTCTAAATCACATGAAACCTAAAGGATTTTCTTTACCTCTCTGTCAGTCAGCAGTGATTAAGAGAAGACATTTCAGACTGCCAAATAAAGGACATCCAAACTCCATCTATTAGAAAAGATACAGCATCTCTTACGAGCCTGATTTCCATCCATCAGCTTCTTAACAAACACTTTGTCTCAGAGAATACCTTTCTGCTCACATCAACATCCCATATGCAAACAGCATGGAATTTCATCCTTCCAGATAAAGCAGTACATTCTTTATCAAGGGCTTACTCTCCCTGGTGCATACTTCATTGCTGAAAGAACAAAATTGACAAAATTACTGATCTGAGTGAGCTAATGCATTTTTCTTTAAACAAATGTACTAAGCACGTTTTCCAGCCTTAAGTATTACTAGTGAATATAAACTTTGAATAGACTGCAATATTTTTACAGTGAAAACAATTTTAAAATATTATCTGAAAACTATAGTTGCTGAGTATTTTTCAGCCTTCTGGTGTTAACGTAAGTCCAATCCTGAAAATTTAGAGTGGAAAATTTACACTCTCGTTCATGTTCCTGTGGCTTTGTAGCAGTTCTCAAACTAGTTTAATGGATTACACTGTTCACATAACTGACATTATAGAAATGCTACAAATACGTATGTCCAAACTTGCTGATTTCTGGACAAGGAAACCACAGGTACTGCAAGCTGGGCATCCAACAATTGCTCTATATCTGATACAACCAGAGTAGAAAATTATAATATGCAGAGATATAAGATACACTTTGAAATTACATTCAATTTCAATATAGTTGTTTCAATTATTAATTTTTGGGGGGTTTCAGCTTCATGAACAGTGATTCTTGTGGCTAATTGGTTTCTGTGTTTGTGCTTTAAGCATTTACATCCTCTCACAGGTCTTCTGCCAAGTTTGGAAGCCCAGTGCAGGTGTCTAATGGCTATTTCTACATGAGCAGGTAGCATGGATCAATAGGAGAAGCAATAAGTTGATACTTGCCACACTGTCCATGGTCCAAAGTTTCTTCTTGGAATAACTCTAGTTCCATTCCACAGATGGATGTTTTTATCTGGAAAGCAATTCACTCCTCAAGCATCCCTTCTAGTTCAATATCAATTGAAGTTCAGGTGCTCAGACAGCTTCATTTCACAAACTAAGCCCACAGTAAGTGGGGACAATGAGGAAATTAATTTCTATGTCTCACAGCATCTGGGGGTTTGTCCCTCAAATTATGTCTGATCATGAAATGTACTTACATCTGGGGAACTAAATTAAGCTTTGAGGATGAGATTCGGTTCAAGTTGAGATACCAAAGTGTGAGATCTACAATACGAATTAGACATCTGCACTTTTTTACCTTTAATAGAGGTTCAACTGAATGCTGACAAGAGTCATAAATTATTGTGTAAAATAGGAACTCATTTCATGTGCAGTTTTAATTTTACAAACAGCCTCTAGAACAAAAGGTTTTCTTTCCTCTCTGGTCATCATGTTGATCCTTCCAAATGTCAGCTTGATTACAATGGATCTTTCTGAATACTGATGATCAAAATTTTCCTTATTATATTTCCTCAGCACTTCATGTATTAATACTTGCATAAAGAGGTGCAGGTTGGTATCCGGTATATTCTAGGGTCGCATTTTCCTTTCAGTAAAGGAAAATGGTCAATTTGGTCCTCTTAGTTCAGAGTCACAACTACTGCCTTTCTATTAATCTAGTGCTCAGTTGCTGTGTCAAAGAACTGTTTATTTAATCAAATTTTTAGCGGCCTTTTTGTATCTTGGTAATTTTGAAAATTAATATCATATAATAAAAACCAACTTATCTTTTTTTTAAAAAAAAGCCTTTTCTTCAACCAGTCTCTTAACAATTTTTAATTTTTGTATTAAATGTATTCAACTAGTCATGTGCATTTCAGCATGAAAATCATACTTGAAACCCATGGAAGATTAAATCTATACTTACATTTTCTAGAAAATATTTCTTATTAAATATTATAAGAATTTAATCTCATTCAGTGTGCTTAAGTTAACCCATGTTCAATTTTATCACAAGTCCATTTGCTGTTATATCTTGATTACTCTTTCCTAATAATTACTGCTAAAAGCTTTGCTGCAGTTGATCTCAAGACAACACACTTTTTGACATCAATACATTAACTCTCATCTCTTTTTCCTCGTGTTATTAGACAGATGAAAACTCTTTTCTATAGAGACATTGATTTTGTGCCATTTTTTTTCAGAAATCATTTATGGACAACATCCATCTCCTTTATGTGATTACAATGATTTTTCTTATACTTAAATACAATAATCTCCAAATTCTCACCTCGATCTCTCAATCATCCTTTCTCTGTTAGTTAATCTATCATAATCTTTCCCTCAGTTTCTAGTTAGTTAACAATTTAGTGTTGTTTCTTTTCCTGAATTATCCTTAATTCTAGCCCAGCCACATTTTCCTCTCTTTGCTTCCTTTCTATTTATGAAGTAAAAAACTTTTCACTACCATACTTTTTTATTAAAATATGTAGACATGCTATACAGGTGGTCTCTCTGTGACTGAGAGATATTGGCAGGGAAGGAGGAGAACTCTATGTTCCTGCTGTGTGCAGCAAGTATTGTATGAATAAATAAAGCATTTCAGTTTCCATCATAACCAGGCCTCTGGCTTTTTTCCCAAACACACAAAAAAAGGCAGGACAGATGAGTGCTAAATATTAATTTCTGAGCCAAATAATTCACTAACAAATGTGTTTGCAATTCCTTTGATTGAATGATTACTCTTTCCCTCATGGATAACAGGAGATTTTAACTACATATAAATGTAATTGATAATATCCATAAGACTCTTTAGATAATCTTCCATATGCATCTAGCTTTCTTTTCCTCCAAGGTCAGAATTCCAAAACTGTTTTATATCAGGACTTAACCTGTGTATAAGCTTCTATAAGTTGCAAACATTAAAGGAATACCCTTTTGTTTTTCTGATCCTGTCAGTATATTGATGCGAACTATCACTGTTCTGCAAAGACTATTGCCATACAAACGCTGTCATTGGAGCATTGAAGACAGCATGTTGATAGAAATGTTTGCTTAAATTACATGAAGAGAAAATGAAGGAAGCTTGCATCCCTGTCAGTTTCTGAAGCAGAGTGTTACTTCAAAGGTGTGACATATCATAACAAAATTTCAAGCCTTTTTATTTGTTGGAAAAAAAAATCCAAACCCTCAAAATTCTAATACAGAGTCATTTGCTTTCAATAAAATTACCTTTAGACAAATAATGTGACTCAAATACTGGTGTATATATTTTTAGAGCAGGATGGGTGATGCATTCTCAAGTTGTACTGGAGAACCCTGAAGTTGACATGTCCTTCCTCTGCCCTGTTCAATTTTGAAACTATTATTTTCTTCTCACTGCTGAGAGCAGTGAGTGGTTTCACATCTGAAGTGAACAGAAGCACATTTTTCTCTGGAATGAAATTCTGTTTTCTCCACCATAATGTTTATAAACCTTGGATAATAAACCACCATTTCTCACAGTCAGAAAATAGGGGATATTATTCTTTTTTTGAAGAAAAAAAAAGAAAAAGAGAGAAAGAGAGAGAGAAGGAAGGAAAGAAGAAGGAAATAAAGATTTTTTATTGTTATTTATTATTAATTATCTTAATGATTTAACTTGAGCATGTTACTGAATTTTAAGCCTATGTAAATAATTCCTTGTATAAATCAAGGGTAACAGCTTTGAGGTTTAACACACCCAGCCTATAAATGTAATTCCTTCCCTCTTTTGCTGCTGAAGAGCCCACCTGTCCCATCAGAAGTGCCATACTCTTTATTAAATACTTCTCAAGATTAAAGCACAGCACTGTACCCTCCATGATTTCTGATCATAGACTCCACAGAGGATTCCCAGCAGAAGGAGTGTCAGTCTATACTGTATCAGCCAGAAGATCCTCTCTCTGGACAGGTATAACTAAAAATCCAACCATCCCTAGGGAGGAGCCACACACTTACTTATTTAGATTCTCTAACACAGAAGTCTTACCTTAGTTTCCAAATACAGAGAAGGAAACACCCCATGTCCTCCCCCACTTCTGTGGGATACCTGAAAGCATTTTCAGAGGATTTTCTGCTTCCAGCACCCATTCCTCCCAGCCTACATCTTCCCAAGACCTTCGAGAGAGTCATAACCGCTACCTAAACTGGGAAGGGATACAAAACACCTGCAAGCAGGGCTGGGCTTAAATGCTATCTAAGAGTTATCATATTCCTTTTAAGCTCACAGTTCTCTGTCAGGAAAAGAACCATGATTATTTACTGCTCTTCCCAGGCTGCAACTCTAAGACAGAATAAATTCAGAGTCTTTGTCATTTTAGAAGAGCAAAAAAAGCATTAATTTACATGCTGCTTCATGGACTTAATGATTAATATTGTGTAAGCAAAAACAAAATTGGAAACTCCTAAATATGAACAGCCAAACATTTCTCATGAATATTCTTTAGTGGGGTTACTTACCAAGAGGTAATCTGCAATTATAGACTCAGAGAAAAAAATAAAACCTATCTACAAAAAGGAAAGATTATTTAAGTCCCTTTGCTACACTGTGCTGTGATGCCATAAATCATGTTTTGACCAGATACAATTAATTTTATAGAGATTTTTTTTTTCTTGCCTTCTTTTGAGTTTTGCTTCCCATTCTTCTCAGGTCTGATTTCTAAGGTCATTTTTTTTCTAGATGGAATAGTCTGTGCTTGATATTGAAATGTGATTTGACAATAATATAGTGGTGAAACTTTGAAGACAAATTATGAAGGATTACCTTTTTTACTGTTCTAGAAGTTTCATTAAAATTCACCTCTAATAAGTGTCAAAGGATACTAATCCACTGATGCTTCTGTGAAAAATTTGAATTAAGGAAGGAGTAATAAAATGGATTTATTAAAACCTTTTTGAAACAGAAGATAATTCAGTTATCATGCTCATCATCCCTTGCTACAGAGGCAGCAATCCTTAATCCTATTTATTATCTCTGAAAGATATCACCATGGAATTTGGCTGGTAAGATGGGAGAGATATTTTTATATTTATGGATTTATCCTTTCCAGGATAACTATTCTTCCACATGGGAGTCTGAGAATCCTGAATGCTTCCAAGTCTGATGAAGGGCGGTATTTATGCAAAGGTGTAAATGTATTTGGATCTGCAGAAATCATTGCATCAGTGTCTGTTAAAGGTATGAAAAATTCTTTGATGGCAATGATTATTTCTTTTGACTAATATTTAAATATTAGAATCCCCAGCCAACCATAAAACAGCATTCTCCAGGCAGTACAAAAAGGCATTTCCAAAAAGCTAAGGTTACTAAACTCCATCTGGTCAAACATCAAATCAGAATGTATACTCCAGCTGTTGCATTGTAGATGTGTCATAAGACTTCATACATGCATTAAATCACTCAAACTATAAATAATTCTGTAAGTAAAAGAATCAATATCCCTTCTAACATATTTTGTCTTTGGGAACTCACCCCTAACTTTTTCTGCATGAGAACAAACCTTTAATTACAATTAAAGTACTAATTGTATCTATGGAAAATCCAGAGAAACATAGTACCTTAAAAGATTAATAGTAATGATAAAACCACTTAGGAGTAATCCATTTCTGAACCATTTTTTTTTTTTTTTCATTTTTCAGCTGAATTCATGGATTTTCTTTGCAGGTGTTCAAGCCTTTTGACTTCATTTTTCAAGTTTTTTCCTATATTTAGTAATCCACGAAACATCCTTTATTATTTTATATGACAAAACTGATTTTTTTTATGCAATCACTAGATTCCAGGTCCTGCAGCCTTAAAAAAAAAAAAACAAAACAAAAAACCCCAAAAAAACAAAAAACCAAAACAACAAAGTAGATTTTCCTGAAACTAATAGAATTATTTAATGCATCTCAGATGTCCTATAGATTGTTGTTTAGGATTCTGCCTTGTTGACTCCATGAAACTGCCTGTACCTTCTGACCCCCAGTGTCATACTCCAGTGTGAATTACGAATTTATTTCAGTATTTGACTCTGCAACTCATACTAAGAGAAAATGTGAGCTCTGAGTAGACTCAGCAGTACTCAATCATGTTATTTTGGTCTGGCACTCTAAGTAGACTTCCATCTGAGTGTTCCTAACATTTCTCTTTCAAGAACCTACCAGAATAGAGCTGACTCCCAAGAAGATCGAGTTAACAGTTGGAGAGAGCATCGTCCTCAGTTGCAAAGCCCTGCATGACAGCACAATGGATGTCACCTTCTACTGGACACTCAATGGGCAGCCAATTGACTTTGAGAAAGAAGGTGGACACTTTGAAAGCATCAAGGCAGTAAGTGACCATGCATTTGTCATCTCTGTGCTGGGAACTGATAGAAATTTGCATGCCTTTATATGTCTCTCATGTACCAAATTTTGAACAAGCTGAGAGATAGCTGGTTTCAGTAATATTAGAAAGAAATGTTAGATAGAGGAGGTTCAAACTGCAGATAATTATTAGAATTATTCCAAGGAGTTTTCGTCAAGATGATATTAATTTTAAACTCCTACATCCTATTATTAGTGATGTATCTGATAATCTTTGTAAGGGAACAGAAAGGAGTTTTCATCAAATCCTACTTACATTCTTCTGCTGATTTTAATATAGGAAGGACGCTGCTCTAAGCATTGATGTCTCTCTCACAGATAATATGGCTGTTGAAATGCCCTCACCTCCCAATGCTCTACTTGCCTAGAATATATTTTAATATCTAAATAACAAGGGCTATGTTTACTAACTCCCCTGCATGAGGTACTTCCTGACCATGTAAACATTATTTAAGTCAATAAGAATCATATGGACAAAAGTATGCATACCAATTTAAAATATTGCCACTTGCGTCAAAAAGAGTTTCATGTGATCAAATGGTGTGATAAAGTAATTCAAACCTGTCTCATGTAAAATGATTTGAACATTTCCTAGTAGAAAGAAATCCTTTTATGTGAACAAGTTTGGAAATGGAATCCACAGTCATTTAACTGAATCTTTCAGTCAAGGAAATGTAAATCAAGTGTCCATGCTATGTTAACAGAAAAAAATTAAGTTCATAAAGGTCAGGAAATTTTAAAATTTAATGTATATCATTTGAGTACAATGTAGCAAAGTTACCTTTGCATTAAAAACCTTGTCCAGCTGTAATCAATTTATTCTTCTGCTTGACTAATGGAAGTCATACTCTTTATGAAATTCATATCCACTTAGTGGGGAGGTCCATGTTTTTAAAATTTGAGTTTACTTCAATAAAACATTTAATTGAACAACTTATATCTAAGTGGGAAGGTTCTTAGCATAGTTATCTTCATATGAGGAATAAAACACACAAAAGAACACTATTTATGTAAGGAGGAAAACTTTCACTCTTAAGAGTGAAAGTCATTCATCAAAGGTCATTCTTTGATTCAATAAAACACCCTATGATTACAATTTATACATAAATGTATAATAAATGAAATCTAAAACATGCTACATGGTTCTTTCCATGTATTTCAGCATCTCTCTTCAAAGGAAATTTTTAATCGCTGGGAAAAATCCATGGGCTAGGAAATTTTCAAAGTAATTTCATATCTCATGCCAAAACAAAGCTAATTTAATATAATTTATTATATTAAAAAAATAGGATTTTGTAGCTCTCTCTCAAGAATTCTTCATTAATTTCATTTTTACAAGAGAAAGCTCTCCAACTGCTAGAAATAAAGCTTATTCAAAGTGATCAAAGACGACATCTTATTTTCAGACAAGTATTCATGCAAATCTCACTAAAATTACTGATTGCTTTAACTGTCCTGACATGATTAAAATTTGGCCAAAACTTGCAAGATTTAACCAGCTATTTAAGTTTATGACCTCCTCTTCACTGTGCTGCTGGAGTGTCAGTGCCTCTTTACTAAGTGAGAACAGTGCTACTCACAGAATCACAGAATAAGCTGAGTTGGAAGGGGCCCACAAGGGTCATTGAGACCAACTCCTGGCCCTGCACAGCACCAACCCCAAGAGTCACACCATGTGCCTGAGGGCATTGTCCAAACTTTCTGAACTCTGCCAGGCTGGTGCTGGGACCAATTCCCTGGGGAGCCTGTTCCAGTGCCCAACCTCCCTCTGGGTGAAGAACCTTTTCCCGATATCCAGCCTAAACCTCCCCTGACACAACTTTAGGCCATTCCCTTGGGTTCTGTCACTTGCCACAAGTGTGAACAGATCTGTACCTATCCTTTTGCTTTCCCTAACCAGGAAGAACAAGGTCTCACCTCAGGCTCCTTCAGGCTGAACAAGTCCCTCATAATGGAGTCAATACTCAGTGTCTAAATTACTAAAGGATTGCTAATGACTAAAAGGATTTTTAAAAGTTGTTTATTAAGTAAAAATGTGCTTTTTTTTTTTGTTTGTTTTCAGGGGCACATAAGAATTTTATTTTTTTCCTAAAACATAGTTTTAGGAAATTTCTATATTGGAAATATAGAATTTTTTTGTTGGAAAATTGCTTTTCCAACAAAGAGCAAACTTCAGGTACATTATATATATTATAATTCAGTTATAATTTATATTGTAATCACAAAATATAATTAGTCTGAAAATAAAAGCATTATATATTTTGCAAAATATTACAGAATTAGATCCTACCATGTCACTGTTAAAATCGTGTGAAATAGTGAAATGATATACAACTCTAAAGAAGCACCAAAATAAGGCATCAAACCCTGATATTTTTAGACTGGACTAGATCCATTTGCCTTTCTTTACAAGATGGTCAGGCCATGCTTTCTTTACTTGCATTCCTAACGCATTTAAATGTCAAGACATTTCTGGTTTTCATCCTAAAGAGAGAGTGGAAGTGTAGGCTTGGATCAGCTGGAAGGGGACTGAAAATAGCTGTTAGCATGTTACAGGCAGGATGAGGGGTGGGGAGCTACATTCCTCTTGAGAACAGAAGCAAAAAACATGGCCCTCTTAGGACAATCCTCATGGAAATATTCTGTATGATGCTGGAAACAAAGTGTGACACATTTTTTGACACTCTTTTAAATAAGTGGTTAAAATATTTTGATTTTTGCATTGCCCTGAAATAAAGCTGAATCAATTGAGAGATGCAAATCTTGAAAGCAGTAATAGTGACATGGTAATAAAGCAGTTGTTTTGGTGTTTTGACACAATTCCCATTTTGAAAATTCCCATTTTCCCTTCTCATTTGTGTAATGTCATCAATTGTATCTCATTATTATTTCTGTTAATTACATAAGAATTAGAAATTAATCAGAAGATTAAAAATGTATTTCTTTACTAGAATAAAATCTAAAGCATGACCCGGTACTGGGGACAAAGGACGTTAAACTCCTTTTTTGCTGTCGTGTAATCTCCTTTAAACTATCCAGTTTCAAAGTTGAGATACATAATGTGTTAAAGCCATAGGTTTATGAATGGAGAAAACAGGAACTTGAAGTCTGATAGAGTTCTGTCTACATCCCTTATTTTACTCTTTTGAAGGAAACACTTCAAAATTGCATGAGTTGATCCTGAGAAAAATGCTTTTTAATGAAGTATGTTTAAGAAAAATAACATCTATGAAATAATGTGTATGAAGTCACAGAATTATATGTCCATTTTTTCTACATACACTGATACTTCATCAGATAAAAATATTCCCAGGCTTGCCTGAAGTTTGTTTACTCTTTTAAAAACCTGAGAAATTAAACATTATTTAAATGTTGCTAATAATGAAAGCACCATAAACCTCTCATCAGTGGTTACAATGCTCATACTTTCACTGTGGCAGACCCAAGTGTTAAATGTGATGAGCATCTTGATGCTTAATGCAGTGTTATAAAATCTAGTGCCAGAGTAACATTTATTTGGGCTGTAGATAACTTTTCACTTGTTAAAATTGCATGATATCTAGCAATTGCAATTAAAAATAAAATCTTCTCTTGCTAATAAATATTACTTTGCTCGTGTTGAAATTATATCAGTAGGTTTTGTACCAGAAATGGTGTTACAATTTTCATATTGAGAAGTAATTTTTTATACAAACCAAAGGTAATTTTTGCTGTTCTTTACTTAGCTATCAATAATTTGGTACCCATACCAATTTAGGTACTTCAAGGACATGCCTGGCAAAAAGATGAGTGTGATAATGATGTCAACTTGTGCATGAAGGGAATATTAAGGAAAATGGACCAGCTTAATTTCATTGGAATGACTGCAGATTGCAGTCTAGGAAAATAAAATATCCCAAATGTTGTGTTTATGTAACTTCATAGTACATTTGGTGGAAGAAAATTAATGCCAAGGATTATATAAAACCAGAATCCTTTGGCATTGGTAAAGTCTTATTTTGTCTAACAAAAGATAACATTTTAGCTTCTGTGAGGGATAATCTGTGTAATTAATAGAAAAAAAAAAATTATAGAAGCCTGAATTTCCAACACTTTCTTGTAGCAACACAGTATGCAATGAACTAAGAAAGTATAGGCCTGCTTGTTTTTATTAGGATAACTTTTATTTTCAATCCCTTGTGCCAAATCTAGAAGTCCTAATCAAAAATCTATTCAAAATATTCTCTCCTATAATCTCTATTGACCATCATTTTCTCATAGACATATCCCTTTTTCATCTAAAAATATCTGATTTTTTCAGTAGATTTTCATCCAACTATCATCATTCCAACCCTGTGCTTGAAGGCTGAAACTGTTTTTATAGCAGCCAAACAAAATGATTTACTGTGGTTATCCACAGACTGGTAAGAAACAGCATTGCTCTTAATGTCCCTCACCTTGACTTTTCAGAATCAGGAAAGTGATTTGGTCTGAATATGTTCTTGGTCTTTGATCTTAGCTGAAACTGCCACCAGGAGAAGCAATAAGTACAACTTGTCATGTTGTACTTCACAATGGTTATTTGTTCACATAGAAGTGAATGGAAATCTACTGTTTTACTTCAAAAAGGACAGTAGGAACAGATTGGATAGTGCATTTAACTCCTGCCTAGTACTGGAGACTTTAATTTGATAACTTAGAACTTTGGCAAGTGCATAAATTTGCACCTTTCCTTGTATTTCCAAGTCATTCCCTAGTTTCTTGTACTTTTATCATATTTGAGAAATTAAGATTATAATTTCCTAAGTGCTTCTAAATAGGAAGAGCTAAATTCTACACTACATGAAATCAATTAAAACAGCAGGGTGTTAATAATAATGTCTTTCCTCTTTATTGGAAGTAAACCTAAACAAGGTTAATTAAATAGGGGTTTTACGTAACACCCCGACTGCCTCCCCACGTGAGTAAAATGGCAGTAGTTGTCAGAAGCCTTGCAGAAGATGGCAAGCTCTATGCACACTGAAATTCTGTTCAGGGTAAAGCTGCCATATCAGCGTCATTGCTACCAATTTGTTCCACTGTCTGTTGCAATCCGTTCCTGCTGATGGAAGAGGCTGAACACAGCCATTACTGTCAACTCTAATCTCTAGATATTTCAGCCCTATGCTCATTACCAGGTTTTGGTCACTTCTCATGCTACAGCAGTTTCCTATTTGAGCAGTCAGGAGCATTTAAAAAAAAAATTCAAATCTCTTATTTTGGTAATAAATAGTTATTGTAAATTAGTTAAGGTACTAAATGGAATAAGGATTTCTGGACTTTGAGTTCTATGACTCAAAAACTACAAACCAAAATCCAAACACAATGAAGACCACAGTGTAATACTGTACTTTACCATGTGTTGTTGCCTGGATATAAACTGTTCTAGTGAACTGATTGAATTTATTTCATGCTGTGTTAGAAAGACATTTCCTATAATCAAAAAAAAGTATGTAAATTGTTGCATGCAAGTGCTTGTGGGTTTGGCTATTAATAGAGACTAAGGGACAGAGATGATAAGCAACATTTTATCTTGTTTAGCCTAGAGAAAAAGAGGCTGAGGAGGACCTTATTGCTCTCTACAGGTGCTTCAAAAGAGGGTGTAGTGAGGTGGGGATCAGCTCTCCTGTCCCAGGTAACAAGTAACAGGGTGAGAGGAAGTGACCAGGTTGCACCAGGGGAGATTTAGATTAGATGTTAAAAAATATTTCTTCACTAAGAGGGTGGTCAGGCATTGGAACAGGCTGCCCAAGGAAGCAGTGAAATCACCAGTCCTGGAAATGTTCAAAAGGATTGTGGAATGTGGTTTAAGGTGAACACGGCAGTGCTGAGTTAACACAGGGACTCAGTGATTTTAGAGGTCTTTTCCAACCTTAAAAATTCTCTCAACTCTTCTACTTAATTTTATTTTATACAAGGGAGATAACCAATAATTTGAATAATATGAGTCTCTTAACATTGACCAATTTCTATTAAAAAATGATTGCAATAAGTCATAAAATACAGTCAGATAATTTTTACTGATTTGATCCATTGTGGTATTTTTTACATTTCCTTGTTTACAAGAAGCATTCTAATGCAAAAAATCTTGGTATAAATAAAAGACATGTCATGACAGCCTATTTTTCCCTCTGTTTACTTGGAGCTGATGGATCATTTAACTGCTTGGCACAGTGCTAATCTGGGCTATAACAGCAGAGTCGATTGTTTGAACAACTGATCAATATCAGTTCCTAAGGAAGCTTCCATTTAGAGCTCTGCTGCCTATTTTACACTTGCAGCTCTGCAGCCTTTCTCCCCAGCTGATGTGGGAGTGTTTTCCAAAGCCTTCCTGGCAGTACTTCTCCATTTCAGCTCTTACACTCCCAGTCTTCTGGTTTTATTCTTGAGGCCTTCCACCTTCAAACAGCAATTGTGTTGTTACAGAGAAGTGTCATGGGAAAAGGCTTTCCCTGTCCTGAAACTTGCCTCTACTTCTTGCCCCCTTTCTTTGTCTCTTGTTTGGTCAACCAAGACACAGCATGCAGAACAGTAGACAATGTTCACTAAAATACTTCATAAATGTTATCCAACAATATACATACTAAGAATCTTAACAATCAATCATTGTGTAACAACTGCTCTTAATTAACATATTCCAATTAACATTAACAAAGAACTTTAATTAGTTCCCAAAGAAAATTATATAACACTAGGGCAAAAAAACCCCAGCAAGACATAATCATCATTTTCATTGTCACCTCGTGCACTGGAGGGAGCCTCTATAGGACTTTTCTTCCTCTTTTCTCACAGTAATAAAATTTCAAATACAGAACATGAATTTAGCAACAGGGTGTAGTGGACCTCTCTGTTCTGAAACTTGTCATTTCATATCATATATGTCATTCATATTTTCTCATTCCTTCCCATTCTCATTGCTTTTTCCGTGCGTTCATTAATTCGTTGATTTCACAAAACTACCCCAGTACATGACATACCACCTGACAGCTGATATTCTTTTAACTTCATCTCTTTTTCTGCCTTCTTTCAATAAAATTAATCAAACTCATTTGCAGCAATTCAAGATGCACTTGACATGCATTTGAAGCATTTCAAGCTGATTCAAGTTCTCACTATCCACTCTGAACACTCCATCACTCTCTGGCATCCACTCAAAGCCACCAGTGCTCACCAAAACAACTATTTTCATAATTCTTTCTTGTCTATGCAAACTGTTCATAAATACTGCCACTTGAAGGGTCTGCACTCCCCCTGGATAATTCTTAAGGATTCACAAACCTAAAGCCATCATTTTCACTTCTTATAGACGAGGGAAATGCAAGCCGTGTTTTACCAGGTATGCCTGAGTCAATCTGCATCAGCCTGGTTACTGCTATATTACCATTATTATCCAACCATATACCATTAATCATAACAAAATTGATAAGAATGATTTCATCTTCTTTGTTCCAAATGTGCTTTTATGATTAAAAGACAGAGCTCAAAATATAATTTTCCATTATCAATATATCACTCAAGAAATCTGCTGCTTCTTAGAAGATTAAATACTCGCAATTTGTAATCATCACAAGCAGTAGACAGATGTAGTTGGCGTGTTCAAACCTGAGAATTTGTATGAAATGGTACTTAAATAGCCCTAAATACAATATGGACAGAATTTGGCTTGAAGCCAACAATCTATCACAATGTACATATAAATTGTCATCATTATTTAAAAGAAATTTATTGTATTAATGGTTCTCACTTACTGTTAATGGTACAAGGATCACACTGCCATAAGGTTATTTTGTATAATCATTAGTTTGCTTCAGATAAACTCATAAAAAGAAAACCCAAAAAAACTCCATTGTCATTCAAATAAAGCAAAAATCAAGTATGAAATATTTTTTCAATCTAATCTAACTGAATTTCATTAATAAAGGTTATTATGTTAAATGAAGTAGTATATGAGTCAGAAATTCACCTAACCTATTATATGTAAAAATACCCATATATTTTAAATGATCATTTAAATTGAAAAAGCTATCATTAACAACCCAGGTCATTCTTGTTTAGGATCAAATCTCAGTCCTTTTTATTTGACACAGCATTGTTTTATTGTTCTCAGCTTAAACAGAATAGAATATTTTTAGGCTTTTAGTACATCCCCAAGTACTCTCGTCTGTATAAAAAACACTTTTGTATGAAAGCGTTCTCCTCTCACTGTCAAGAGATTTAGATCAGGCAGCAGACCTTGATAAACCCCTGTAGTCATAGTAAAGAGGTGGCCCAAACTCCACTTTGGCTTTCATCATAAAAGTTTTCCTGAAATGGAAGTCAGTGTTTCCCTACTCTTTTCTTCCATTTGATTTAAGCCTTTGTTGAATCACAATCATTTGTAATACTCTCATTACCTATTTTAGACACATTCTTCCCAGGCAAAGAGGCAGTTTTCACCACATGTTGTCCAGGCTGAGTTCCTTGCCTGGATCTTCTGCACAGTAATAGGCAGTCCCTGAGCCCTAGCAGTGCAGAAGTTGAGAGCTGTGGGTCAGCATGTCATCTCCACTGACTACCCAGTATTGTGAACTTCTTTGGCTTTTTGTCCCTCTTTCCAAGATAAATCAGAGCTACATTCAAAGCACTGCAGTTGGAGTGCAGAAGGGAAGTATGACAATGAATGTGGAAAATGAGCAACATTAGAAGCAGATTAAATGAAAGCTGGGTTTGATACAACCACAAAATAATGGTATTTCAGATATATATTTTCCACATACGATTCTTTAGTTTGAGCATATGTGATAAATTATGTAATAATGAACCCAAGTGTAATTCTTTCATGGAAGAGATAGGGAGGAGGGAACAAAAGACTTACTAAATGTTAAGAGAGTGCTCTAGGGTGTAACTGTGAGCTCCATTTCAAATGCAGGCAGATTAGAAATTGTTCTTGTACAAAGTCTTCTGAAGAGAAGGCTGGATACACTGAAAGGACCACCTTGGTTTACAGATAAAAACTCAGCAAATGAATGGACAGATTAACAGAGAGGTTTCCTAGCAACTTGTTCAGGACAACGAACTCATTCTCATGAATAATTTTAAGAAGAATAATAAGAAGAATTTTAATTCTCTTCATTTGAGGGAAGAAATGTATGTAAAAGTTGTTTATTGCAAAGCAACTCACAACTGTTAAGATCCGGTTATTAAAATTAGAGAAATGTCTTTGCCCAAATTAAGGTGCAAACAAGACCATATATCACAGTCATTAGTATGGATTTTTATTTAACAGTAAAAGTGAGGGAGAGAGGGGAAGAGAGAGAGAGAAATAGGAAAAAAAGTATAGGCGGGGAGAGAAAGAGAATGACAGAAAATATGTCACCACTGCATGGATTGTTTTGGTTCTCTTCTGGTCTTCTCAATGGTGGGGGTCCCATTGAGTCAGCCTAGTCAAAGTGCTTGTCACTGTTTGAGCCATGAGGGGCTCATAAAATCAAATGTAGAATTCGCTGGGTTTATATTTACTGATGTCTGGGTGGGCATGCCCAAGTACTTCACCTGGGACATGGAATTTTGCACTGGATAATGTAATTCTTTGGATCATGGGGCACTTCAGGAGTCTGATGGTTGATGACACATTCTAAGACTAAGACATCACAGCTGCCTCTTATATCAGTGAAACTGAGTCAGTTATGACCCATCAGGAGTGAATTCCTTCAGGCTATGTATGAATGTCCTTCTACTTCTTTGGAAGGGAATTTCCACAGCTAGTTCCTGCCGTAAGGACTTTGTCAGGATAAAAAGGAGGACCCCAGTTTACAGGATCTGCCTCTTATCAGCCTCTTTCCCTATCTTATCCAACACCCAGCTGTAGCCTCTGGTGATGGTGTGCACACCTTCTGCACTTGGGCAGTTAAGTGATTGATTGTTTGAGTAATTAACTTGTATCAGTCCAGTCTCCCACAACAACCTCTTAAGATTTCTGAGTTGGAAAGAGAAAAAAAATCCACACTCAAGTTCCTCTCTGTGGGTGTTTGAGATTGATGAAGAAGTATTAATTCCCCAACAGTAAATTCTCTGAAAATTGTCTTTTTGTTTGTTTGTTTGTTTGTTTCTGCAAACTCTCCAACATTAGGACAATGAGTGCAAAGGCAAATACAATGATGTCATTACTACTGAGTAAGCTATGCATGCTATATGCTCCTTGGAACCTTTTTGAATTTGGGGAAGTATTTCCTCATGAAAAGCAAATGCTAATGCATAGGTGGCACCAATTTTTGAAAAAATAAAAATAGTTTCAAGCAATACTTTACATATAAAGCTAATTAGATACATTGCAGGCATGACCATGACCTCAGACAACATGCCACACTGAAGCAGAGATCCATAGCTTGACACATCATTCAGAAGTGGAGTTGCCCAGAACCAGATGAGTGAAATGCTTGGGAGCATAATATGAATAGTGCAATAATTTGTAGTCCTGGAAAGAAACATTTGTCATGATAGACAGCATTCTGAGCTCTATTATTATTTATTTGCTACTTAATGAAGATCAACAGTGTACAGCAGGTCTGTAGCTGATACTGACCTTCAAGGTTACTCCTAACTTTCCTGAAAATCAGTAAAAGTTGGTTGTTGAATGTATCAGTTTTGTTGTATTTTCTTTTAGGTTTTAGCTTCAGTAAAGTACAATCTACACTATACTATCTACACTATAATATCTACACTATACTTCTACAAGTAGAAGTTTGTACTGAAATTAAGGTACTAATACTCAATTAAATGGATAATACATGATCCTCAGAACACCAAGGAATATGGATTTTTCTAATGAAATGTTACTTTGAAATAACACACTGCTTGCAAAATATTCCCTGTCATGAAAGAGTACAAAAACAGTGAAATAAAAGGCAGCTTTTAAAAACATACACTTAATAGCATCAAAATTTAGACCTAGACAAAGAAATTTAAATGCCACTAACTTCAGATTTGAATAAAATTGAGACCACAAGGTTGCTGACACACCAGGCTGTCCTAAATCATGTTAGCCCAGGTGAGACGTTCCTACACTTTTTGCATCCTTATCACCCAGTTTTTGTCTTCTCCCAAGGAGAAGTGAATGTCTATGCTTTGCTGAAGCATCATATCTTTCTTCACTGACAGAAGTCTAAAAGAACAAGAAAGTTTTTGACCATAGATACTTTTCTTAATGCACTCTCTGCTGCATTCCCACTTAGTGGGCTCTTTAAAATTGGATTGTTCAAGTGTAAGTAGCAACTACAATGACAAGGTGCAGAAATTAAGATTTAAAAAGCAAGCACATCAGTTTAACCTCCCCCAGACCTTTTCATGGCCTAGAGACCCTCATTACAGGATAGACTAATCAACAAATAATTTGTCTTCTAAGACTTGGAAGAGTCTGTAAAATTAATGAAGACCACTTTATAAATGCCACTGAACAGCAGTAATGCAGTATATTTTTTAGAGTCCCTGGTCAAACATATCTCCTGCTTATCTAAATGGAAGATAAAATGCATCATTGTTTTCTTGATTATGATCAAGAATCCGGTGTCTGAGCATATACCTATCTGTATTAAACACAGTGAGTTTATTCCACTCACACAACCTCAGGAATGCTGGCTGCACATCCTGTTATGTTGTAATAAAAGTGTTCTATAGAGATCTACTGTACTGCACTGCTCTTCACTTACAGCAATGATTCTTTCAATTGCTGCTTGTCTGCCCAGTTACACAGGTGTGCAGATGAAATACATATATTTTTTCCTGATAATAATATTAAGATTCACACATTCATGAACCCTCTGGAAGTTAGAGTGACACCCAAAATTTTGCTGTAATTCAGATAGTTGTTATCCATTACGCTATTCCTCACACTTAACAACAAAACACACATTAGATGTAAATTACCCTCAAGAGAGGACAAATGTGGACTGATTCTGGTCTTAGTCTTTTAATAACTAAAGCTTTGTACCAAGACCACTAATGATCTTGAGCAACCCATTTCAATAGCTAGTAAATGCTATTGTTATACAACATAAAAAAATGTATATCCTGAATTTGACTCCTGGTAGTAGTGTGTGCTCTTCTTTTGCATTTTGAGCTGTAGAGTACTGAGATATCCTTTTCCACTGCTGTGATTTCTCATATGCCAGAGCAAGAATATAAGAATTGCATTATGGCCTGACTGGTCTGGGTATCTTCCCTTCAGCAACATTATTATCTAGGCCACTTCAGAAGGCAAAACACTCCCACAGCAATCATGCTCTTAGATCTACAGGGTTATTCAGCTATAGATCATGCCCATACTCATTTTGGCCTCAGAGGCAGCCTCGATGTCTCCACCTCTCTTTTTCTTCTTTGCATTTGAATATCCTTTGGTAAAGATTTTGCCTTGATGCTACATGGAATATTATGACAAGTTAGTTCAAAAAATGTAAATGAAGAGAAGATTGACTGAAGAAATGTGCCAAGATGTGCTGCAAAGGAACTCTTCTGCCTAAAAAAAAAAAAAAAAACAAAACCAAAAAACCCCTAAATTATAGAAGATTGGATCTCAAAATGAATCCTATTTCATCTTGTCATTAATGACCTTGGCATAAAAGAAAGAAGTATGCAAATGACGATAGTATGGTACAAAATTGGACATCTTACCAATACAGCAGATGATGAAAATAACAGATGGGAACAGACAAGAAATGCAATCCTACAAAGCACAAGGTCATGCACATTTGAACAACTGGTTATAAAGCAGGAGCTCATAACTTGCTAATGAATAAGGATAAAGATCTGAGTGTGTCTACATGAGCACAGAATAAGTATGTGCCAAAAACAAGAAAATATGAATCTAGGTGAATTCAGTGACAGATTTCCAACACAGCTAGAGAAGTATCAACACTTACACCCCAATAAGATTTTATTTTGAATGCAGGGTACAATTCTATTCACTCAGGATCAAAATTACTCAGATTAGAACCACATCATGGGACAGAAATATATAGGAAATACAATAGAAATATATAGAAATATATATATATATATAAAAATATAGAAATATATTTTCTTCAAGGAAAGACTGTCAGTGTTTGGTTAACAAAGCAGACCAAATCTGAGAAGGGAAATACCTATACTTAATTAATGTTTCTTAAAATGAACTTTGGGGAATTGTAATGACTGTTGGCTAGAATTCTAAAAAATAAAAATTTGAACTGGTTCTCTCTTTATACTCTATATCTATTTTGAACTTTTCAGATTTAAATACATATGGATTTCATCAGGAAGGATGAGAATATGATAATATTTTCTCAATCATATTTAGCATTAACTTCCTCTATATTAATAAAAATCAATCAATATTATCTTTCAAGTTGTCTTAATTTTAGCACAGTAGCAAGACATATTTCAAATGTCACTGCATCACAGTAAAGAGGGAGAGGAAGAAAGTTCTTAATTTTTAAGAGGACTTTTTTTAATACCATGGATAGCATCGGAAATATTTCTGTTCATCTCCTTAATGAATTTCTTTGTGCTAGTTGGAATAATTCCCCATGAACATGCAAATATGCGCAATGTGCTTTAAGCAAAGTCAAAGTTATTAAAAACCTGAAATGCTCTTCTTTAATCCCTATTAATAATTGTATAAATGCACTGTTCTGATAATCCTCACAAGAGGGTATTAGGACACATACATTTTGTAAGATGAAAGCTGCATTCAAGAGTTTCTCAAACTGTACAACACCCTTGTGAAGTACCTTGAACACAGACTTACTGAGTTTTAAACTGGCACTTCATCCCTGTTTCAGCAAGCGTCCTCTGCAGATTTAATGATCAGGAACATCCTGCTGATGCACGCTGGGAGATACGGCTGCAGGGTCCAGACAGCAGCGGACACCGTGTCAGATGAGACAGAGCTGCTTGTGAGGGGTGAGTATGCTCGTGGTTCCCCCCTGAGAGCACAATAGCCACACATAGTTGTACCTGGGACTTTTAAATGAGTGAGCTTCAGGGACGTCTCTGCCACGCACTGGTCCTCAGACTTTTTGTTATTGAAGACATTTGTGATTAACCTGCTGTCTTTGAAAGCAGTTTCACCATAAGCTGACCTGCAAAGAGAAACAAAAGACAATTAGAGGTTAATAGACATTTTAAGAGAGGTAACAGCACAAAAGGTATACCAAATTAGCTAAAATGCAGACAATTAGCCTTCACAGACCTGTGTAAGGTAGTTGTAATGAGTTCTTTGTTATTTTATGTGATGCTTTGCCTTTCATCTTTCGGTCAAGCCATTCTTTCAGCTTTAGCAGTTTAGGAACATTCATTTATTTCCTAAGAGGGGTGCCCATACAGCCTTTTGTAAAATCATAGATATGAACAATGAAACAGAAGCCCCATTGTTTGACAAGAATTTGGGTTTTTTGGAATTGTTACTGCCAATTACTGCACCTTTATGTCCCGTCCTATAATGTTAAATCGTCTCACCTGTCATTGAACATTCCTGATTATGCACAGGAACAGAATCCTTTTCCTGAAGAATCCCAGATCATACTGAGGATGCCAACTAGTTCACAGTAAAGCAGGGCACCATCTGTGCCTTCCATTAAGCATAGAGTTTCTGCATTCTGCATTACTTGTGTGTGTATGTGTGCATACACACACGTGTGTTCAGTACCTGAGGGGGTCTGAGGATTTGCAGTTCACTTACTGCCATAACGACTGGTGGGTCCTGCAATGCCAAGAGAGATGGATCCCTGTGAGGTAGCACAGCTGGGTAGCCCTACTGTGGATGTTACATTTTTGGAATATATATGAAAGGTCAATATTTTATTAACATTTGAAAAACTCCACATAAAAAAAAATCAAAATTATTTTGGTATTATAATCTTTCAAAAATATTTATTTTGCCACACTCCACAATGTCTTTAGATTTTATGTGTTCCTATCCTCCCCTTTTAAGGTAAATAGATGTTTTAAATGATTAAGAATGTTTCTGGCTGACTGCAGGACTCTTCACATTTTCATGAAAGTAATAGTTAAAAATTTCCACAAAGACACTTTGAGGACCATCAGATTTCTCTGAGATATGCCACTATTGGGATGGTTGTATTCAGTTGATTTACCATGTAATACCATTTTAGCTGCCTTATGAAATCTGATTCATCCTTCTGGGTTGTTGAAGGCCTTTTGTGTTACCTTTGTCTGTCTCAGACAGGAGACGAAGGCTCTTAAATTGAACTTTTGTGACAAAAAGGTCTTAGTTATCGTCTAGGATAGACTGATTACAAAATTATTTGAAAGAATACTGGTTATATAAATTAGTTTATTGAATTTCCTATAGAAATTAAATTCTTCTCTGAGGAAGAGGTCTGAGATTAAATTTTAAAAAAGGCACTGTAAGAAGTACCAGGATGCATTTATATGAGTCTCATCACCGTGTACCATGCTGTCGAAGCAAAAGCTATAGATGCTTTGTAGTGGAATTTGAATTTAAATATACTTTGCTTACAATTTTCTCCTTTTCTTTTTTCTATAATTGGATAATTTTCACATAGAGCAAGAAATTTTGTTTTGTATTGCTGAAAATGTTTAAAGCACGTTCAGTGTAGAATTGTGAATGACTAGTCCTTACAGATATCAAGAGTACAAAAATCAAAAATATTTATGAGAATCTAATCTGTCTCCTTATACTTTTACAGGAACCTCATTTTCATTTCAGTACCTCTAATTTTTTTTTTCTCCCCTATCTCAGTCTGTAGACTGCACTCAGTGCTGTGCAGTTTGACACCGATGATCCCAAATTGCAGCACCTTTCCAATTTCTTTATGTTAGCTGCCTCTGATACTGGACATTGCTTAGGAGAAGATCCCAGCAGAAACAGATGTTTCAGTAAATATTTCAGTTAACTCTGAAGAATTCCACCTGACAAAGGAAGTCATCTTCTATGAAGCAACTCATGCAGTAAAGTTTGCAATCCAAAGCCATATTATTCTTTTTTTCCTGTACAGTTTATAGTTAAAATAATAGCATTTTATGCATATTACAAAACATCCCTTTCTTTTAAATGCTACAGCCCATAGCCAAACTGAGATAGCAGAATCTTTGTTATGAGCTCTTATAGGTATTGATACAAGCAAAGCTACTACACACCCTTACTCTGACCTTACTTTCTCTCCTTTTGCCTCTGCAGGAAATGCCAGTGATAATACTGATAATATTATAGCAGCATATAACTTCATTTCAATCATTACTTTTATTGTAGGGTTCACATGGTATTTTAATAAATCATTGTAATTTTTTCTTGAAAAATTGTTCTTAAAATGTTTCTACATGAAATAAATTGGACATAGAGAATAAATTAAATTAAAATAATCTCATTCCCCTTCCTTTAGATATTAATGAATATCAGAATTACTGCCACTAAGAAATTGATTAAATTTAAACTGAAGTATGCGTTCAACTGATTCACTATTTTTAAGTCAAAGGACTTTTTGTCAGAACTTAATTGCAAGTGACTTGGAAGAGTACTATGCCTCTGCAGCCTACTCAGATGGAGGATACAAAAACAAACTTTACAGACTCCTGTTGCTGGAAATTAACATTCTGATCTTTAACAGACAGACATTCACCACTGTATTTTCAAGGAAGTGCAATATCTCAGTATCATTTATTGTGGGGAAAACATAGAGTATCCTTAAACAATATTTATCTATTTTGAAACCATTTTTACTACTTGCTCTACTGGAAGTTTCCTTGAATATGTGCCAGGGAATGTCACTATTTTTGCCCTTGTTATTCTTTGCTCTGCATTATACAATGAAAGTTAAATTCCAAAAGTATCACCAATGAAAGACAATATGAAGAACAGAGAATGTGCAGTGCCAAATAAATCTCAATTTCTTTGAGTCTAATTACTCATATAAGGTAATTAACAGTGCAAGAAAATTCCTGAATTTACTGCATGTGTGTGTGTGTGTGTGTGTGTGTGTGTGTATGTGTGTGTGTGTGTGTGTGAAAAAGGAAATAAAGAGAGCACAAGTTTCTATTCTGCAGCTTTTTATAAGGTATTATACCTTTTTTAAATTCAAAATTTAAATTTTCAAATTCACTACCTCACAGGTCTTGAATTTAGATAATTTGCAGTGAAAAACATATATAAAGTTTTTCCAATAATGATTGTGACCTAGTGAATCTCTTTCTGGAACATTTCAAAATTATACATAAAAAGATATTCTATCTCATGTTTAGACAAAATCAGGATTCAAGTCCCATCATCATTAACTACTCAAATAAACCCTCCAAATACTTCTCTAAGTGCTTTGAAAATGTGATTAAACTATTTATATTAGAGTTAGAAAAACTTTTTAATGTTCCCTAGCACTTTTTTTTCCTAATGCTGCCAGTAATGTGGGTTTCATTTGGAAGAGATGGTCTGCCACTGGCTGGACCTGTCAGGCAGTACATTAACTTTCCAAACTGAATGTCTTGCATATTATTCTTGGAGTGGGTTGTGAGTGAGAAGTATTTTGGTAGTTTCCTGAGGGTCAACAGTGACCTTCAAGGGTATCCTGATATAACTGGCATCATCATTCAGGTAAGCTAATATCTAACTTGAAAAATGCATTTCCTCTACAAAATTCTCTGTAATTCATCATCACAGGTTGTTTTTATTATTAGGTGCCTAAATAAAAAAATTCATTATATTTTATTCATCTGAGATCCACCATCCCCTCTAGATACACACATTGATTCAGTAGAAGTCCCCAGAGAGTCCTTTACTCTCTGAATGTGGGGAGGATGAGAGAAGATTCAGATCAAAGGCCAGAACTGATTTAAGGCAGAAAAGGAAATGTCAATCACTTTCAACTTAGCTCAGCAACTTCAGGGCTCATCTATGAGGTAGGATAACTCTTTTTATCTGTCTCAGACCACGACTTAAAATCACACTTTCTTCTTAAAAGCATGCTATACCTGCAGGTGGCTGTTAGGTAGGATCAAGATATGTTTTTTAAGACAGAGGAACCAAGAGGACAGAAATCAGGTGACAAACAAATGAGCACCTGGATGTGTAGGGCACAATTTAGGACATTTCCAGTAACCCAAATATTTTCTTCTTTCATTGAATTGACTCCTGCTCTAGAAATAAACTGAGTTTTCCTCAGGTGAACTTCTGGCAATGGCTTAAGCCAATACACTGAACTGTTTATTGGAAAGGAAAAAGCTAAATAGCTTTATAAAAGCTAAATAACAGACATACCACACCCCGAACCAGGTTGCCCTCCATTGGAGCAATGATGGAGATAGTGGCAAATTTTCTGCAATATTTTCTGTAAGACAGTCATGAGAGCCCATAATGGCAGAAAATACATAGACTGATACATCTCAAGGACATCTAGAAGAGAAAACAGCTTTTTACAGAAGCTGGTAACTGTTCTGGCGCCAGGCCTGCACAAATGTGGTACCTCAACTGCAATCCCATGACAGAAATTATGTATGTCTGATGATCAAAGAGTTTTAGAGTGAATGAATACAACAAAAATCACCATTATGGACTTATTTTCCTGACACCCAAGTCATTACCTGATTTAATTTCATTTATGTCTTCTGTTGTTTACTCACCCAAAGAAATGCAGAATACCTGTTTACCATGCAAACAAGAATGTTTACAGGAGAATATAGACACTCATTACACAGTCAACAAATATTTTCCTCAGCACATGAAGTCAAGAGCCATTTAAGAAGTAGAAGTGATTTACGACTTTTATGAATGTCAAAGCTGTCCTTGACATCAGTCCAAGGATAGTTTTCCCACGTTGTGTGCATTTTCTGGCTACCAGCCTTTAGTTATCCACCCAGATCTTCAACTTGCAGTGAATATTAAGTAGCAGAGGAACAGAAGAGCAGAATGCTACAGCTTGGCTGGTTTTCCACCTAACATTGGCACACCAGCAGTTGAGTTGTCTCTGTACTGATTTTTCACAAAGAAGTGATTACCTAAGCAGAAGGCTCTAATACAGGATAAATATGCATGTCATGTTCTGACACTAATGATATCACAAACAGGGGTACCAAACACCCAAGTACCAGCCAGGAGACCTGCCTCTCACAGATGTCTCAGGTGATCTTGTAGCCAGCAATGTGTCAGCTTTTCTTGAGACAATGCCTGCTTGGTGAATTAATTTGTGTTTTAAAGCATGACTTCCAAAAAGGGCTTATTACATTCTTATTTTCCATTATGGTCTTGAAATAATCATATCTTCTCTCAGAAGCTATTTGTGCTTTCATGTTCTCGCTACAAAGGATACCTAAATGATCCCATGCTTGAACTGTGTTTTGCTGTAAAGATGTTTAGAAGAAATACTTCTATCATAAAGAGGTTGATACAATGAAAAAGCTGACCTTTACTACCATAAATTGGCCCAATTAGCTACAGTATTTTGTTTGCAGTTTGTGTTTATTAAACTCATTGGTACAAAATCTATTCTACAGTGACTGGGAGGTTTTGAAGAACATTAGTAGAAGTCATAGATAAGAGCAAAAGGCTACTTCTTACATTTACTTTGACAAAAAGTAACTCGTTTCTCTTAAAACACACAGTTTCTAATGAACTCATTTGAATCACTGCTTTGCCATGGGCTGCAAGAAAAAAAGACTTCAGTAGAAAAATGTCCTACCAAAGTTGTTTAATGTATATTCCTTGCTCTTTCTTCTGCAAGTCTGGAGGGCTGGCTGGAGAAAAATGTCTGTAGCTCAGCAAAGAAAAATGGTGGAAGTTAGGAACAATGTACAAGAGTCTACCTTGATTTCACAGAAGTCATCATGAGGTGTCCTATAGTCAATTACAGCTAGAGATCCCTTTTACATGCACTGAGATGTGTAGTTGTCCTGGTTCAGCAGCCATTTCCAAGAATAAAAGTTTCTTGCAGATTAGAGGATCAGTGCAAAACCTGTGGATGGGGACAGTGCTTCAAACATTTAGAACAGAGTGATTTCTGTTATATAAGCCTCCATGTTAGTCGAGATGATAGTGAAATCACAGACATTACAGTAGTTATTTTTCAGTTATTCATTTCATGCATGACATTGCTTTTTAGAAGCATCATGACTGAGTTAGGAATACAAAGCTGTGAAGCAAAAAGGTTGGTTTACATCTGTGAAAGCTTCAGTGTCTAATCAATACTACCAAGTTTTCAGGATTTTAATGCTTATTTAATAAATGAAAGCTTTTTATCATAGCAAATTTCTGGTTTCAGTAACATTAAGTTTTCAAATTAATTCCATCAAATCTTACTTATAAAGAAGAAAAGCTGCTTTACAGTTCATTATAACCAAAAGAGTAAGCTCGTATTGGTTTCAAACTACTCAGAGAGATGCTGGATGCTGCATTATGCACTGCTAGTCCATGGAGCAGCGAGGTCAGCTCCAAACTTTCTTTATTGAAAATTTCTCCACCTACTTGCAAAGGAGCAAAGACTACCAGTCCCAAAATTACTTACTCAATGTTTGAATTTCTACAGTGTAAACAAAGGTAGTAAGGGTTGACAGTACAAGGTAACAAAACCTGGGAGAGTGTAGCTAAGATGACCATTAGGTCTCTTCCAGGAAGATACAGCAATGCAGCAAGTTTGCTCAAGTTTTGAATTTGGGGCTCTAACTAACAACATGCCATTTTCTAAAACAGAAAGATTTCAAATAAATAAAATGCATAGACGTTATTTATTCATGTTTCCTTTTATTTATCAACTAGTATATAAAAGATCATTTCAGCACATCTATTCCCTTAATAATTTATATATTTTTGATAGGCTGATGATAGATAGATGATAGATAGATGATAGATAGATAGATAGATAGATAGATAGATAGATAGATAGATAGATAGATAGATAGATAGATGGATGCAGAGACAGAGATAGAGATAAATATATGGATATCACTCTCTACAACTACCTAAAAGTAGGCTGTAGTGAGGCAGGGGTCCATCCCTTCTCCCATGTAACAAGCATCAGGATGAGAGAAAATGGACTCAAGCTGCACCTGGTGAACTTTAGATTAGATATTAGCAAACAAATTTATTCCTTGAAAGGATAGTATTAGAATATGCTGCCCAGGGAATTGGTGGAATCACTAATCATGGAAGTGTTCAAAAAGTGCATGGTTGAGGAATTGGTGATGAACATGATGGGACTAAGTTAATGATTGGACTTTTTAAGGTCTTTTAGAGGTATTTTTCAACCTTAATTATTTTATTATATAATAATTTTATAAAAGTACTTTATAAAATATTTTTATATTACATATCTACTATAAAATATACTTTAGGAGAAATAAGGTATTGGTGTAAATTATATTACAAATAGACCTGTTCTCTAAGCATTAATACGGTTAAATTTGTTTACGGTACTATCTCATTCATCCACACTTAAACATTTTAGTAGATTTAGATGCCAGCTATTTTCTGGTTATTTTAGTAATAGTTTACTCACTGTTCTTTGCTTTTATTATCCTTTTTACTCCTACTGCTCAAATTGTGTTTTCTGCTGTTGTGGATGTCAACATACATTTTGACTTTCTAAGGGTAAAAAAAATAAGGTCCAGTCCTCTTAATTCTCTGCATCAATGTTGTACAGCCTTGGAAACTTATAACTATATACAGAGCTAATTAAAATCCTTTGACCAGTACAACTATTAATACAAAATAAGAAAACCATGGCAAGGAGCGTCTTTAAAACTGGGATGAAAATCATCTTCCTCCTACAATATAAAACATGTATTTTAAGACTATTCCCTGGCAGCTAACCAAATGCACTGTGCATGCCTACTGTAGGTTATATGAGCATTGAGATCAAACATCTACCTGCAAGCTGTAAGATGTTGAAATGAAACAGAACACAATCCAGTAGTGTGAAGGGAGGATGAAAGTCTTTGTGACTACAATCTGTGGTTTGAGTACACATTTTGTGGTCTAAAAATAAAATTAAAAGGTTAAAGCTATTCATCTTATAGACTGAAAAAACTATCAATCTAAGCAACAAATCCACTCTTATCCTTTATTTTTTGAGAAGTAATGTTTCCTCAGAACTCCAGTGACCCGGAGCAAATATAACACAGGAACTGCTGGTTAGGTTGACCACCCTGCTCCTTTCTGTTGTGATATTGCCAATAAAACTTAAAGACAAGTACTTGGGCTTAAAGGCCTTCAAACACATTATTAAATGGAACATAAACAAGGTCAGCAGATTCTTGCTGGTCCTTGAAATTACATTTGAGCTGTAGCAAAGGCCAGGAAGATGCCCTGAACACAGACCCCCATTATTTGGACTCACAGAATATGTCCATAATACAGAACTGTTCCCTGAGGCCAGTGGGTACAGTAGAGTTCCAATTCATACTCTTACACTTCCAGTCCCCCTCCCTCAGGATGGGCCTGGAAAACCACTTGAAAGGATTTTCCCCAGCCCACAGTAATCCATTAATTGTGCCAAAGCACTGGTGGCAAAAGTCACTGGGCTTGTGCAATTGTGATAGGGACTGTCCACCAATGTAAGAGCAGGTAGGATCAGGGCTAGAGTTCAGATCCGTAGTTTGGCCCTCCTCAGTGTATCATCTGACAGATTTATTACACTGGAAGACTGTATATTACTGTAGATGGAGAATTAGCCCTTTAACCCACAGACTTCACCAAAATATTTCCAGAAATTTGATCTTGTAATAGGACCTTAATTTTCTTTTTTTAAATATTTTTAATTATATGACAGGGAAATAGATTCATATGTTTAAAAAGCTTTTGTTTCAAGAGTTTAAAAATGGTCCTTTGTTCTGAGAAACTTTCTTTACAAGCATTGACTTAAAGTTATGAACTTACTTCAGTCAAAAAAGTGTCTAGAAACAAATACTAAATTAGAGATCAGATCTTTATTAACTTAGTGCTTAAAAGAGACACATGTAGTCCTAGGAGTGCTGGTGCCCACAGTAGGACTGCAGAGAGTGAAGGAAACAGCATGGACCAGGGCTGGGACAGCTGGCAAAGGATGCCCTGAAGCACTAAAGGTCGTCACTAGGCCATGCCAAAGAAAGACACTTCCAAAACTCAGGCTCTTACTCTGTTTGGGACCTGTTAGCAATGCCATCCATGATCAATTCCTAGGCTACCAGTGCTTTTACACCTTGGATGAAATTCAAGTTCCCTGCACTGTCCATACATTTGTGTCAACAACTACTGCTACACAAAAATCCAGCTCAGAGGTTCTGGACTGTAGTCTGGAATCTGAGCTCACAAAAATCAGCAGTTCCCAAGGTTGCCTCATCCAAATTCACTATACTTAGGTTTGCACAAGGCAGAAAAGTCATTAGGGCAAAGGGGCACATCATGACATAGGTACCACTAAAGGACTTCTCAGGCACGACACCAGGGATTTATCTTGACCCTCATCCCTGAATGAGCTGAGACTATGCAAGCTGAAATAGTCAGTCAATGTCTTCTCTTTCTTACATTCCAACCCTAAGCCTAACCTTCCTGTCTATCCTGACACTGTCTGCGTTATAACCTCTCCATCTGCCCACAGCCCTTATGTACCTTACAGAAACCACACATGGAGGGACTGGTGTTATGGATATATCCACTAAATCCAGTCTAAAACTAAATATAGCATTCTAACATAATTCTAACATAAATCTAAATCTAAAACTAAATCTAGCATACATACATCCAAATTTCTCTCCATCATCTCCTTCATCATGTGCAAACAATGTGCAAACCATGTGCAAACCATGTGCAAACACATCATCTGTCATAGCTGGATGCAGCAAAAGGGATTTATCCTGCAACAGTCAAGCTCCCATTTTATGCAGCAGTTTTATGTGCCTTTCCCACTATTCTGTAGCTACTGCCTCTTTCTTATCCTCTTTTTCTCAACCTCTCACCTTCTTGATGACAAGCCAGTGCACCTTGTCATTCAAAAAGCAAAAATCTTCAGGGCAAGAAATTTGTGTTTGCGAACTCCTATATAACAGGCTTCTTAGCTGTTTGGTAAAAGTAAGAATTCTCCTGGTCAGGCAGCAGTACATATTCTGGGATTCAGAGGAAAGGGCACTGCCTCACTGAATGACTGCAGCTATTATTGGTAATTGTTTTTCAAGAACTCTCGCATTAACGTTGTATCCTGACAAGCAATCTAATGACCTCTCAGGATGATCATTCCAACAATAAAGAGACACATAAAACAAATTTGCCAAAATGCAGTCATGCATGTCCTAAAATGAAGTATCAATCTATGGAATTGCTCTGAAAGGAGATAACTGACTTATATCCTTGACAGTGGGTTTCCAGTGCTCCTAGAGTTGTGTAAGAGGCTATCACAGCCCCAAATGTCTTCTTCATGAAGGTCAACTGAACTATAGTGCATTTATGACCAGTCATTTTCTGTCTAGCTTCTAGATAAGCATTTGAACAGACCATGCATTTTTTCCTCAATTGGCTGTTCTCAGCTAAAAAATTGTTTTAGAGATCCTGAGCAATAACACAGCCCTTGGGAGAAAAGCCTTTCTGCATTAGCTGTCTGACTGACACCATGAATGATTACATCCAAGCACCAAATTTAATGAGATTTCTACAAAAATGAGTGACATCTGCATAGCACTCATGTCCTGGCTAACTGTCATACATTTGTCATCACTGAGGCCTTTGTCCTTTATTAATCCACTTTCAAGAATGCCTGCTGTTGGAAATTGAAATGCTTTTTAGCAGTCACCCTGCAGACTGTGTAAGAGCACACATCTCCAAAAGCATAATGACACATTGTCATGCCTAGGAATGCATTTAAAGCATTTAAAAAACATGAGAACTCTGACAACAAAATATATTGAGAATTTAGTAGGGGATGTCTGCATAAATATTATTTTACAACCTTTAATATAAGCAAGGTGTGTATTCTTTTGTTATAATATAGTGGCTAGAAACTCTTTAGCAATATTCAGAGTGCATGGGAGAAATATTGTTATAAAGGAAATGTACTAAAATGTTTCCCTTTAATTTTGTTTTTGCTTGGGACCATCATATAATTCTGGGCCTACGGCTCCAACCCAGCAAAAGCATATGATTGTATCAAAATCCCAGCTTTCCTCTAAACTTTCCCTCATGGCTACAAATAAAAATTTCACCAATATTTTCCTACATCAACAGATAGCCTGAAACAGTAGAGAATGGAGATTGAAGAATCACCCTATTTTATTAAATTAGCCCCGGGACTTTCTATTCTGAGACAAAGCTCTGACCTGGTGCTTCCCAGCAAAAAACAGCAAACACTTGGCAGGAAGGCAGGAGTGCAGAGAACACATTTTTCTGCCATGTTTTCTCCAAGGAAGAAAAGCAAGACATTTGCACTGCAGATGAAATGGGACTCTGGAAGGCCAAGTGCTGCAAGGTGTCCAAGGGGTGGCACCATCTTATTCCAGTCATTGCTTGTGGCTCCATCAAAGGCACTGACAGCACCAAAGTCAAGCCTGGTGAGCAGGCAGAGCAAGGAGAGAGATTCCTAGCAAAGATGTTCATTGTCCATGGAAATGGAAAAGCTTATTCCTATGGCCCAGAGCCATACCCCAAGCTCCTGTGAAGACTGCAGTGTGTTGTGAAGACAACATTCTTCCATCATATATCCATAATACTAAAATTTACTGAATTGAATCTGAATTTCAAACATTTTTTTCTCTTTTTTGTTGCTATTATTTCTAAATGCCATATGTTTCCAACATTTTATTGTCAATTAGTTGCTTGTAGATCATTGCCAAGCAAATAGAGGCAAGTGAATAGCACAATTTGCTCTCTCATTTATAGGACTCAATGTTTCTTTCACTTGGAAGATATTGAGTCCAACTATTAGAAAATTCTGATTCTATGCTGTCACAGTTTGTGTAACCATGTTTTAGTCGAAGGCATTTCAGAAGAAATATAATATTCACTAATATTTTCCTACATCAACAGATAGCCTGAAACAGTAGAGGATGGAGATTGAGTCAGCAGCCGCAAATGACAAAAATTCATGGTATATACAAGTACTTCAATAATGGGGTTCTTTTTAGCCCTTGATGTTCAGATGTATTTGTTTCTAGTCTTGGACTGAGAAACCAGTAAAGATTTTATTGCATAAAATAGCACTAAAATATAAAAATGATAAACTCTGTAGTGCAGAAATACTGGCTGTAACTTCAAAAGGAGACACCAGATTCCTGCGTTTGCCACTTTGATCTGCAGGTGCTGAGCTCTGACATTTCAGCAAGTGAGACCACACCACTCACCAGAGCTCAGAGGAATGGAGGTTTACAATGGTCCTATTCTGCTGCAGCTCATGATATGTTCAAAAAGCATTGGGTTCCCTCAGAAGTGTACCAGCAGTAACTTTCTAATAATGAAGTTTTGTTCCCTTCCTGCAGCTCCATTTTGGGAGAAAGTGTCCATTGGTGCACTTCTGATTTCACAGTCCTCCATCTGTGTAGGAGCAGAAGGAAAACATCAGCCTTCAACAGCAAGAAGATGGAAAACAATTAGAAGGGCCTTGGATGCCATAAAATATATATTTTTCATAAAATATATATTTTATAATATAAAATATTATAATTAATAATGTGATTATTTTATGGAATTATCAAGTTCTGTCCTCCAGGACTTATATAAGCTTTTAAGTATAAGAAACCACAGGAAAGAGGTTTGTTTTGCATTTACACATGACAGAGACACACAGTTTCCCCAAAACATCTGTCTAAAAATGATTATGGACAAGGATCCTGAACCAGGATCAAAGACAAGCTTGCCTCCAATTTAGTTCAGCAAGTGTAAATGGACAATGTTTCAAACACCAGTCATACCAATCATCAAAAAGAATTAAATGAGAAAATTATGGATGGGAGTGGGATGTTACAGCCACATTTTTCTTTGCAAAGTCATTTTTGTTACCAGAGACCTCACTAGCCTATACATTGTGATTAGCATATTCTCACTTAGAGGGGCTAAATGGAAAAAAATGATCCTTTACTTTTCAAATCAAGACATTTTCATGTGATTTTTTGTTGGGCTTTAATGGACTCTAAATAATTTTCAGCTTTTAAAATACTTGGGTTTGGTTTTTTATTTTAGTTTTAGTAGTTTTCAATCAAACAGTTAATGAACTTCTAGCAGGAATCCATGCAGCTTTCCTGAGTGGGAGAATTTGAGAAAAAGGATGAATGTTGTATTCTTGATTCAGGTACTGATCATATTATTGCTCTTCATGAAGATCATCCTCCTGTGCTTCATTTTTCTTACAATCTGTCTTTCCCATTGACAAGTCTCACACAAAGGGAAGAAGTGATTGTGACGGTTCAGTCTAGCCTGGATGCTTCTTAAAGTTCCTCTGTTTTTCTTCTACTATTAGGTTCAGAACAATTATAATGGCGTTTTGGGGGTGTTTTTTAATCTGCTTCTTTTTTTAGTTCTTCTGCTGTCACTCTGACAAGATAATTGATGTTCACTCATTCAGCATCTAAAGAGCATCAACAATCACAGTTTGCCATCAGAAATCGTGGAAATGAGGTATCTCCATGATGTTATCTTAGCTCTCGTGTTTCATGGATATTGAACTGCAGCGGGTCCCTACAGAATGCGTCTCCTGTATTAATGCTGCACATCCACGATGATGGTGTAGTCTGTTTGACTATTCCACTTTATTTCTAGGTCCTCCTGGTCCCCCAGGGGTTGTAATAGTGGAGGAAATAACAGACACAACAGCAACACTCTCCTGGAGTCCTGGGGCAGACAATCACAGCCCTATCTCCCTCTACAACCTGCAAGCACGCAGTCCATTTTCTCTTGGCTGGCAGACCGTAAAAACAGGTGAGAAAAATTTTCAAACAACACAAGTAGACTGTTCAAAACTCCTGATCATAACAGTAATAATCACTGGCAACTACAGGAACAGATACTCATAAGAAAACAATGACAAAATAAAATCACTGATTTTTTTTCTTTCTTTTTTTTATTCCTTTTGTGTTACTTAGCAACAGCTCTGAAAGGACAGTACAAAGACACCTGCCACGATACATCTGTGAATAAGCAGAAAGCTCTCACCTAAATCCTTTAATCTGTGTCTTTTCAGGAATACTACAGTGCCAAAAACCTAGCTGCGATTTCTGACATATTAGATCCTTGATGTCAGTCATTTCTAATGACCACGTTGTACCACAAACTCTGCTTTCTATCGAGATACTGCACGTCAGCTTCAGATTTCTGAGTGACCTATCCATGTCTTTACTGTCTGCAGTTCCAGATCTGATAAGTGGTGACATGGAGTCAGCTATGGCTGTGGAACTGAACCCTTGGGTGGAGTATGAGTTCAGAGTAGTAGCAACCAACAAAATTGGAACTGGAGACCCAAGTGCACCATCGCGAGTTATCAGAACCAATGAAGCAGGTAAGGTCAAGATAAAAAGGTTATTTTTACAGCACCATCACAAAAAAGAACTGCTTTAATATAATAATGGACCTAATCGCTTTGGTACACGTGTGTGAGTCCAATAATCACAGTTCCAAGGTGATATTATTTGTAGTGGGGAGTCTGTTTTAATTACAAGAATGTTGTTTAACTTACAGAAATTTCAAATAAAACCATTCCCTGTTCTTCTCCTTCATCTGAGCTGCTTTACTTTTTATCTTATGCTTAAGCCACTGATGTCTTCCCTCTGATAAAATACTGCTGACCTTAAATTAGGCTGTTTTGCAGTGTCTTCAAACAACTGCTCCTAAGCAGCCACTTCCCCAAATTTTTCATAACTTCTCTGGCTGACAGAGCATGGAATTTTTTCAGCAAGATAGGGAAGTCATAAAAAGCTGCTTAATTTAAAACACCTTGTATTCAAAGTCTTTCTTTGTCTTGCACACTCTACTGTGAACAATTACATTTTAATAAATTTCATTGTATTTCTAATTAGGATGATACTGTGAGAGACCAAAAAAACAAAATATCCTATTTAGGTCTCTTGAAAGTTACAATGGACTCATAAGATTTGGAATCCTTTATGATAAATTAGGCAGAACAAAGGAAGATAAAGCAGATAAGGAAGGACTGGGAATCTGAGTAAAATACCTAGGCACTTAGAAAGACATATTTTAAGAAGCAGAAAGAGTTAGAGACAGGATTTGGACAAAGCCTCAGATGAGAACGACATGTCAGAACACTTTCAGTTTATTCTTCATTCTTCTGTGTTATTTAGGATGCCTGGACAGATTATTTTGTGTTTTGATGTTTCATCAGTTGAATAAATTTTAAGTAACTTGTTGCACCACTGTGAAGACCTCATTCCTACCTCCTCAGTGACCTCCCCACAGGCACTGGGAGCTGCTGTTAGGTCCCCCCAACACCACTTCTTCTCCAGGTTGGACAAGCCCAGCTTCCCCAGCCTCTCCTCACAATGCAACTACTCCAGGCTCCCCTCCACCAGTGGCCTTCCCTGAACTTGAACTAGTTGTCTTTCACATTGTGGCACCTGATATTGGATGCTCTATTTCAGATGAAGTCTAACGAACCTATCTGCAGTTGTAATAAGACATATTTATGTTTTCCTGCCTTAAATAACAGCATATTTGCTAGCTGATATTAAATTTCACTGTACAATCACAGAACAGCACTGAAGTGATTTGATTCCTATTCATGCATGTTAAAAGATGTTTCATTTCAAATTGTCCCCCTCATCTTTTTCAAGCTCCCCACAGTGTGAAATTCAGCAACTTGATAGCAGAAGCTTCAGATGCTCCATACTTTGTTCCATTAAGAAAAGGAGGAAATGAAAATTAAATAAAAAGCACAAGGTAGTTTCATCTTGAGTTATTTTTAAAAACCTCCCTTTCTTCACCACCATTATTCTTTCCTTAATTTTGTACCATATTTCATTGGTAGTACAAATTCTTCAGGACCCTGATGTTTGAAAAACTTTTCTATTTATTCAGATGATACATATCAGAGAGGACAAAAATATTCTGGAAAAAGTTTATCCTGAAGTAGGTTTCACCCCTGGTATTGTGCTCTTTCAGACTGAGGAATATTTTCCCTGTTTTCACGAGGATGGTTCAGTATTTTAATCGACCTAGTGAAGTCAAACTGTGGGCTTAAGTTTTTCTGACAAAGTGAAGTTTGAAAATGTTAGTTTTCACCCAGCTATCATGTTTTTAGGCTCCTTCTTCTACTTGTCCAATGTTTAAGTAAGGCCCTGTTTACTAAAACATTCTCATGTGAAACTCTCCTTAATGCATACTCATTTTCAATGTTCTCTGCAACTTTACCTCTGTAAAAATGAATTGATAAATCATAATATCGATCAGCAGAAAAAATTGTGGGAAAGACAAAGCATGCAATGTGGTGATGAATTTTCATCTGGTGCTTGGTATTCATTTCTGGGTAATATTTCACCATTATCACCATCAGAAAGAACAGAGTCTTTAACTCAAGAAACAATCTAGAATCTGCACAGGGTTGTTAAATTGGAACAATAAAACAATGGATTCTGCTTTAAATAAAGAAGCAAATAAAATTTAAAAGCCTAAACTGTTATACATATAGTTCTTTGAAAAACGGCATACTGCACATAATACGTATAATACTCTTGAAATGTCAGAGCCTTCATGATCAGCTTCATTTAGGCAGTCAGCTTTTCCTGAACTTTGGATATTCCTGAAATTCAGAGTCTGCTTCCTCTGTGTTACAAAATGCCTTTCACTAATTTTGGGAATTATCACCCTTGGTACAGTTTTCAGATGCCAAAGAGACAGGAAACCAGTAAGTTTTCATTTGCTTACAACAGTTCTCATATGGGTTTTCAAGTTAGTACATAATTTCCTATCTTAGTGAACCCATTGATCCATTATTTTTCACAATCTCTCTATTACTAATTTTTTTTATCTGGAAGCTTCAAGGGAAACTGTCTATTAGCATGATGCCCAGTTCTAATATCATTGATCTCAGCTCTTAAAGGACATTTACGTGATAGGTCAGATTTCAGAAATTACATGGCATGAACCTCCCTACTCATGACCCAGGCAGAAAAACCTGGCTATTTGCACTGATGGTAGATGTGTCCCACAAGTGCAAACAGGCAGGTTTCCCCTGCACTGGGAAAAAATCCAGAAATACTCATCTCCCATCTGAGAAAGTAACTGTGACTCAGGTTCAGGTAAGAGTTGAGACCCATCAGGCTGAATGGTAGCTGTGTAGACAATCCACAGAGGCAGCAAATGTATGATTCTGGTTCCATTATTTTACACTTTAATGGAAATCTGCATCTGTAGTTTAATGGCACAAATAATTTGACTGGAGACAAAAGTCTTTTTTTATCCCCACACCTCACATATTTTATCACTGCTTATCCAAGATAGTAACAACACCTTATATCATTCCATTATCTAAAAATACCTATGAAAATAATAATTCAGATAGTGTAAGGAAACCAACAGAATAATAAACAAGTTTTGACTTGCTTTAATTTTTTAATTAAACTCTAATCTTGTTACTTAGCTCATATTTAGTTAACATGATTGCTTTTCATTGCTACTTCCATTGGAACAGATAATACCACAATTTTCTGGCACATCTAACTTACAGCCAGCTGCTGCATTCCTGTCAGCTCTAGCCTTGATACATATTTTACAGGTCCACAAGTTGCAAAGAGACAATAACATGAATTTAAATACGTCTGGCATTCCACCAAGACAGTCGGGGCATTTGAAGCCTGGGGGCAAAGCATCAATTACATTATCTATTCATGGGGAAACATGGAGAGAGAGAAATTGAGTAGAATCAAAGTTTAACCTGTTAATCATGCATGCAAACTTGATTTTATGAGGTAACAGTGTAATGCACTCTATTAGTAACAGACTGAACACTGGCTTTGTTTTTAATAAGTCCTTATGTTCCATTAAGTTGCCCTTATTCTCAGCTAGAATTCCTTCATAGATTAACAGGAAATGTCTCTGTCCCAGGAAAAAAAGTTGGCCATTTTAGACTGGCTTTATTTTCAGTTTTTTGTTGTTTTATTTGTGATTTGTATAAAAGAAGTTCCAGATTTTCCCATTATCAAAACTACTTTTACAATAGGAAAAAAAAAAAAAAAGTAACCTGCTGTATGTGGGACATTTGCAGATAATGACATGGTCTACTAAATCTTTTGTAGAAAATGTGCTTTTTCCATGAAGAAAAACAGAAGGAGAAAGTAGGCTGTAATCACTTACTGGAGGCTACTTAGACTTTGGATTGTGGGCTCAAAATAATATTGACAAGGAATCCAAATGTGCATGTGACAGAAGATGGAGCAGAAGGCACCTGCTTTTGTCCCATAGCACATACGTATGCCACAGCATTCAGGATTTCAGCCCTATAGCTGGTGATTTGGAGACGATTCAGGCAGAGTCCTGCAGTCACATATGACCCTCTTGTCAATGAATAGAACTGAATTCAACCTCATAATTAATTTCAAATGTTAATAATACAGAGGAAATTAGAACAACATTTCAGATGCTGAGACCAAGGATGCCAAGTGGCATCCTTGTTTTCCAGTAGCTGAATATGTGTGTCATCCTCTTCTGAGATGCTGGTATGTTGTACACTTCATTCCTCAACAGATGTGTCTTGTTATGCTGGGAGGGTGACTACTTGAGGGCTGGTTTTTCACAGAGTGAAAGCATTTTCACTTAACAGCCTCCTGTTTCCTAGATGTGTACTGCAGGAGATGTACACACACACACACACACATACATACATGCGTGTGGAGGGAGAATGGAAAGCAGCTGAGAAGAAAAAACTATGTTATGAATATGTTATAACTTTGGTCTCACATTAAAAAATTTTGCCAAGCTGGTGACAAGCCCTCTTACCCCTGCCCATATCTCTTAAAAGGTTAAAAAGTATTGTTTTTCAAACTACATATGTATCTTAAATTATAAAAAGCATTAACATAAATAAGTAACAGCAATAGCAGCAGCAACCCTTGAAAAAATGTACAAGTCATTTCTTAAGGACTAAAAAAGACAAGTTTATTTTTTATCCCACAAAAAAGTGTAGCAATATCAACATTTTCCTTAATTTTCCTTTATTTGACAAGTTTCAGGATTTATATAAAAAATATCCATGTGGAAAATATCTTAAAAATACAGGATTCAATTAGAATAAGAAAGACCATGTGAACTAAGTATGGAATAGGGATTTGGGAATTCTGGAATCATTAGTATATCAAAATATACTATAAACTATAGTATAACTATAAATTATAAATTTGGGTCGCTCATATTAACATCTCTTAGTCTAAAAACAGGAGTTTTGTAAGACTTCTGCTTCTCTTTGTCTTCCCTTTAGCTCATCTATTTCCTAATAAAGGATAGGGACCAAATCTAGATTCAAGTTTCTGCTGCAATAATGCAATCATTTTTACGCAATTGTAATTAATTATAATTTTGGCTGCTAAAGACTTTTGTTCTGCCCAAAAATTAAGACAGATTACAAAATGAAGAATCTGTATTTTTTCTTGGTAATAAACAAAACATATTGAAATAACACACTAGACATTTCCTTGGGGACAAAAAAATAGCAATCAGACCAAGACACAAACAGAAACACTTTTAAATTATTAATTATTCATTCAATAACATTTTAAAATTTTACTTACAAGACTGGAATGTTAAAAAGAGCATGAACTGGCTTACAAATACTTTCAGCTTTTCTGGGTTTAGTGTGATATTTTCCTTTCTATTAGGAAAGGAACCTAGAGCTAGTTTAAACCTTTGTTTTTACTTCATTCACTGCCTTAAAAACACAGAGTGTAAAACTGCTTTTAAACAAAATGCTTATTTATTTTCTTTAGCAAATTAGAATGAAAATAATAATTTTGGATTAAAATTAAAAATCTCTGTCAATTCAAGCTCCAATACTCTCATCTGTATTTCTAATTTTATTTTTTTTTATTTTTAATAATTGAAGCAAAATACAAACTATACATTTTTAACTCAAATTGCTCTGCTTCATTTGTTATAATGTGAAGATGAAATATTTAATAAGCATTAATATTTTTCCCAAAACTGAGTACAAAAAAATCTTTGAATCAGGTCATCTTTGCAGTCCACCATTATAATTTAAAAAATAAGCAAAAAACCTAAATTAAAAATAACCCCACAGATAACCCATGAGCCATGTAGACTGAAGGGAAAGGAATTTTTTAAATCTAATTAAATCACCATAAAGCACAGACCAATTTTGAAAAAATTGGACACAGTGGAAGTCTGGAAGGAAAGTGAACATCTACCCCATATGTTTGTGGTGTCAGTATTACCCACCATTTCAAAAGCTTCCATATTTAAATGTTTTACATTAAAAAATAGGTTTAAAATATATAGATGACACCATCAGTAATTTTCAGCACTTTATAACCACTGTTCCCATACATAAAAACCTCAGCAATAGCAATTATTTATAGATATTTTGTCCAAAACTAAAACTGTCTGCTTTTCATCCATATTTAGCTTGTAATGATAAGATACACATGAATTATTAAACAATTGTCATGGCTTCATGTGTAAGTTTTATCCTTCCATATCACCTTTTCTTCATTTATATCTTAAGTATCTTGTCAAATGTTTTGTAGGGCTGCTGAGGGCTACATTTTCCATGCCTGCTCTTAGAGAAAATGTTAATGAGTTTTTTGTTTGGTTTAGAGGAGATAAGTTTTAATAGAGTTTAATTTGACTTTCATTTCCAGCATATCACAGTAATTTCATGAAAATGGAAAACAGTAAAAAAAAAACCCTGCTGTTTACATTCAACTCAAACTCCTGGCACATTTGTTTCAAGATTTTTGTTTGCTTGCACTAAGTGTGGGGGTGTATGTATTCAGAAAATAAAATACCAAACTTCTCAGCTTTGAAAAACCCTAAACAAACCCAGGCACATGTATCCTGTCTCCAGGAGCCAAGTTTAGGTGTCATATTTGTGTATTTGGTGCAAGTCCATGTCCATGAACGTCACTGCTGAGAATTAGCAGCATAAAGAATGGGAAGTCATTAATTGCATGGCAACAAACTTAGGCCATGAGTGAGTAAATTCAGATATAATGTTGATATTAAGGGGATGGTGTTGAAAGCATGCCTGATGTACAGCCTTGGTGCCTGGCAAAAAATGTTTTCTTTTAATAGTTTTCTTCACTTAATAGTTACTCATTTTAAATTGTCTCCCTCTAACTGTCTATACTCTGCTTTGCTGCGGTGCAGAGGAAATTTATTCTTTTGACACATTTATTCTTTTAATGGTTATTCATTTAAAAGAGTTTCACTGTGTGAGTGTACATTTTAGTTTTGTGCAAAAGAAATTCATCCTTTTGACAGTTTTATTCTTTTAACGTTTATTCATTTAAATAGGGCCACAGTCTGCAATGCTGTTAACAAGAAAACTCTAGAAAGAGGATGCTGCAGGTTAAATAAGTCCATCATGTTGGATGCTTCAGAGGAGTACAGCATACTCTCTAGTTTCCAATGTGGCAGGCACCTACATAAAAACTCTATTTGTCTCTATAATTTATCCAAAAATACCTTAGAGAGGCAAGAGAAAAATGGGTGCTAAACAAGGTTTAAATATGCTCCATTAGAGATAGCATCATAATTTTTGGATGTTAATTAACTGTCAGATGAGGCTTCATCTGCATCTTTTCATGCTAGAACATTTGTCACACTGTTGCACATTGATTATATTCTTTCGCCTGTTTTTAAACCCAGAGGGAAATTCTGTTTCTGAAAGGAAGCAGGAAAGAATGAAGGAAGGAAACAGGAAGGAAACAGGAAACAAGGAAGGAAGGAAACGAGGAAGGGAGGGAGGGAGGAATGAAGGGAGGAAGGGAGGAAGGAAGTCAAAGGCACCATATTTTCCAGATGAACAAATGTGTATTGAAGAAAAACACATTAGAAATCACCCCTATCTGTCTGCTCAGAGCCACAGATAAAAATAACACATGCCTCCTTTCCAACAGTTTGTATCAGAATCAATCCATACACTTTGTGGAGTTGCATCATTTATGAAGAAAAGCAGAATCAGGCTTCTGTTCTTTATAGGGGAATTCAAGGTTCAAAAAGTGACTACCCAAATGAATTCTGAAGTCTTAGGTGGATAAGCAGGATTTAATAAAAACTGCATTTTTTGTTGAACTCAAGCTATCAACAGCACAGGAATCAGAGAGGACTGTGTACATTTCTTTAAATGCACTTCATTTTGTATAGTTAAAAGGCATAGTGCTACTCACTAAATAAGCTAAAGAACACGCAATAAGGCCTAAACACTTAAAGGCTCACAGTGCGTTTCTACCAATGACCTATGTTCTGCTGTAAAGAAGAAAATATAATGTTTGTATCTTAGGACATATTTAATCAAATAGATAATCCAGGTATTGCCTCCTCACAGTGAAATAAACTCAAGACTTTGGCCATTTGATGAGTTTCATTAGAGGCACTAAACAAGGTAATACAAATTACATAGTTCCAATGGAACGAGTGACATTTCTGATTTTGCAAAATATGATAATCCAAATAAAAATGTTGATGATAGTTACAATTTACTTTAAAGAATTTAATCCATTGCTCATTTGCTTTAAAACTGCAATGATTAGCTCAGTTTTTCAAGAACTGTGGGTAGTATTTCTTCCAGCATTTTGCAAGAAATCATGAGGGATGTTTGAAGTTGGTTGCGTTAAAATTTCTGAAAGTTGGCTCCCCAGTAGAGCAATGAAAAATAGATTTACAATAATTAAAACATTCTCAATCACTAACTACCTGAAAAATCATAGAGACATTATTAATTATGTTCTAAGATTTTACCCAAAATCTGAAATATGTCAGGTTTCCTAGCATTTCAGGTTCTTTGTTAAAAAATTAAAAACAATAACAAGATAATTCCTATTTTATCTCTTAGGTGATCTGCACAGTGAAATTTTTACCAATCTGCAGAAGACATAGTGCTTAAGCAGTTTTTTATTCCAATATTATTTTCTTTCTCAGCTTATGTTTTCTTTGATTTTTCTAACTTGTGTATGCAATTATCTGAAATGAATCTTGAGCAAATTTTATTTACCTTAGAGTGCTATGTTTTTATTTCTGTTCTGAAACAAGAGTCTCATGTCTTCTGCATCAACTTTTTACTGTGGGGAAAACTTCAATAACTTGGATATTCTGGTTTGTTTTGCTTTGCTTTGTTTTTCCTTTTTGCACACAGTGCCAAAGACACCTCCAGCTAATGTAAGTGGCAGAAGTGGAAGGCGACATGAATTAGTAATAGCATGGGAGGTAAGAGATATTTCTGTTTAAAGGTTTTGTTTCATGTTAACTTCTTTGAGCCCAAAGCAAAGAGTACTCTGCTAGGGTTTCCTTACAACAAACCTTGTCAACACATAAACACAAAATAACCACTCTTAAATAGGATCTAAAATTTCAAAATACTGTGGATTTTCATGAGGTCTGAGTAGAAGACATTATGGCATCAGCTCTGAAGTTCTACTAATTTATCAGGCTTTTCTTCCTGATTTGCTGCTTGGGTTTATTTCATTTTTCTGGATCTTATGTAAACACCAGATGAAATAATAGCTAAGAGAAGAGAAGGAAAGACTGAAAAATTTTTTGAACTTCAATTAAAAAACAATTATTTTTAATTTTTGAATAAAATAAACTAAAGAGAATGTCGAGGACATATTTGTGGTGATCATGCCAGTGGGAGAGATGCTTTCCCTTCAAATCATAAAAAAACAGTAGGACAGAGACTTTTCTTAAGGAGTTTTCAAAACTTCTAGGTTCATCATGAACAGTTTCAGATCCATAAAAATTCATACATACATTTATATATAAATACTCAAGAAAAATCCATCAAATAAATATATGGGGTTATAAAGAAAAAAAAATTATCTTAACCAATTTGAGGAGGGACTCAGTAAGACACACCAAATTCTAATTATTTCAATTGCCAAATTTTAGGACGTCTAAAGAGGCATCTGCCTTTTTCAACACCAGCTACCAGAGACATCTGAGATAGAGCTGATTTCAGTTTATATTCTATTTTACTTTATATTCTATAAGGATAAATATCAACTCCTCTCTTATCAGGAGAGAATTTTCTGAATCCTGAACAAAAATACCGGGTGGCTGGAATTGTGTCTGCTGTGAATGGACCTAATCCCAGTGCCTAATAGGATATATTAGTATGTAGTTTTCATGTTAAGTGTCTTTAGAGAACTTCCCAGGTGTCTGGGTTGGGGGCTACTGGAGAGTGTTGTAAGTCCCACTCTGTCAGGGGCCAAAACTTTCTTCCCAAAGAAACCAGAGTCCCAGGGGTGAGACTGCCTTACAAAGTCCATCTTAGCTTTTCATCCTCTGCCCATGGAGTCATGATTCTTTTTTCTGGGATGTGCAGTGCACAGCTTCAGAAAGACAGGTAGAAGATTTTGTTGGCAAGTGAAGTGCCAGGTGATGAGACATTCACTGAAATGTGGAGGGGAGAGGATTCAGTGTCACCTGTGTCCCAGCTCTGATTCCTTTGTCCATTAGCTGCATATCTGTGATGGGCATTTCACGAGAGGGAGTTTAGACACCCATTTCTGGACATTTCACCTAGGTTTAATATGCACACAGCTGTGAAATATAACCTAGTCCTCCCCAGACTAGTCCATTGATTTCAAAACAAATGTTAGCTACTGCTAATTTACTAATTAGCATTAAAAGTTCCATTCATTGAGCTGGACATGTAAGTTTTAGTTTTTGCAGTGATCAAACTCTAAAAGAGATACATCCCTTTTTAAACTGCCTGCTTATGTTCAGATGTGTCCCAATTTAAGTGTCTAATTTCACATGTCCTCTGAGAAGAGAAAAGAAAATGCGTTATTTTCCACCAAAACAAAATGTAAAAACCTTTCTGAGACTTAGAACCATTTAGATTCATTACAATGTATTCTAAGTATTAAGTTGAACTCTGGAATTGAATCTCTAAGACTTAACACCCAATTTGGAATAGAATTTAGACAGTCTGACAGCTAGAACCCAAAAGAGTCCCACCACAGTAGGTATTACACACATCATCTTACTCACAATATATTGCTCTATATTTTAACAAGGCCATAGGGGCTATTCCACCTACAGACGACTGGTTAGTGGGATGCATTAAAAAAAAAACATTTTTCTGAGAACAATAGCTCATTCCGTCCTAGGAAAATTATCTAACCACAGTGATTTTGTGAGGAAACTCTCTTAGGAGGTTCCTCTTTGGGAGAAACTGTCCTTATGAGGACAGGTATGGTAAGTAAAATCCTTCAATGGAACTGTGACTTTTTTTCTAAATTAGTAAAATTATTTCCAATCATAATTAAGTTTCTGAACTTAATTTTTCAGCCAGTGTCAGAAGAGTTTCAGAGTGGAGAAGGATTTGGATATATTGTAGCCTTCAGACCCAATGGAACACGTGGGTGGAAGGAAAAAATGGTGACATCTTCAGATGCCTCAAAATTCATCTACAGAGATGAAAGTGTGCCACCTCTGACTCCTTTTGAGGTGAAAGTTGGTGTTTACAACAACAAAGGAGATGGTCCTTTCAGCCCTATTGTGGTCATCTGCTCAGCTGAAGGAGGTAAGTTCAACATGAAGTTAAATTGCATATGGAAAACTATATTAAGCCTTTTGTACATAATGCATCCTTTTATAACACACTTTTTAAAGCTTAAATTACAAATTTCTTTACAGAAGTGCTAAATAACATTAAACGGGTTTTGCAGAGAAGGAAGTGAGCTAGCTTGACAAGCTTACCTAGAAAGCAAATTACAAAGTTTAGGAAGAGACCTCAAGCCATGTCAGTCATAATTAAAAAAATAATTAAAAAAAAAGTACCATGATGCTTATGATGCTTCATCCTTTATATGAAATCATTAGCCTTCATTGTAGACAGGGTTTCTCTAACACTGAGCAAAGAAAGGATGCTATTTTCTAATTTTTCTGAGATTCGTGGTCCTTTTTTTGATGGGCTAATCAGACAGAAGCTCAAAGAATAAATAAATTCACTTATGAATGTTCATTTCCTACTTAATGCATTCTAAAAGTGCACAGAAAGAAATTTTAATTTTTAGTTCATTAGCAGAAAGTTCTGACTTTGCATTAATGTCCCAGTCTTCAAATGTCCCAGTCTTCAATGTGAGTTATAGGAATAGGTCACAAGAACAAATGAAAAATATTTCTTGAAAATTTATATTGAGAATCATCATAAATTCTAAACAGTATTTTGTGGGGCAGAAAAGAACCAAAGAGAAACAACCAACAAGCACTAATTGGTATTAGTAAAAGAAGTTTTTTCTGTTTTGACAGGACCCAGTGTATGGAAATTGCTACACACAAAAAAAGGCAGATAAATGTTATCCACAAGAATATTTTCAGAAGCTCCATTATTGAAATTCATGAACATGAGTTTTTTTCTTTACTATACCTCCTTGAGTTATTCCACTGTCTCCTATTAAGACAATAAAATTAGCAGAGTCCTAGTGCAGATGAGAGGAATTTCATACTCTCTCTATGAAAAAGTAATGTGAAGATAATATTTCATGTGAAGCTGGGAAATATTAAATGTTATTTCATATTAACCCACGACAAATCTATAGCTTTGGAACCATGATGTAGCAGACACTGTCTGCTACTATTCTCTCACAGTAATTACAGAAGTTGGAGCTGCTGTTTTTGCTAAAAGCAGTCCCAGAAATTTGGGGTTTCCACTTTTTGAATCAGGATTAGCAAGTAGTCTTATTTTTAAAAACACAATTACATTTTAAAATGTAAAAATTTCACAGTACAACCTGAAAATTGTACAGTTGACTTCCCTTTTCCTCAATGAAAATGGATACTGTGAGGCCAATGGTGATCATTTTAATTTTTAATGATTTCATACACTAAGCAAAAAGTTATTTGCAAATAAAGTTTTTCAAAGGAAGAGAGACAAACACTTTTTTTTTATTAGTAGCAAAAGTTATTTTAACAAAAGCTGAATGCTGAATTGTAATAATGCGTCCTTTTACCTTTGCTTGCTATTTGGACAAGATTGGGAATAAAATAATTAGTAATATATAAGCATTTTTCTCTATCAGTTCTTTTAAAATATGAGCTTTACAAATGGTCTTAATAGAATATTAAAATTAGCTTTCTCTAGAAACCAACTTTTCTGATTTTAATTCAGTAACTTGAAAATACCTATCCATTACAGCTTTGCTAATTCAGTCTGTATGTGTCTGTACATGAGGAATTCTATGGGCCTAAATATTTTACAAGACTTATATTTCAGGAAAAATATGGGATGCTGTGACATTGCAATACAAAATTAATTTATAAAAAGCTTTCCTCCAGAAAAAGCCAAGGTAATATACTGAGAATTTAAGGGAGTAATGAAACAGTTTATTACAGCTAAATTCTGGGCAATATGAAGATTAAGGACAATAGACATTGCAGCTTGCTATGAAAATGGGAAAGTGCTTTTGAAAGAGGTATGGACTGTCATGCCTAAGGAGCTAAACAACTGAAGGCAGAATTTTTCAAGGATTTCTATTGAAGAGTAGATATTAAGTAACAACTGACAGTACAATACATTATGGTCCTATGGCTGATCCAGCAAACCCTTAGCTTACTTGCCTTTCATCACACATCCTATTCACTCAGAAAACATCTAGAGAAAACAATAGGATAAAATTATTGAAAATTAAAGCTTTATGCTACCTATTAAAGTTTTCCCACATCTACAAATGGATCAACAATTGTTTAATGACATAACAATTTTGTCTAAGGAAGTCTAAAGCATGTCATCTCTGGTAAGCACACTGGAAAAAACAGTTTTCACAGGACAGATTCATGAACCATGAAGAAATCTCATTTATTAAGAATCTACTTCTTCTGTATGACTGAAAGGCCTAAAACATTGCCTCCTAAGTAAAAGAACTCAGAAATTTGACCAAAACACTGACCACTTTTTGGGAAGTAAATAGAGTGGCTAATATTTTTCTGTCTATTAAATCAGATCATATAATAAAATCATATAATTATTTGGGTTGGAAGGAACCTTAAATATCATCAAGCTTTAGCACATTTTGCTGTAGGCAGAGAACTTTCCACTAACCAAGTTGCTCCAAGTCCCATCCAACCTGGCCTTGAACACTTTCAGGGATGGGGCATTCATATCTTCTCTGGGCAACTTGTTCCAGGGTCTCACTGACCTCACATTAATTAATTTCTCTCTAACAACTAATCTAAATCTCTCCTCTTTTAGTTTAAATCCATTCCCCCTTGTCCTGTTACTATGTGCCTGTATAAAGTATCTCTGCCTTTTTATAAGCTTCCTTTAAGTACTGGAAGACTAGACTAGGCAGTCTCACTGGGGCCATCTCTTCTCCAGGCTGAGCAGCCCCAACTCTCTCAGCCTGTCTTCATAGGAGAAGTGCTCCAGCCCTCTGATCAGCTCTATGTCCCTCCTCTGGACCTGCTTTAACAGGTCCAGGTCTTTCTTGTGTTGAAGACCCCAGAGCTGCTGCAGCCCTGCAGGTGGGGTCTGAGCAGAGCAGAGCAGAGGGGCAGAATCCCCTCCCTGGCCCTGCTGCCCACGCTGCTCTGGATGCAGCCCAGGACATAGGTGGCTTTATGGGCTGTGCAGCACACTGCTGATTTATGTCCAGCTCTTCATCTGTGACAATTCACAAGTTCTCTTCATGGCTGCTCTCAATTAGTTCTCTCAGTCTGTATTTGTGTTTGAGACTGCCCCAACCGAGGTGCAGAATCTTGCATTTGGCCTTGTTTAATCTCATGAGGTTCCCACAGGCCCACTTCTATAGCTTGTCCAGGTCCCTCTGGATGGCACCCTCCCCTTCAGATGGGTCAGCTGCAGCACTCAGCTTGTCATCTGAAAACTTGCTGAGGGTGTCCTTGATCTCACTGTCCATGTCATTGATAAAGATATCTTTGAACTCAATGCACTGGTCCCAAGGCAGAGCCCTGATGGATATCACTTGTCACCAGCCTCCACCTCAACACCTAGACCCAACAGGTATTTAGAAGACAATTACACCAGTGGTTGCTAAAACATCAATGATAGTAGTGACCCAAAGCTGAAAAGGCAAGGAAGTCTACCTGGTCCTAGATATTTTAAGACCTTTTTCCTCCTTTTCTGGTCTTTTGACTTCATAAAAATCATCACCAGAACACAGTTCATAAGAAAGACTGTCCAGGAACTAAAAGTGCAGATGAATGTAATGGAATAGAGAATAGAATGGAGAGTTAATTAAAAAGATTGTACAAAACTAGACGTATAACCTATGTGTGACTCTGGAAAAGGTGTCTTAATTCACTAGGACAGTTTGTAGGAGGAGCCTTTCCTGGAAAACTTAGAAAAAGGAAAAAAAAAGCAAGTAATCTGAGAGAAAAGAAGAAAAATAGAAGGTCACATGTAGTGATGTTAAAAGGGATGATGAGACCCAGGAAGCAGTTCTGAAGAGGGAATGAGGATGATGCTTAGAAGATGCAGGATAGAAAAAAGATGTAGAGTTATCTCAAGAAGAAGACAGAACAGAAGGAGACAGTAGCATTTCCAGCAGCATGGAAGGACAAGCCTGAACCTTACATGAGGGAAAACTTTAACAAGAGAAAGAGACATGAGAGCATGGCAAATTAGGCTACCTGCCAGGAGAAAGGTTGCAGTGTGCAGGCCTGAGGCTGAAAAGGATCATGAACAGAACAGAGAGAAATATTCTGACCATACCTTCTGTCAGGAAAATAAGGTATCAGATGCTAGTTAGAAAATACTGAAACAGCACTGAAATTCAGTGCAGATACTGATTATTTTTATCCACAGAAGAAAAAATAAATTCTCTAGAAGGCTCTAGATCCTGAAAATAAAGCAATGAACAAAAGCAATGGTAGGGCGGTTTGTTACAACATAAATATTTATGCATTCTCTTTTTATTGATGACTACATTCCACCTAAATACCAAGGAGCTAAGAATTCCAAGATTATTAATACAAGCTTTCAGTATCAGGGAAAACCATATGCAAATCTCTATGTATGGCTTTAGTTCATTGGAAAATGAAAACTGGGGAAATCAAAAATACAGCAATGGAGGAGGAAATACGAATGTGAAGGTTTGGTGGCAAGAAGATAGAAAAGGCTTGCTGATAACAGTAATGACCAGGCTGACTTTTTTTAACAAGCATGGTGAGACAAAGTATGAGCTACACAGGAAAGACAAAATAAAAGTAAGAACTTGAATGTCATAATATGCTGATGATGTGATAATGTATCAGCAAATACAAAATCAGTGTTTGGATAAAACAGAATAACCATGGGTTCCATGTAATTTTGGAAAAGGGCAATTTAAAAAGCTGGAAGTCAAGCTGGAGGTCAATTGCTGATTACCCTGATCAGTTTGGATGCTGAGAAATACCTTTCTAATTGTTGAAAAATATTAAAGGATGCTGTTATTTATGAAAGAATTTAGCTGTTCAGAGTAGTTTGTATAGAGAAAACTAATTAGTAAGGACTAATGGCCCTGTGTTCTGGCTGTGCTAATTAGCAGATTCTTTATCCAGTACTGACTAAGTGAGAAGAAATAACAGTAAAATAGCTTTGTTCTGTTGAATAATTAAGACACTATAGAAAGCTGATCATAACAAATAACAATGGAGCATGTCATCTTTAAAAGGCAGGATATTATTTTATTAACTGGAATTAACAATTGAAACTAAAAATAGATATATTTTGGAATGTCTCTAAGCCAAACGTATTACAGATATTTGAAGTTTATACTGCAAGAAATGGTACATTTCTGAGACAAGACATTACATATGAGGATCTATAGCTGCACCCTCTAAAATATATTCAGAATAAGTAAAAAGCATACATAATACAATCCAAGTAATGAAAAGGATAAAAATAACCCAAGTATAGACAAAAAATTAAGGTTTGCTTTTGTTTGTTTGTTTGTTTTATTTTGGGGAAGCATATAAGGCCTGAAAAATAAAATAAGTGAAAGTAAGAAAAAGAAAAATAAATAAAGAAAAAAGAAGAAAAGAAGAGTAATAAGGAACTGATGTTAAGTAGACTCAAGTAATTGACAAAAATAATGAAAAACTTTATAATTTATTTTAAATAAGATTATATAGAAAGAAAAGTTAATAATAACATGAAAGTGAAAATTTTTACATCTGTAGTGAAAACTTCTGGTATTGTTAATTGTCAGAAATTCAACCTTTTCCAAATTAAACAGTGCAGAATTTGCTATTCAAACGTACCATAAATAAAATGTAATCCATTTTTTTCCACTCATGGAGATGGGTAGAAACTACACATAAGACTCAAATGTTTTAATTTTCATCAGAGCATTGCTCTGATAAAACTGTCACACGCTGGGGCAGCACAAATTACCCAGAGTCAGTACAGGTGATGCCAGCATTTTAATGCTACAGATAGTTGTGTGTCCATGCTCAGGAAAGGTGCCTTGTCTCTCTGTCCCTATTTAGTTTACAAGTATAGATGCAGCCTAAAATCACAAGGATAAATATGAATTAGAGTACTCTACAGTATGGAAATAGATGAGAATACTAAAGGAAGTAGAAACAAGTTTCCAGGAACCCAAGTGGTTTCAAGATGAGTTAGGTCTTTTATAAAGGGGTTTTTTGTTAGTGATTGTCATAGTGGGTGATACAGGATCAGTTCTGTTCATTTCAGTATCTTATTTCTCCATCAGGTATTGACAGAATTATATTCACAACAATTTTGATAAATGGAGTAGTGAATACTACTAAAGACTTCTATATAGGAAATAGAAAGCCCTTAGATATACAGGTTAAAGCCTGAAGACCCACACTCACTGTTTAAAACCTCCTGAGGGACCTCAGATGCACTTCTGTAATACATACAAGATGCAATGATACTGCACAGAGCTTTTGTTCATGCTTTGTATGGATCTGTGGTAATTCATCAAACCAATAGAGATCCAAAGTTCTCCATTATCTGAAAGGCAAAGGACCATGCAAAAGCCATTGTAATTTTGTTTCTCCATATTCAAACTAATAAATTATTATTTTCTTTTCATTACGAGTAAATAATATGTAATTGCACACCTTTGAATACAGCCTCATGTCTTTAATTAAAATCTTCAAGTTGTGAAGTCCTGTGATTCATTTTATAGCTAAAGCTGAGCTACTTGGTGTTTAGGTGAACCTGAAAACTAATTGGCAGATTAGCTGTAAACTACAGAGGGTTATTTCCTGATTCTGCAAGATGATCTGTCTAGAGAGATGCTGTGAAAGCTCAGCTAGAGCTGTCTCCAATGATTTTTTAAGGAATGAAATCACAATCTTGACATGCAGGAGTTTATTAAGCACTCCTCTGATCAATGGCACTAGCCCCACGGGAAGAAAATGTGCAACCAATATAATGGGCACATCCCCTCCTCCCGTGATGAGGGTAACCCTGTCTGCCTTGGAGCTTGATGGAAATGAACCATTTGTGTTCATGAAGATGGCAACCCTCCTCTGGTAAATTCTTCATGGAATAAGGCAGCTCCTTATTGCCAGGTGACAGTCTGCTGTGTAATAAATCTGAGTTATTCCATAGGGAAGGGAGAGCCACAGCAGGGTATACACTGTGAGGAAGTGTGCAGGAGAACATCATTACAGGAAAAGGCTTCAGGAGTTCTACCCGACAAGTTAGAGTATTTCAGCACTAAATCAAAAATATTCAGGGTGGAGGTCTTCACTTATAGCTCATTCCAATACTCTTCTAATTTTTCTCTGTTTCAAAGTCTTCTGCAAGGACACTAGTCTGGGACAAGGTGAAAATAGAAAGGACTTGTAGAAAAGTGAGAATTCCAAAGGCCTGGCCAGGAAACACTAAACTTGTTTCTGCTGTTGTGGAAAATGGATATTTTTTTTTTTCCTTTTGAGCACAAGATTCTGGAGAAAGTTCTGTATCCTTCAGACAGACATTTCACTGCAGATCTGGTGGTGCCTTCCACTTCTCAGGAATGGAAAAATTAAATGAAAGTTCTCTGATTTGCAAGATAGTCCATGTGGCTATTTCTAGCAGGGAAGCAAATGCTACTACTTTCTCTACCTACAGGTTGACACAAGAGGGATGAATTTTCCTGATTTTCCTTCTGATGTATCTCTTGTGGATTTTCCCATGGAGAGGCATTATCACAGAAATAGATGCTGGCTGAAATCCCAAAATCTCAGCTATGAAGAACTGCCTGCAGTCATAATGCAATTGCTCAGACTAGGGTTCTTAGCTTCAAATAAGAGCTCAACTTTTGAGTAAGACTACTTTGTAAAAATCCTTTTTGGAATCAAAATAAGAACTGAATAGATATAAACTGATTGGTTGAGTAGTCCTGACTGAGGCCCTGTTCCATAGAAGAATTAAAACAACATAAATTTGAGTAAGCTCTTGGACTTGTTTTTTAAAGTAGATCATGTGGAAATCCTTAAGGATGAATATTTCAGGAAAACAGATCAGCTTAAAGTCATAAACAGGTACAGCACACTAGCAAGTGATCCTTTTCTTTACTTTCCAGTGTCAAAATTCAGGATTTCCACTCTGAACATTAGCAAAGAAAAATGTCCTGCCATTTTACAGCTATCCCAAAGACCTACATATTGATCATGTTTCTTTAAAATGTTTGCAGCGCAAGGGAAAGACAGTGTTCCATGGACATTGCACACAGCCTTATGAGAACTTGTTGTACTGCATCTTTAATTCAAACAGGGAATATTAAAGATGGCCTTTCTTCTTTTCTCAGGAAGTATGACCTTAGGCAGACACCTATGGGTTTAGCATAATAACAAGATCTGAAGGAAACAGTATGATTATAACATCAGTGGCCATAATAGAAAAAGCTAATGAACCTATCAAACTTATCATTAGTTTTAGACACAGAGAATAAAGCATGACATTGGAGTGAACCACAGACTGTATTATATCACCAGAAATTATATGGTCCTCATCATATCTGAATCAATAAAAAATGCTATTTAGTCTCCAAAAACTTTCAGACCCTTATATGTTATTCCCAAATATATGATTTCTGTTGTTTTGCTGAACACCATTCTCAGTGCCTAATATCAGTGAAACTGCAGTGAATTATTTCTGAATATGTGAGAAATACATTTTCTTCACATAAAAAAAATCTAAACTATTTCTGGTCCGTTTGTTGAAAACAATTTTTAAAAATATCAGAAAATATTCTATGTTTCTATTCAAGCAATGTATAAACCATTCCTAGTGAATGCTATAAAGAGGAAATGATACCTGCATTTATAGAAAATGTAAAGTCTGCCAAACAACATTTTGTGTACATCTCAAATTATTTATCCTTCTGCAATCTTTTCTGACAACAAGGTAATTGCTTCAATAATACAAAAACTAGAAAATAGCTTTTTCCACACAAATCTTAGTAGTACATAAAATAGAAAACAGGATGTAACTGTTGAACAGAAAATCGTATTATGAGCAATATATTTCTTCATAATGCAATTCTTTCAGTATTGAATTCAAAACATCATTTCTCTTGTTCCTGAACATACTTTTTTTTTTACTCTTTATTACCTAAAAAGTTTCAAACATATTTTATACTTATTAGTAATACTCATTGTTGGCAAACACCACTTTGTATCACATCAGAATTATTTCTTTTCCTCAGATGCAAATCAAAAAAGAGATCAAAAAAAAGTAAAAAACATTAAAAGTTTGACATCAAAAAGGATGAAAAATTTATATGAGCCATGTCAAAAATATTTGTAGGACAACAGTGCCAACAACATCTGCAGAGAAAGGAGGGTAGCTAATGAGTCAACACTGATATTAGGTATCTTACATATTAGCTGGTCTGATCACTGAGAAAAATATCTTATTTTATGTCAGGCTGTTCCGGAGGGAAACTCCTTTTCTGTAACCCTGTTAAACAAGTCCCCAAACCCCATTTTTCAGAAAGCTCTTTGATGTGTCTCCCTATGACATAAAACCAAGATTTCTGCCTGCCTTTCAGGAACCAATCAATACATTAGAAATGTAATGAGGAATGTTAGGCCAAGAAAGAAATCACAAGTTCCATGACTAAAGGGGAATGTGAATGCACATTTTTGCTGTGTAAGTGAACTACACCAGAGAAGTGGAGAAATGCCCTACTGTGTACTGCACAGTATATGTAAAAGCCGTGCCTCCACAGCCTGTCTTTTAGAAAGTTTTCAGTCATATTTAGGTAATAAAGCAGAAGACATACCAGATTTCCTTGACTCATGTCCCAGTTTCATACAAGACAATTTTTGGATACTTGTTGCTCCCAGTGTACTGTCACAGGTAACACAGCTGCGTGGTGGGGTGCTCAGTGGCCTGTCATAGAAAATATCTGGGGACATTTACTCAACTTCCCAGCCACTGAAAGAAGCTGGTCCTCTATAAAGCATTCATTGATGTGAAAGTACAGAGGCACAACACTGTTGGGCAAGTGTGGCATGTAAAGCCGCATGTAAAGCATTCTACAGCCTTTGGTGAGCATCCTAGCCACATCCCTGTGTCACCAAAGGACACCCAGCCACTCTGGAGGGCAGGAAGGCTCCTCTGTTCCAGATAATCAGGAGGTCAGGACTGTAGAGTGAGCATCTTACAAATGGCACAGAGCTAGAAACACGGACAGAGAGCCAATGGAAACAAACACATCTAATTGGAGGGGCAAACCTTAGCTCTTGGTGCCTTTATAAAAATGTGCACCCCAGGCCTAAAACAGTAAATGCTTCACAGCAGAGAGAAGGTGGCACATCCCAAACACTGGCACCTGTGAGTTCGATGATATGATAACATAGTCCTAAAAAAGTTTTTCATATAGCATTTCACTACAACCCTGGGTATCACTTCCTACTCAGTATTGCCCCAGAGCAGGACTGAGTGAGCACCTCAGCAAGGAATTGCTCACCCTGAGCTGGCAGAATGGCACTAAGAAGCCACAAATAGAATGAATGCTCCATTTACTGCTGCAGTTACAGCTATGAAAGGGGTGTGTGGAGGCAGGGGACACATATACAAATATTAAAGCTTTTTTTTAAAAAATCACAGACAAGAGATTCTTTCACAGTTTGCTGCAACCGTCATCAGTGATGAGATATTGATGTAGCATGACACAAATAAAGAAATACAACAATAATAATCTCTTCATCTTGTTCAGCTTTTCATGTTCCCCCTAAGTGTCATGCCTTCTTGTGAGTATTAAGGTAGAATAAAGGAAGTAAATGACAGTTTCAGACCGAGTGTTTTTGATAAATACAAGCTGTTACAGTGGAGGCTTATTGTTTCAATTTTTCTTAATACAGAACCCACTGCTGCTCCCATCGATGTCAAAGCTACGAGTTTGTCTGTATCAGAGATTCTTGTTGCGTGGAAACATATTAAAGAAAGTCTAGGAAGACCACAGGGATTCGAGGTATGAACACAGAATATCATAATGAGAAGTCTTGTTGCTTTTGTGAGTGTTGCATTCTGTTAACATGTGCACTAGTGAAATTTCAATAGGAATTACGCTCATTTTAGCATACATGCCACTAGCTGTGGAACAGCAGTCACAGCTGTAGCACCGGAACATTTTTTATTTATTTGTGCTTGAAACCTGTTCAACACCAGTTCTTATAACATCTCTTTGTCACTTCAAAAAGAGCTGAAAGAACTGCAAGTGACCCAGCATGCATCATTCACAGGCTGGGGAAAATTAGGTATTGACTATTTCCAGCTCTAAGCGACCAGTTCCAACTTGTTATTTACTGACAGCAACCAGCACAGAGAAAAGAGAGAGCCTCTCATCCATGTGCTCTCATCCCACAGAGGCCGAGGGACATCTGCTGGGCAGACCGTAACAACAGGATGGCAAGAGGGAAGCAGCAGCTGCACAGTCCATAAATAAAACTCTGCTTAGAGACAGCCCTTCCTGTCTTGGGAGAGTGAACCAGCCCTGGCAAGGGACCTCCTTGCACTTTTGGATACAGTTTGCAATCCAAACCTCCAGGAACAGATAGATCTAGCAGTATACCTGTCTATTCTTTTGGGCCACCACCACAACCCCCTCCGACCTTGTGGATCAGGCTGTGCTGATCCTCAATAAATAGTCCAGCCAAACCAAATTAACTGATTTTGGGATGCAGGTTATTTGTCCTGCTTTAGACCTTTAGTGCTGACTCATTCCTGATTTTCTACAGGAACACTGCAAAAAGGGTAAACATGTAGGTCTGAGGCAGACATCAATCATGTGAATGTCAAGAGATATCTTGTGATCTCCTAGCACAGGGTGTCTCCCTGGTAGCATGCCTGGGCCTCCCCAGGGGCTGGTGACCATCACTAATAGCCTTAGGAAGGAAATGCAGGTGTCTGGGCAGCACCAGAGCCAACACCTTCTCAGGGGTTGCCAGCCATGACCAGGACCACACATGTGCCTCATAGCTCAAACACAGCCAGTTAATATTTTCTTAACTGTTTCTGTAGCCTCTTGATATATTGCATAGCAACATCTCTATTAATATCTAGCACAGTCCAAATGGGCTGTGATTTTGGCATGTCCCCTCGGGTCTCCCATTTGTTCAGGTCTTTTTCCCATCTACATCTGCACGCTGAACTCTGCTAACCCCCTGTCAGTTATTTCACTGCTCTTTTCTCCCGCTTCTTCCTTACATTAAATATGTTTCTATTCTTTTGCACATAGCTTGCTTCGTGCAGCAAAAGTCATATTTGACCATTTTACCTTTAAACCTGCTATTTATAAAGAGAACAAAACTGTATCTGATACAGATGATATTCATCTTACAAATACTATTCCTCTCCATGTTGAAGTGCTCCACTTGTTACTAACCTGACTTCAATCTTGAGATCGGTCTTTCATCATCTGAAATAACTTACTTGCTTCACCCTCTCTTTTTTCTTTTCAGAAAGGTGGCTGGTTTGTTATTTTTTCTCAGATATCTTAATATCTTTTAAATTATACCTACTATTTTCACTCTTATTTTCATTCCTTCAATCAAAATGATTCTCAAAATGTTTTATTAACTTTGCATTACATATTTTAAAATAAAAAAATATATTTTCTTTCTAAAATTGAAATTTATTTCCCTAGAAACTTATCCTTTCATAATGTGAATGGATTTTGCATTTGATGGCTTGTCACATAATACTTCCCTTAGCTCTACAGGTGTGTCCTAGCAATAGATGGCTGTTACAGGTAGGACAGTGGGCTTCCTTTGTGTCAGAGGTGATCTTCTGCACTTGGAAAGTGCTCTGACCTTTGGAGTTTGGCATACTCTGACCCAAAAAATAATACTTGCCAGCTATATGTCTCTCATGGATTTCTCAATTCAAAATTCACTTTTCCTTTGTACCTCCTCCCACAAAGAAATTAGAAGAGCCTTCTAAATAGTAATGCCTTTTAAAGTACTACTTTTATCTGGGGAGATGGGGGTGTTTTTTTCCTCCCCACACTACCCATCCATATCCTGCCCTTTCTGTCTTTGTTCATTTAGCCAGAATTCCTCTGCCCACTTTCTGACAGACAAATCTTTCATGGAGTAGTTTGGTCTTCTCCATCTTCACAGGAATAATTACAATCTGAGCAGCACTTACTCAGTAAACGTAAAAGTAAATGTTGCTCTTCTGCGCAATTCAGCAGGAGAGAATAACTTCTGAGGATGGTATCGCTAGGTCTTTTCAATTCCATTTTTGTGAAGAATTTCATCAGAAAGGAGGTAATGATTTATGGGTTCAGTACAGTGAGTCAGTGCATTGTAATAGTCACTTAAGTACACTAAGTCCACACTATCAACCCAATTTTCCTAACACAGTGACAGTTTGCCTTAAAAGCATCCCCACTGTGCAAAAAGGAAAGGAGTCTGTGTAGGAAGACACTGGGGCTAAAATTCACCCCACCAAAAAAAAAACACAGAAGTACTGAACAGCTTTATGTTTTCCATATTTCTTATTTTCTTAAGAGTCTCTTTCACTTGTTGGGAAGACTCTTAATTTCAAAAGTTCATCATTTGTACAGTGCAGTGCAAAACAAAGCCTATAGTACTCCTTTAATCCACAAAAAGCAAATAGATAATGCACAGAAATCCAGTAATTTTGATAAAAGTATGAATTATTTATGCTTTTTTGTTTTTTAATTATTTCTTAATGTAGAATTATTGTGGGCCATAAGCAAAGAGTTGCCTTCAGTTCAATCTGATTGCAAAACAATCTGACTAGCCACTCTGTTTTAATGTCTCAATTCGTATTCTGGCTGTGGTCATCATAGCAGTGATAACCACCTACACAATCTTCACATTTCTGGCCTTTTGGCAACAGCATTATAAAAGGGACAGCTAATTTCTTAACACTTGGATGTTTGGGCTTCAATCAACAAAAGTGGCAGAATATTTAGTAAATGGGAACAAGTTCACAGTGACCCACTTTCACTCTGGCCCTGCTTGCACTTTGTACTAAGGAGTAATGAAAGGCAAAGGAGCTTGTCCAATTTCACGTTGTCATCCTTGAAAGGCAGTGTTAACTGTTATGTCACTTGAGTTTTATGCAGGGCTTGCTGCCCTCATTTGCATCTTCCAAAGCACATATTATTCCTGCCTTCAGCACAGGTTTGTCAGCTGTCTGCCTGACCTTACTAAATATATGCCAGCTACAGTCTGATAAAGCAGAAGTAGCTCAAAAACTTTGTCAGAATTGTGGAAAAATACAGTGTGTTTTTCATACCTATTGTTTGGAATCTATAAGCTGAAGGTTATAAAATCTTTTTGAGCCCGAGGCAATGTTTTCTTTCTCGTTCACTACTGGTAAGGAAGGAAAACAGAAAGAATTACCGACTGAAAGAAAAGATATTTTGGGTTTCTTGTTTCTTTTCCAGAAAGATAAGTCTAATACTTAAGTATAAATGAAAAAGCTCATGCCTCTTTTGCTGGAATTCCTCTGAGGGATAGGAGTTTGGCTAATATAATCAAAAGATCAACTTGAAGCAAACAAATAAACAAAGTTAGAAATAACAAAAAAAAAAAGAAAAAAACCTTGAGTGTCATTTTTTAGAGAGGATTACTTGATATAATAACTTGGTTTATTATATTATATATTTAATAAAGTAATTTTATGGCTTTTCAAAGAGATTTACTCAATATTTTGCTGCTTCTTATCTGCATTTTATCTATTTTTATGATGGAACAGATAATTATTCCTACATGGTACTGTATTTTTGTTTGTTTTTTATTTAGTGAAGTACACTTAGAAAGAGTATATGGATACTTTAACCACAGCCTGAAAAAGCAAGTAAGAGCTTCTTCTTGATTTAGGCTCTTACTTGATATGCTTTATTTGTAGCTTTAATTTTCTGTGATCAACAGAAAGAATATACAGTTAATAACTCTGACTTTACTGCATTTAGTGAAGATGATGTGCAGTTAGATCAGATCAAGACAAAGACTGTATAAGCTAGAAACCGACTTAGGGAAAATAGTATCATTTAAGATATTTTTTAACTTAAAAATGCAAGTGGTCTGCAACTATCAGAGGTAGAATAATTTTAGTCAGAAATTGTTTTTACTAAGATTTGTTTTTAACTATTACCCAACCCATGATCAGAGCAAAGCAGGTTGCTCCTCTCCAGCTTGAAGAGATGGGTCTCTGGAAATCAAGGGTCAAAGTTTACTATTTTTTGACTAAAATCAAGATAAAGTTCTTCAGAAAAAATGTAAAACCTCACAAACAATAATGTATTAAACAAACAAAATGCTTTATTCCCCCTTTTTGTTTCAAATATGGGCTACTTTTTAGTGATTTATGCTTCATGCTATTATCAATATTTACTGTTGTTGAATATTAGTATATTTATGTTATACATATGTATTCATATATATATATATTATGTTATTGTTATATTAATGAAAACATGTTCTGTGCTATTGATCTCTTCTGAGAAGTTTAAATTAAGGTTACAGAAAATAAGATTTAAAAAAGAACAGCAAATGCAGAGAAGTCTAAATAAACAAACCCTCTATTTTAAGATATATGTCCCTCAGTTTTAAACATCAGAAATATCTCTGTTTCAATTCAAGTGTCAATGTAAATCCCTATACCATCTACCTCAGTCAATAATGCCTGAACTTCTTTGTTTTATAACCACTTCTTCTTTTATTTCCTTTGGTCATTAACAAATGAATGAATTCATTGCCACAAAAAAAAAAATTAAAAAAGAGATCATAGTTAATTCATTAACATCTCATTAATATGAGACATGGTGTGTCCTGTGAATAAACATAGCTACACATAATTGTGCTCCTGGCTTTCTAGAAAAAGGAGACAAAGTTCAATTGTGTTTCCACCCCTGTTACTGTTCACCTGTGGAAGCTTAGTCAGCTCACTTTTCCTTTCTGACCCTTTTCTTGTTGGATCCTCAGCAGACTGCACTATCTGGATGACAGGGTCTCCAGGACACATTGTCCCTCTCACTGCCTGTTCATACAGAGCTCAGTATTGTGCAGTTCTCACCATCGTAGCATCAAATTTGTAAAGATGCATCGCAAGTTAAATGAAAGGAATCTGACTGCCCAAGAGATAATGAGCGTTGGAGATTCAGTAGTAGGATGTGAATAAGTGGTTACTCATTCCTTTTTCTTTTCAAGAAAAGAAAACTGACTCTGAATAAGTGTTATTTCACATATCACTAGCTTTGGTCAAGTATTCATCTGGCAAAATACCTCAGTGAATCACCCTTATTTCAGAGCAAGTGACTGCAGCTACACTTGTGAATGGAGCTGTAATTCACCTAAGAATTAAAGCAACAGCATTTTAACATGGGATAATGCAGGCATGCACACAAAAGAAAAATGCTTGAATTTTACAGTTGGAAGAGTGGACTATGGTCTGACACAAACTAACATACCCTCAACCAAAGTTAACAGAGACACTTTGCTCTAGTAAAGGTAGGACCTCAAATGCATATTTTTGCAACCAGGTTGTTTCAGATCTTTTTTTTTTTATGGCAGTCCTAATGCAATTATAAAAGGTCAGCACTGTGCTTATTGGTCTTATTTTCCTGTGAACCCCTTGGTGTTTTTTTGTTTTGCTATTTCCTGGGAGACATTCTTAAGAGTTCTGCCTTGTCTGTGACCTTTTTTCTCAGAGGAAAAGTTATCCTGATACAATGTAAATAACTTATTAAGAAATAACCAGCTTCACACAAAAGGTCAAAATGTGGAAGAAGTGCAAGTAGGTCTCAGCATGAATAACAGTAAGCTGAGTATAGGTCTTTGAATGGCATGTTACTGACATCTCCTCTTAGGCAAAATAGGGCCCCATGAGAATTCCCTTACTTGTGTAACTCACTTAGATACATTTTCTCCAGTCAGGCCCTGAAAATGCTTGGTCCTTGAGGACAGACACTGGCCAAATTCTCTGCTCAGCTTTATAACCTCCCTGAGATTATGATAAATTTAAATATGTCAAAGAATAAGAATTAAGAACCACCAAAGATCATTTAGGGGTTCATTTTATGTCTGAAAAGGAAGGTCATAAACATAATATCAAAACTTTATTTACTAGGAACCTCTTTGTATCCAAGAACCAAAACCAAATCAATTTCCTTCTTTTTCTTCTGTTAAGATTTTTCAAATGATTGAAACATTTGCATCATTGTTCTGTCATTGCCTATTCGTTGGACTGATAAGAAATCTCCTGGATCTGAGTTGCACCAGGCCAGGAAGAGAATATTGCTCACAACACTTCTTAACAGATACAGTCAGTTTTCCAGGGTGAACGTAGATATTCTGGTGACCTACCAGCGGATGACTTCTCCTTGAAAGGTGTCCTTTAATGATCAGCTCTCCCTGCCAAAGTTCACCCTCTGCTCCTCTATCTTACAGCAACCTCCTCTTGTGCCAGTAGAAGCTATTCCATGTGCTTCAGGTCACACCACCATATTCCAAGTCTTGCCATTTTGGAGAAGAGAGCACTTCATGGTTTGAGGTCAAGCTGCAAATCCCATATGCTTAAAGGGATCTGATGATCAGAACAAGGCATAAATGGCAAAAACATCCTCCACAGGATAACAAGCACAAGCATCTGGCAGCATGAGCTTGCCAGGTGCCTATATTAATCCTTCGTTTGGTTGCTTGTTGGCAGGTTGGTTACTGGAAGGACATGCAGCAGGAAGAAGCAGCTGAAAAGGTCAAAACAGAGGGAAATGAGTCATCCATCCTCCTGACAGGATTAGAAGGAAACACATTATATCACCTAACAGTGAGGGCATACAATGCTGCAGGGTATGGACCACCTAGCACTGCTGTGCACGCAGCAACCAAGAAATCCCGTAAGTAATCTCAGTACCTTTGCTAAAATTAAGAAATCAGGGAGCAACCTCTGCTCCCTTGGGTTTTTATTTATTAAGAATGTATAATAATCAGGAATCATGTAGAGATTTGATTCATGGCTTTGCTTTGATGTTTAGACATGAATTCATATGACTTTGCATTCATAGCAAAGGTTAATTTCCTAGAAAACAAGGCATTTTTGTACAAAGAGAGAGAAAAGGTTCAAGTGCATAAGCTTTGTGGAATTTATGGGGTGGGTGGAATAAATACTCTATAAATACTCTATAATCTACTAAATTACACCACTGATGAAATAAAGTCTTAAGTGTTCCATCTAGAGTTGGAAGCCTGGTAACACTACCAGTTTTAAATATAATGCAAGATTAAAATACTTTTCTTTTGTTTTTAAAGGAACTACCTATAAAATATATATGTGTACATGTTATTTTTTTTTTCTCAGCTCCCAGCCAAGCACCAGGCAATATTATGTGGATACAGGATGGCTCACATGTGTCTCTTGGGTGGGAGCCAGTCAGACCTCTAGCTAATGAATCTGATGTAATGGGTTACAAGGTTAGTGCTTCCCCTTCCTTGCTCACCTTTCTCTCTTCCAAGAAATAGCTCCTCTTCCCTGCTGGCTTTTTTCCCTTTCTTGTTCCTCTGTGCAAGTGAAGCATTCTATACAGACTGTCTCAAATCAGCTTGTACTGTGAGAAGCAATAAATAAAATTAAAATGAGAGAAATGTCCCAACATATTTTTGTGTTGTGATTTTCAAATACCAAATTCTATCTGACTCCATCTGTGGGACTCAACCTCTGAGTCAGCAGTGGCTATTAATAATGTCAGAATGAAATTCCTAATAACTCTTCAATTCAACTGTAATTGCAGTAAGATTTAGGGAAATGCAGAACAATGAGATATCTTTAATTTACATTAAAATTAATATTTTTTGAAGCAGAAGCACAAGAACTTCAGGTGTTTTTTGTGATCATGTTAATGATGTTCAACGGCAGTGGTGGTAACATCTGGAATTCAAAGTTTTGAAGTTGTAAAGATTAAAATCCAGATTAACACTTAAATAACAAGTCATAAGAAACAGAATTCACTGCAATACCTTAAATAAAAGTAGAATGATTTCAGTGTTTTTAGAGAATTGTGGGGTCTGGGTGTTTTTGAAGCCCTTATCAAGTCATTTCGATAGACTATAATCTTATATCTCCACAGATACATCAGGAAATATCACTGAGAAAGTATGAAATGACCCAAATAAACCAGAAACTGTTCTAACCTTTATCAGAATAGTTGATATTCTGAAACAGTTGAGTTGACTTCTTTGGTTTTTCACACCTCTCTGACCTTTTCAGTTTTCTCTGGGAACAGAAACTCTTATGCAGAAATACCAAAAAGACGGCTACGTGCTGCCTTGCTTCCCTCCCACATGCCATAAATTTGTATTGAGTTTCACAGCAAATGCAGCGACGTATCTGAGCTGTCATCAGTTGATTTAGCTAGCTAAGGTAAACACAGTAAATACATTATTCAGGCTATTTTCCTTCCATTTGAAGTTGGGTTCTTGAGCCAAAAATGATGAACTTTGGAATAAGAACTTGAACCAAGTGGAATTCAAAATAAATTTTTCAATTTTGGAGATAAAGTTGTGCAACACCTAATGCTGGAGATGGCAAGTCCTCTGTCCTTGCTCTAGGTCATAACCTGTGTCCTTTCACATCCATGGATCTCTATAATATTTTGCTATTACTGTTTTGAAGCCACTGCAGGACAGGAAGAATAAAAGCAAACTGTTGAAATGCAATGTCAGGAAATCCCTAATGAAAGCATGAAACAGTTAACATTGCAGTGACTGCATAGTGACATCTATACAAAATGTCTGTATACAAAATACAGAGCCACAGAATGACCACTGTGACCACTGTCTGCTTTATCCACCACAGGTGTTATTTCGGCAAGAGGGCCAGAGCAATAGCCAGGTTATAGAAACACAGAAAACGTCTGCAGTGGTACTTCTTCCTGATGTTGGGGTCTACATCATTGAGGTCTGTGCAGTCAGTGAAGGAGGGGATGGGACTGCAAGTCCCCAGATCAGAGTTCCATCTTTTTCAGGTAAAGTTACACTTATATTTGAAAGTGTGGTGATTATATACTCATTAACTCTGTTATTCTCTACCAGAAAAACAATGTTCTCACAATTCTTTAGCTATTAAATAAAATAACTGATCTGAGCCTTTAGTTCTATGCTGAAACAAAGGTATCTAATTATACATGGGATGTTTAAGATCATCTGAGGCAACCATGTGAGGCTGATGCACAAAGATGATTTATAGGAAATTTCTCCCTTTTGAGGATGACATCTGAAAACCTACCTGAGCTATAGATGTCTATATGTGCACTATGTGTCTCAAATAGCAATATAGTCAGCTGTGATGCAATCCACAGAGACCAGCAGTGGAGCCTTGACAGCAATTCAGCTAATCTTCTGAATTTTAGTATTAAGACACAAGTGCCTAAGGACATTTTCAATGTCCTAAGGCATCCCAAACAGAGCAGGCAGATGGGATGTGGGACTTGGGGGATACACACATCATTCTGTGCCACCAGCCAGAGGTGTATGTGACACAGTTGAAGTGGCATGTATTTAGGTAGCTGACCCCTGTGTACATGCCTGCTTGAGAGTAAGCTGAATTTCACTGTAAGTTCCAGTGCATAATTATCCCTTCCATAATTATTACTTTATTTAATTATTAACTTATAGCAGTATTAAAGTGTTATCATTAGGTAAATCATGATATCTATTTGCTCTCTCCTCAGTTACTGTAGTATGTTGAAAGGATTTAAAGTATCAATATTACAAAGGTAGGTAAGGGATAGGAGGATTAGTGGAAAGAACAATGAAGAAATAACATAATCTTTGCCTAAACAGAACAAGGCTTTTTAATTAGAACCTTCTGATAACACTTTAAAGTTTTATTAAATATTGCTTTTTGGTCCTTAAGGAGCACTAAGCAAAAGGTGTGAGCCTGAACTTCAATTTCAGCTCTAGTCTGGCTACGAACTGCAGTGCTATTATCAGAATGCAGAAGACACCAAGCCCTCCTCCTCCTCCAATACATGGAATATTTTTTCCGTGTATCTTTAGAACCATAGTTCTAGGCCACAAAGTCCTCCATCTAATTAGATTATGCATATCACATTAGTTTCACTTAGGAAAATTGCTGTCCAAAAAACCCCCAGTCTGGTTCCCTTCCCATTGTTGCCACTACCATGCCAGAGCACAGTTCCCCATTAGCATGGCCTCTTAAGACACCACTGTAGTCAAAAATCAACACTGCACTAATGGGCCAAAGGCCACCTTTTCCTCTGGACTAACAGAGGGATCACGGGCTGGCTTTCATTCCTTGTTCTGGGACAAAGATTTGTGACCCAGAGCAGCTTCTGCAACCTAATGCTTTTTTTTAAGATTAAGACACAAAACTGTACATCCTTCTGGAATTTCCTATTAAATAGCAGACTGAATATGAGGATCCTATAGCTCCAGTGAGCTGCTGTAGGTATTGTCATAAAATCTCATCTGTGCAGGGAGCCCGTTTTGTGACTACAGTTCTCACACGGTAACCCATTGCCTAAAAATTAGTCTCTTGCTGGGGGTAATAGAATATAAATTTGGGCAAAAGCTAATATCTAAATGTACTTAGAATAATTTGCATCATTTTTTTCTTAATTACTTTGCTTTTCATTTCAGGAGGGAAAGTAACAAGTGCTCAGTCCACCTTACATGTGTTGTCTACTTCGTCATCCTCTGTAACATTGCTTTTGGCACTGATGGTACCCTCGACCTCATGGTGAAGGCTGCAGACTTTGTTGTTGTTGTTATTTGTTTGCTCTAGCTTGATGACACCAAGGGATGGAGTTTTATGTCCATGGAGAAACTGAAAACCCAAGCTAATGATTAAAGACCCATCAAAATGCCTGTGGTGCACTTAGAGGAGTGTTGGAGACACGGTCAATAATTCATCAGGTTTTTATCTCTTCTTTATTTGTAAAAGTCCACTGAGGAGGAGACCCTTTTTGGCCCAAAAATATGCAGATTGTATGTAATAAACTTTTGTAAGCAAAGGTAATTTCTGTCAAATGTATTTTCCTTTTTTTAATATGTTCAAATTTAGTAAACCCAGTCATGTATCATTAGGTGTTTAAGGGGTGGTGTCTAATACACCTGTATGGTTTGGAGAAAAAAAATCCTTTTTTGAATATAGAACACAGTTTGATACAGCTTTGCTATTGAATACTTTGCTTGCATCCCTGATAAATGGTTTTTCCTAATGACAAGGAAGAAAAACACAGTTTATATACAAAAAAACATTGCAAATGTAAAGAACTTGTTCTGAAAATATATAATATGTATTCAATTAGCAAAAAGAATTGTCAGTTAAATACTAGACAGCTTACCCCAGAATGTAGCAAAATGGAGCAGAAAATCCATTAATTTTATTACCAGGTAAATGGAAAATTATTAAACACAACTTAGGAGGAATCCAGTAATTTTTTAGCAAATGCCACAAGATTTCTTGTCCAATGAAATTTTCAGTAGAAAATAAGAAATCAGTTCCTACTGCATATGACAATGAAAATTCCACTGGACATTGAAATATGGTATACATTAAGCTACTAAGTAGACAAATAAAGCAATGCAAGGAGATAAACCTACTTTTCCCAACCACTTCTCAGTTGTAACTTCCTCTTTTCCTTTTTCCTCTGAGTCCAATTTCTGGTAGCATTCTATGCTTTGTATAGGTGGTACTCAAGTTGAAGTATATGTGAAAGCATATTATGAAGAGAATATTAACATTTTTCAGGATGGCATTATCCACATATATACAGATTGCAGTAGGATATATTTTGGAGAATTTTGCTTCTGAGAAAAAATTACTTGGAAAGGTGCTACAGAGCATCATTCCACTTATTTATCTAATTGGTTCTATTTCTATAGCTCACTGGAGATTATTCTTGTAGGTACTGTGTGCTATCAGTTTTAATCCCCATTTTTTCTGTACCAGACAATTTTTTACTCAATAGACAATTTGGACAATTTTTCTACACTGAAAGGCCTTCCCACATATTGGAACCTGAGGAGAAATGACTTCCAGGGAAGATGGTGTGCATGCTTGTTCTATCATGGTGTGCACGGTGTTACGAAGGGTGGCATTTTGCTAACATATCTGGGGATCATGCCTAGGAAAAACATTGCACTGCCTGGGAAGAATCAAGTCAAAAATGGTTAACATGAAAGTCCTAGTAGCATGATTCTTCTAGTTGTCTATCCCTCTAAAAGTTTTGATGAAAACCTATTTTAGCTGATGGGTTCCCAATTCAAAATGCTATTATTTTGCCTGTTCACTAGCAAAATAATTTTTGGCATTTAGATAATACACTGCAACTGTGCTCTTTCTCAGCTGTTTCAAAACAGTAGCCAAGAAAGCACAACAGACATAGAAAGGTGAGAAGCTGAAGATGACTAAATATTTTTGGTTTTGAATATTTTATCAGAAAAAAAAATTCAGAGAAGGTTCAACTCAAATCTTTGTTACCCACTAATATTTGAAATAATTTTCTAAAAAACAGTGTTTAAAATTACTTAAGTCACCATGTTGCTCAGAAAACAAAGGCAGGATAGCTAGATAAGAATTGACTGCAGATATAGAGAAAGAGGCCTTCTATATCTCTGCTTGTGGAAAAGCCTTTGAGATCAAAGACAGGAAGGTGTAATGTACCTTGCTGATAGAGCAAACTCATAGAGAGTAACTACCTGCTGTCCCTTGTAAAACAGCAGCATTGCTACTGTGCAGAGTGCCTGCATCAGCAATCCATCATCTGCCAAAATGTTAAAATAAATAAGAACAAACTGATGAACCAAAAAGTCAAATGGCTATTTTATAAATTAGTTAGGCATAATTTCCTCTATTTTTTTATACAGTTGCTTGCCAATGCAGTTTATTTCAGAGTATTCAAAAAGGCTACATTCACTGCTGATGGCATTTGGTTAAACTTTCTAACAATAAATGGATATGCTTAATAGGAAGAATAAAAGTCTGATAAGGAGACAGAGCTCCATCTAGACACATCTCCCTCTCTAGTATGAAGATACAAATAGAAATACTGAACATACCATCAGGTAATGTAGTTGTATTGCAGGGACAAAAGGAGGTATGTTTTATATTCAACATGAACAGAATATGTATTTTGCATCTTAAATATATTAATAAACATGTTTTAAATGTTTAAGTACCTATGTATTACCTATTTGTTACTTTGTAGAAGATGTTTCCTTATCATGACATTTCTTTTTTGCAAGGGAAAGCTTTTTCCTTTTTCATGTAAAAGATTGTAATAGTGCAGTCTAGCGTCACTGAGGAGGCTGTATTTTTGTATAATGTCACAGGATCTGTTCAGAAAAAAAATAATTAGAAAGAAACCTTGTTTCACAGACCAAAAGAAAGTTACTGTCATGGCCCATATCAAAATGTTAGATATATTGTATACAATCTGTATATATGCTATATATAATGGTATATACAGTGTGGAAGACACAGTAATATAATAGTTTCTGTGTACTGTTCTTGTAACATTAGATCTTTTTAATAAATTATTCTCTTTTTATTGACTTTTATCTTATCTCCTGTCATCTCCTCAGTTATATTCTTAGAGTTCAAGGTGACACAATTATTTGGTTTTCAGCAGCAAGAACCTTTAAATGATTTTCAAGAAGAAAGTGATGAATCTGCAATGGTTTCATCTTCAAATTGGTTCATCTTTTACTATGATGAAATACATATGTCAGGTTTTTGGTTTTCTTTGGTAAATATTTTTTACATCTAAATAACTGAGAGGTAAAAGAAGGCCTGAATTCTCAAAATGAAACTATACTTAATGAATATTGCAATATAAATCTGCAATTTAGCCTCAGAGATAAAGGCTCTCTGCATTAAAAATATCATGAACAGAAGAGAGATTTATATTAATTTTAGGGAAATCTAACTTTTCCTGAGAAGGTGGTGAGACTCTGGTACAGGTTTCCCATAGGAGCTGTGGATACCACCCCCACCACCCCTGGAAGTGTTCAAGGCCAGACTGGATGTGGCTGTGAGCAGACTGGGATAGTGGAAGGTGTCCCTGTCAACAGCAGGGGGTTGGAACTGGATGATCTCCAAGGTCCCTTCCAACTCAAACCTTTCTGTGATTTCCATGAAAAGAAGAGTTTTATAAGGAGATGACCAAGGTCAATCCTCCATGTACTGAATTATTACGTAGTTCCTGGGAACTCTCTGTAACATTCTCTCAAGTGTCACTTGTACCCCAAGCCTGTGGAGGCACAAAAGCACAGTGTGGTAATGTCATGTTCAATTGAAGAGTTCAGTTCCTTTGTCTTATTCTTGAAATACTTTATGTGACTAACCACAATAGAATAACTTTCAAGGATGCATATTCCCTTTTGAGAAAAAAATGGAACAGATAACACAATTACAGCAAATATTTTTCTTTTTTTAGTTTTATTTGAGCTCTTAATAATCCCCAATCAGTCCTTGATGAAATGCACATTTATAGTAAATGACTTTGCAACACAGTACGAAGTCAAAAAGCCCATATCGAAAATAAAAATACATTGCCACAGTCATTTGAACTGAGACTTCACTTACTAAATGGGTATGGCTTAAATAGCATATTATATCAGGACTTCCATTAAATTAGTTATGAATGTCACAGAAAACTGTAATGACTTGATTCTGCTGACATGGAGAACTATGCATATTGAAAATCCATATCCTATCAGAACTTCTACCCAACTGCAACCCACTCTCACCCTGTTATGGCCATCACCCCAGTTCCTCTGAAGATGAAAGACATTCTACTTCTTAATTACTTCCTATGCTTTCAAGCAAAACACTGTCAAGGATAAGAGAAAATGAACAGCATTTTATTACAACAGGTTAGTTGGCTTTAGGCTATTACAAACAGTCTAACTAAGCATGCTGACAGACAGGCTGCTTCCTGAGTTTGCCTTAAGACTTTTGTCTCAATTCCAATAAAGAGAGACCTAACTTTGTCCTTATCGTGGTTCATATTTTTAATACTTTAAACAAGATCAAATCAAACCCTCACAAGCTAAAAAGAAATCTATGGATAACTACAATTTCACATTACTTCTTACAGCTGTCAGGTCAATTGTCAGGTTCTTTCAGGTCAGCTGTTTGAGCAAACTGGCAAAAATATTTAGATTTGCAGTTATTTGTGCTTCCTGTGCTACTTTTCTGCTGTCAGATTATTAACTAAACACCCCTTAGTGTCTAAGAAACCTCTGTCATCAAAAGAAACTCATAAAGAAATGTAGAATGCTTTGGTTCATCTTTTACTATGATGAAATACATATGTCAGGCTAGAGGAAAATACCCTCCCTTTTGGTATAGTTTGGTGTTGAGGTTTTTTCACTTTTATGCACAAACTCATGAATTCAAAAAGACTATAGAATAAAAACATGAAAGTGCTCCTGAAAAATGCAGTTAGAAAGACGAATAGCAAAGGCAGGCATCATATGTGTTAATCATAAATAAAGTTGAATAACAATAAAAAAAGTTGAATAAAATAGCATTTTTTGCTTTTTGTACAGAAAATAAGATGGGAAAATATATCAATTTCCTTTCCATAACAGAAAACAAGTGAGTAAAAAGATACTGAGAGCAATTGACACATATCCTGGATCAAAGATTTAGCAAGTACAGTTTTACTTTAAGCTGTATTGCACTGCTCCCTGGCTGAACAAGCATTTCCATTTCATAATGACACCATCTCTTATCTTCTACAAAAGGGACTTTTTAAGACAGGGTAGTAAAACCATATAGTTCTCCTGATAATTCTTTAAGAATTTGTCACATGGAGTGACTGAATGACCCTGAAAAGAAGCCCCAGGTCAATTACTTACTTTGGTATTAACTCATTCCCTTATTTTTATTTTATACACCCGTATCTATCATTTTGGAGAGAGTCATTCTAGATGAAGATTTTTTTTTTTAATATGTATGTTTGTTCTAATTAACAAGTTTCACATGTGCTTTAGGCAAAATAACTCAGTATCTGTCCTGCTCTGACCACCAGACTGTAGTGCATGAGCTGCCAGGTGATCAGTAGAGGTAAGGCTCAAGCCTGGTAATAGTAATAGGACAAGATACAAAAGCAAATTGTTGATTTTTTCCAGATATATTACCTTTATTTCAAGTCATATCGGTAAAAGTCAGTTTATCCAAGGCACACTGAGTGTTCCTTTTGCTCCAGTTACAGAAATGAAAAAGCAATACTTCACTCTGTTCAACAAATCTCTGGCCAGTCCCTCCTTCCTTCCCCTGCCCTGTGCTGTAACAAAATGAAAAGGCTATGTGTGTGTATGGAGGGAGATGGAGGGGAGGAGGAAAAAAGGAGGAGGGAGTCCACAGGCACTGTCTCCCACAAGGACAACATGAAATTAACCCTGCCTCTTGACCTAGCAGTGTTTTTCTTCCAACAAGCCATCCAAAATGGTAAGCCTTTTACCTTCCAAAAAGCATTTAGAAAACAATTTTACCTGAGAATGGCTGCACTAGATTATCCAAAACACTAAGCTAGATTTCAACTGCATTGTGTCAACACTTTCTGACTTTCTAATGGGAATAGATGCAAACCTCACAGCTTTTGAAGGGAAGTGAAAGGAATTTCATCACTACAAATTCTTCATATAAAAAATCTGCTTGGGTGCCCAGTTCAGATACAATAAGAAATATTGGTCTTTAATGCTCTTAACAAAGCTTTGTCCATTTAATGCCAAATAACTTTGGCAAGCTGCAGACTGAATGTTTTATTGCATCATGAAAAACAAGTTTGCAGTGGCAAAAATTTTGTCAGAGTTCTATTTTGTACACTTGAATGTTTCTGTATCTCTGCAAGTTTGCTTTCCAGAATGGTAGTTCTTCCTTTTAGGCCATTTTTTATTACACCCAAACATCTCTTGAAAGTTTCTGATGTACTAAGATCTACAATACTGTAAGTCCTCTGGTGCAAGAGATCTCTAGCACCTTAAAATTCGGTGTGACAGCATATTGGCAAAAATGCTCTTTGCTCAAGGAATAGCTACTTCCACAGTTCTTCCCTCCACTAAGAAAGTATTTATATTATTATAATATAAAATAATTATATTATATACATATTATTTATATATATTATAGTTATATTTATATTATACTTACCTTCATAAAATACATTATAATAAATTATTTCTTTTCTTATATGGCTGCTGAGCTCTTAATTCTCATCAAAGAGTGCATTCTCTTAAGATATTGTAAGCATCTGAAAAAGATGTTAGAAACACACACAGATCCAGAAGATCTGTTTTTATAGGCCAGCAAACAAACGAAACCAACCTGAAATAAAACTATTTTCCCTCCAGATTAATGGTGGGGGAGGGAGTGGAGGCCTATCACCCTGAAAACCCAACTGAATTTGCTGAATGTCAGTACAGAAAGATCTGTAGTGCCATAAGTGCTTTTCACAAGGTTCCTGGTGGGATGCAATAGAGGAGGAATGGCAGCCAGGAAAAAGGACAGTCAAGATTTCTGTCCATTTTGTGGCTGATGCTGCCATTTTTACGGAGCTCAGTGGCAATGTGAGAGATGTCTGGCCATCTTATATATCCTTTGAAAACCTAAATCTCAGCATTATGGTGATACAAAGCCCTTTCAGATAATGAAATGGTAGATAATGTTGAAGCACTCATGGATTGATCAAAACTGATTGAGGGAGGAAAAGGCAGCAGATACCTTTCAATGTCAATAAAAGCGAAATGAAGAAAACCTAAACTGTGCAAACCTAATGCTGGATGTGGACCTGACAAGTGGAACTCATGAAAGCCAACCTGAAATAATCTCAGAGGGGGTCAGAAACTCATGGCTCACCATACACTAGCTTCTAGAATGTTAAGTTGAATTCTATCAGGAAGGCTATTGAGAGAAAGATTAAAAAATCACTTTTCTGCAACACAAAATTTTGGTTTTATCACAGTACTGTGTGCATCTGAGGTCTTTACAGCTCAGATAGGATTATAATAGAAATAGCAAAGAGAAAGACAATTCAAGTGACCAAGGGTATCATCTAGAACATCTCTCACCTGGGGAAAGGCTAAAAGGACTACAGCTCCTCAGTTTGGAGACAGCAGGGCAGTGAATAATAAGCTATCATACCCCAAAGCACTAAAAAGACCTGTGAAAGACTGACTCCCAAAGCTCCTCTGCTTCCTGTTTGGAAAACATGCTTTAAATTCAAAGATCCTGCTTTATCTGTCCAGTGAATACTGAACCATTCACAAAGAAAACTCCAGCACTGAAAAGATGCTGTTCCAGAGTACTCCCAATTCCCAAGACCTGAGCAATCAAATCTAGTCCCAGTTGTGATACAAGTTAGAAAGAAAAGGCTTTTGAGATCTGTGAAATTCTCAGCTGGATCTTTAAATAATTTGCACCAGACAGAAGAAGGAAATGTGTCTTCCTCTGTTTTACAAAGGGACACTCACAAGTATGAATGGAAGCTCATTAATGTACCCAGGCTGATGAAACCATCCCTCCCATATGGACATAAAATGTATGAGTTGAAACTGGGTCTCCAGAATCACAGTTTAGCATTTCCACCAGTGATTGGATTTAAGACTTTACTGTTATTGCTCTAATTATTGCTGTTTAGGTTATATCCTCATGGTAGCTCTTGCAGACCATCTGTGTTACCTGCTAATAGCTAATCAACTCAAGATGTAAAAACACAAACTTTAGGATCTTCCTATTCTTGCACCAATTTTTAAGCTATACACAGACCCTGGGAGAGTTTTAGCTAAGACAGCAGAGGAAAAGCCAATATCTGTTCCTACTCTTTTATGTCTAACAACATCACATTTACTGCCAGATCATCAGAGACTGGAGGAAATGAAAATGCAGCATTTTTACTCCCTGTTTTATACCAAATAGACTAAGTGGAATGATTTTGATATAATGTAGTAAAGAGACCTGATTGATGTAGATTATAATTTTAAAACTTCGTTTTCTGCTTCTGAGTACACCCATACTCACTAATTAACTTGAACAGCAGTTTATAAGACCAGTTTTGACTCTGCCCATTTAATGAACAAAATCCAATCAACCACCCTGTTAGCGTAATGGAAAAATACATGTCTACAAGAATGATAAATAACTGATTGCCATAGTGATTAACATAACAGGCCTTGTGGAAAGCTATTTGGCATTCAGCTCTCACTAGCACGTTTTAAGGATTGATACAAGCCTCGGTGTACTTTGCATTGGACGTGCAGCTGATTTAAATAGGCAGACATCTTTCTAGATCTGGTGACTGACACTTTCATTTAAACTTTCACATTCCTGTTTCTAAGAAAATGAATCATATTTTTCAGACTGCTGTGGGTGTTTTCACATAAAACATATGTTTGGTTCATTCCACCGAAAAAAAACCCAACCACTCTTAGTAGTCCCAGGTGCTCCAAGCATTATTGCTGAGCTGAACTAACCTCAGGAAAGCTGTGCTGACTCACACTTAAGCAACCTGTTAGCTTTGGACACCATGTGTTCTACTCTGGAAGCTTTTAGACCTTCTGTACTTCAACTATCTGGGCTGTAGAACCATCAAAATACTGAATACATCAGATGATCCCCTTGATTAAAAAAAAAAAAAATGACATTTTGTATATACTTGATGTGATTTGAAATGCTGCTAATAGATAACAGGATATCTAGATTTGAGAAATGGACAATTCAGCTACTTTCTTTAGTTATTTAGCTTTCATTGCAATTAGGATGTACTTTAGTATATTGGTCCATATTTTTAACATATTAGATTGTTCAAAATCCCCCTCAGATACAAAATAAATTTGGGAAGCTTTGTAGAAGTTTCCATGCCTGTCACAGAATTGGCTTAATTTTGGGCCAAAGTTCCTCCTGGACTGCAGGGTCCTGAGTCACTATCTCAGACTGGGTCAATAGAGCTGCATTGAGTGTTTCTTCCATCTCACAAATGGATGAGTTCACTTAAGCCAAAAGGAGTTGAGTTGCAAATAAATTATACTTAATTTCTGTAAGTTAATATGAAGAGTTTGAAGCAGCTCACTACTATGAGCAATTCATATTTTCAAATTCACCTGTAAATTTAAAGGAGACACAGCTTCAAGAAGGACACCATGAAATCCTGGGGGGAGAGAAATAACCTATCGAGTTACCATAGATGCAAAAGGGATAAAAGAAAAAAGTTTGAACTGTTCCTCGAGCTCCTAAGGACAAGAACTGAGCTATCATTCCCAGGAAACACATAATATAAATAAAAACATTGTACTCAGTGTTCTTAAAGCCTTGGTTATCTCCACAGCAGCCCCTCAATACACATGCAAATTGTCAACTTAAGGAATACAAATATGAAACTGGGATCTCACTGATCATACATCTGGTGTATACTAAGAGTGAGAAATGAATGCAAGGAAGTATAATAAAAGAGACTTTAAAATTTCCACTTTTCCAAAGTATATAATTTTAAGTTTTAGTAATTTCATTATACTATCTGGAAGAAAACAAATTACAGCAAAACAGGAATTAAATTAAATATCTTTCTGGCAAATTTGATGTGCCTCTTGGACAGCCTTCCCTTATTAAAAATTCATGGAAGACACACCAGATAACTACAGGATCCTGTGTTCAAATGCTCTTGCCCTTCTTGCCTGTTCACCTCATTTTAAATTGTGAGTCATAGGAAGGAGAGGTCAATTAAGGCTCCCTCTGTTCATGGTCTCTTTCATGCCTGAGGGGTGAGGACAACTTCCCCCACCAGTAACTCTGAACTGACTGAAGACAAAACCCTTCTGTCCCTCAATACCAGCACCAACCTGAGCAGCTGCTGAGAAGCAGTGCTTCCATTTGCTGTATTACTCCTGCAAAGCCTGGCATGATCTGTTTTGGGAAGGAAAGCACCCACCCCACCCTAAAGCACATTGTGGAGGTGGGCTTCAAAGGCTTGTGAATATTGAACTTGTTTTGAAGGGTTCAATTTTCATAATTTCTAATACCTTGGAAGGCTTTGCTTTCATCACAGCCCTGGTAAACAACTCCAGATGTGTTGCTGGAACAGCAGCTTCCCTGACCCTACACTCAGAATATCTCAGAATAGCCCCTGTGCAGCCTAAATATATTCTTGTTTATTTAATGAATACAGGCAAAAGAGAGATGTGTCACACTACTCCTCATTTAGCCAATATTTATAAAAGTGTCCAAAACAGTGAAAAGCAGACACTGAATTTCAAAAAAGCACCTCTCTGTATATGTACAAAGGCATCCATAACAACTGAAATGCTAGTCTATTATAAAGAGCTGATTTTAAAAAAAGACTAAAAGAACCCTGCTCCAAAGTACACAGCACTGTATTTTCCACTGAAACAAGACCACCTCTCTTCAGACTTTCCAAAATTATTCTGTGCAGTTTTCTGAATAATTTGGCATGTTTCATTTCCAAAGCAAGGCTGCAAAATGGAGACTAAATCCTTGTGACTTCTTTTGTTCTTTGTTTGTTTGAACCTGTAGCTTTTATGTCACTCCTTGACTGAAACATAAACTGAAATAATTTCTTTGCTGTGAAACACACTAATAATAACTGCATGTCTCACACCTTCATACTGGTGCTTCTCTCTGGCACTAAAGTTCACACTGGGCATATTTGTTATTGTATTTGTCAGTTAAGATGGGCATACTGTAACTAAAATCAGTTTTCCATCCAGTTTTCTAGTGTCTGTATTTCAGCCCAAGGTTTCCCTCATATACTCCAGGAGCAAAGCAAGAGTCTAAAACTTCTTTTTCTGTGATATAGTGGTTGTATCTGCAATTCACATTGGCTGTCAAGCACACATGCAGACTTGTGCGCATCTCATGTACCTAAATAAATAAATATCAGTTGACACTGTCATGATGGTTTCTTATCTCTCCTTAAATTCATTTAAAATAGCACTGCTTAATGTGTACTATTACAGTGCCTAATTAAGCAAGAAGTGATAGATGGTGACCTTTTTCAAGTGATTTTCCATACATAACACACTGCATGAAATGTGAAACTCTGGCACCTGAATTAAAGCCATCAAAAAGAAAGACTGTTCTCTTTTATACTACCATTCTAGAACACTGTGCAAATGACTAGAATCTTTAAGGCAAGAGCAAAAGCCTAACATGTGACATTTCATTTTCATAACCTTTTCAATCCTTGAAAGCATGTTTTTAATAGTACAATCCTTGTAAATTATTAATGATTTTGCTGAATGTGACAAAATTTATAAGGCAATATTCTCAACATCATTTATAAGAATACCTATTATGGTACTAGAGGTATAGGGAGACAATCATAGCAGAAAAGTGAAATAGTCAAAAAGATATGTAAAATAAGCTGTGATTTGTGTATCATTGTATTGTGTTATTAACTTGAAAAATAGTTCTACTTCAAAGGAAATGTCAGTGAGCTTTGTACAGTTTTCAGGTAAGGCTCAGTTTGGAGTAATAATGAGCCTATCTTAGGCAGAGATGATTTTTCACACTGAAGAAAATTTTAAATTATCTCTCTTATATTTTGAGTGCCTTTCACATGGACCTTGTAAAGATCCTAAATATATATCCTTTAATTGGAGGAAAAGACTTCTGATGCATAGGTAATAACAAACAGGTTTCCAGCATATAAAGTCAGTTCAAGAGGACATTTTCTGGTTTTACATAAAATAGTAAAGTTCAATTCCATTAAAAAAAAATCCTTTTTTTTTTTTTTGCTAATTATTCGAGCTCTACTGTTTGTTTTTTTTTTTTGTTGCTGGGAGTTTTAAGAGAACGAGGGGCATTATCAGTGATGATGAGCAAAAAATTATCCTGCTTAAGGCAGAAGCCTGGAAATTCACCACACAAGGATTTATTTTCTGCTTTTTTTGTACCTTTGAACCTCTCCTCTGAATTCTGGAGGCACGTGGAAAAGGTACAGAGTGTTGAAATTATATTAGTCTGTAATTTCCACATGAGATTACAAATTTGTGAAAAATTACAATAAATCCATACTGGAATGTCCTTCATTGGTATAGTTTCCTATTTCTGAATGGATATCATAAGAAGAAGAAAAAATTAATTCTTCTCCTTCAGTGAAGTGATCATCTCAATGTAGACCAAGTCAGATAAGCTGTTTTGTATAAGGAGATGAACTGTTATAGTAATATTCTCCACAAGAATAGACATAAGAGTAGAGGAACAGGAAAGGAAACACTTTCAGGTTGTCACAGCAGGGTGTAAAAATGCTCCTCAAGAGCTCTGTCATGAAAATGGAAATAAAAACCAAACTAAAATGTGAACTAGCCAAATTGTACTATAATATAGCCTGTGTAAAAGACAGCATTTTACCTTCTAAGACTCTAAGGCATTGGAATCACAGTCTATTCCAAGGAATCTCAGAGACAGTATTGACTGAATAAATAATGGTCTACTTAAAAATAGACATAGTTTTCTGTGTATCACTTTTGCAAAAAAGGAAATATTTATTTGTAATTCAGATCAAGAATTTTCAATTGCAAGTCAAATGTATATTTATTCATTTCCACAGGTATGACTGTTAATATTCACGTCAGAACCTGATGCTCATTAGATCTTAGATGCCTTGAAATTAGTCCTTCCAGTCTCATGATAATTTAGATGTACAGAGATATCTTCAATTTTTAATTCCATAGCTTTATGTTTATTCAAATATTTTATTTAATTTTTGCTGCAATTACTTTACAAGTTTAAGAAAAATAGTTCAATTTAGTACAGAGACAAAGGTTGTTTTTTTGAAGACATGGGTCTTTAAAACTTACAGATGTGTTATAGTCCTTAAGAAAGTAGTTAGGAAAATGAAGCATTTTTAGACCAAGGCAATGTGAGAATAGTGACTGAGCATTGCCTTGGGTTAGCAGTAGGAGACCTGAAAGGCAACAAGTCAATTAAAATAATTATTTGTTCAGGGTGTGGAAAGAGAGCAGGGGACAAAAAATAAGACTAAAATAAGACTAAGATTAAATTTTCATTCAACTTAAATTTTTTATAAATTGTGAGAGAACATCAAGATTGTTCTATTCTTTCACATCAGCATTATCACTAAAGTGGAAAATAAGCTTGTTCTGTTTTGGTTGTAATACCAGAAGCAGGTTGCTAAGACCTCTGTGGTCAGTGTTTCTTTTCCAAGATATGGCTGTCATTATGTGGTAAATCCCTTTCTGTGTAATTAAACTCTGCCTTGAGTAGATGGCTTCTACTCTCCTCTCTGATTTGGAGCTGCAGTACCATGATATTAGAGAATATAGACTTCATCATGAGATTCTTCCTCAGGAACTTGGATCCTGCCATTTGCCATATGGATGGACACCTTCTGGAAATTTATTTTACTGATTTTCCCTCCCTTCAAGCACATACTTGATTCTTCTGTTTCTACCCTTTAGTTATGAATTACCTCATCTGTGTAAAGTTAACAAATTCAAATCATGAGGAGATCTACCTTTTGCGCGGACATTTTTCCCTACTGATCATCCAGCCAGAATAGGCTGACATTTGCATAAAGGGTACTCTCTGTGAGATATTTTTACAAGGGAATTAAGATACTGGTGCATGACTTTCAAATCCGATAGCTCAGATAGGAAGAATTAAGCCCTAATATTAGACAAATAGTCAACAATCTATTAAATCAAGTATTTGCAATAGCAGGAACTGAAACTGATACCCCAGATAATCTAAGCATTTTGGTTCACAGTCATTCCTGCTCCCTGGCAATTAGGTCACTTCTCTTTGACCCAATCAAATTTTGGTATAACCACTTGAACAGAAGAGCATGTTCTCAATAGTAAGAGCAATGAGGTACAAATTGGTAGTCTCCTCATTGGTACTGTAGTTAAGTAAAGTACAATGGGGCCTGGGAGGGAATACATTTTTTAATATTAGATAAAACAGGCAAGAACATAGAAATACTCAGCATTTGGAAAGTGGAGTTAAACAAAATCAGTTTAGGAATAAGGTGTGAATTTCTAACTGCAAGAATAAACACCAGAACTATTGCTGTCTCATGGACTCTCTACTGTTTATAAGCCTACCATTAGGTACTCAGGTACAGCCAGACATTAAAGTTTCTATGAAGAATATTCATTTCTTCACAGAAAATTAAGGTTGAGATATGGCCAGAGTATTCCCATCTGTTATGACAACCCACAATCTGTGTCAACCAAGAGCTGCAACCCCCTATTTCCTTGTGCAGAGCTCTGGGGTGAAAGTGAAGCCCAGCAGGCCTCACCACAGACCTGCTGGAACATCAGAGCTGTTCTGCACTAGGCAGAGCTTTTGAATATAACAGCTTAAACTATTTCAGCATTTCAGACTGACTCGAAATGTTTTCCAATAAAATTTTACCTCATAAGCAGTAGAAGCGTTCCAGTTTTTAGAAGCACTATTTGCTAATTATATGAAGATGTTTCCCAAAATACTAAGGTAAACATTATGTCCAAGATTCATTATTTAAGGGATGAAAAAGAGAATTGACACTAATTAAAACAACAAGAGAATAACAAAAACTTTATCACAGAACAGAAGGTAAGAGAAAAATAGCCAGGCATTTTACCCCTCAGAAAGATTTGCTAAAGTACTTCAAGCCATTTCAGTGCTAACAGGTCTCATTTCCCTGATGTTATTAACAAAGGAAACAACAATTACCTGGAGGTTCATTAAATAAATCAGCACTGTTGCTCATTGTGAAGTTAATGATCAGTAGTGCAGATGATTGTTATGGACATGGTTAGTACAGTTGATATTCAGCAGTCTCTTCACTAAAGAATCTATTACTATGCTCCTAATTTTGGCATTCAAACATGTTTCCTGCTTCTTCTTTTGATAACTGAAAATTATTCTAACTGGGACTGAGTTTTGCAGCCTAATTAAGAAAAAGATTTTTCAGAGTGAAGTAAATTATCTGTCTTATATCTGTTTCTATGAAACAGATTACATTCACGTCACGTAGCTCAGACCCACCAGCACCACAATGCTGATACTTATTGTTGTGAAACTCTCAATTTAATATCACTTAAGGACCCATCAGAATATTAGCTTTCTTTGCCAGGAGGTAGCCTCTCATGCAGCAACTTCCATTCTAAGCTGGCAGGGAGTCTCTGTTTCATCCTGGTTTCCAGCCCTGTCTTGTTCCACCTCGACTGCCACAAAGCAATATACACAGGCATGAAATCCTCAACCCTTTGAGGAACACATCTGAACTGTTCCCACACTTCTATATAAAGTTTCCTCAGAATCTCAGGTTCACTTTAATGCTTTTGGTCTTTCTTCATGCTGATTGATCACCTAGGTCCACTGTGTGCATAAGTATATATTTGTATTAAAATAGTAATCCAACAATTCTGAGGAAAAATAGTAGTGAACAGCTCTATTTCTCAGAATGAAAAAAAAAACCCAAATCAAACCTTTCTACCATAAAACCAGGGCCCACTGCTCATAACAGATATCCTCTGAGAATTTCTTGAGACAGGGACTGCATTTCTACAGGAACTAGAGAAAACCTAGCTTCATCATCTCTGATTTCACATTTCTTACCTGTTTCCACTAGAATAAACACAAGGCAGCTTGATATATACTAACTTTTATCACATATATAAAAGTATACCTTTTATATATACATCTACCTTCAATCACTCTAAGGTATCAGCATGCCATATTTTTCTTAATATTCTATTCCAAGGGAATGTGACATATTGATGTATAATAACTGCTGGCCTGAGTTTTATAGAATAGTAGTACTGCCCTTTCAGCAATCTTTCAGCTACCCAAGATTCCTCAAGAAGTTCCATATATAAAGGGGTTTTTTTAAGCACTTTGCAGCTCCCTACAAAATTTTATAGAAGTTATTTAATATTAAAAATTAATTAGTAGCAGTTACCACATTGAATCATGAATTTTTGATCATTTTTTCTCTCTAGCCAGAATTTACCAGGATTTTGTAACAGATGAATAAATGTGCTCCCCATTGCCTTGGCCACTTTAAATAGGATGCAACAGATGGGCATTGTCTTGCTCTTCCAGAAGACAGAAAGCCAAGCAACATCCAGCTGACCAGCAGTCTGGGAGTCAGAGGAAACCTCTCCCCTAAACCTCTCCCCCTAAATTCATTTATCTTTGTTCACAATTGTCAAAGAGCTATCAAAACCAGGGTTTTATATTACAAGGTCTTAGTGTGATCAGTAGAGTCAGGTTCATTGTGTGTCCAAAGCACTTGGAAGTCAAGAAAATTCGCTGTCCCAAGTATCATGCTTCAAAAGATGGAAGCATCTCTTTTAGACCTGGCCTACAGGAAACGTAAATACTATTTTCATGTAAATTAATAGAAATCGAGGAAAGAGAATAAAGCTAGTGTGTCTGTGTAAAGTCAGCAGTTACCTCTGAAGTGAATGGCTTCAGATATAAAGATCTGTTTAAAAAATCAAACATAAATCACAAATAAGTAAGAGAAAAATTAAATTTCCTTTCAGAATTTCTCACATGGCAGGACACCTCAATCCAAATAAAAAAAATAAAATGCACATCAAAATAATATCATAATTTCAAAACCCACATTTTATTCACAGAAGCCCATTTGTGAGATTCATGTGTAGGAATATTTCACAAACCCCAAACGTTCAGCAAATATTAGTTACTCTGTTTATTCCCATTGTAATTTAAGGTTATTCAGCTGGCAGTTTCTAAGGGAACAACCTTCAATTATATAGTGTTATCAGAACTAGGATACCCCTCTGCGAGAAATAAGTCTGCAAAAAAAGTAACATTAGATCTAAAAAAATGAGCAAAATAAGTATTCATTTATGTATGTATGTTCTAACACAAGCTCGGAGGTGAGGGGTAAATGGCATTAGATCAAATGAGATTAAACTGCTGAAGTTTTGTTTAATTACCAAATTTTTGCATCTCATTCTCACAGGAAAGGTATGAAACTAATCGCAAAGAGTTCTCAGACTTTTATATAAATATCAATAACCACAATATATTGATATTTATAGAAACAGTTACTGTTAGGCCATTGCTGGAATACAGGCTCGGTTTTTTTTAGAAAGTACTTTAAGTTTTGCAGATCAGGAGGTGTTAATGATGTGGCACACACTCAAAAGGCAGCCCAGGCTAACAGGAAAACTAAGCTTCTGAAGGATGAACCTGCCAGCATCAGCAAGACAGACTTAAACCTCCTCTGTGTCTCTCTGTTGTTAGGCAGAAAAACTGTTATGCCTCAAGTCAGAAGAAAAAATAAAAACAACTTTAAAGCATGTTCAGACAATGTCCTTTCCTTTCCTTCCCTAGCAGCTTGGAAGTCTTGAAATAAATTAAAAGTACTTGAAATCTCTCCTCTGGACCTTTCACATTTTTTTCTGGGACCTGGCATCCCAACAGGCAGTGAGGATTACCTCTCAAAGTAGCTCCTATAAGCACTTGTTATGATGAGTAAACTAAGTAAAAGCATGATTCCTAAAGTCTAAATCACTGTAGAGGAAAATTTCTTTCTTGAAAAATTGGCTGCCAGTATCTGCCAGGCAGAGCAAGCGCCCAGGAAACACATGTGGATAAAGCAAACCCAGCAGGATAAGTGTTAGGACTGGGCTATTCTGCAGCACACTGGTGACTTCTGGTCATTTTATTTCAGGGAATAGTTGTCAAAAGCAAAGATGACAGCCATTGTTCTTCTCCCACAGTGTACAGCATATAAAAATGCTGAAGCTGATACAAAGCAGCCATTTGTCCTCTAAATGCCTCTGTCCTTTCCTAAGCTCCAAAAAGAGCAATTTTGCAGCAAGCCCAAGACAACCCAGCAGCTAAATACTGCCGCTATACCCAAAGGCAAGCTGTGTTCTTAGAAACATTTCCCTCAGCTGAATTGCACAGAGCTGCAAGGTTTCTTTTAGACTGTGGACCAAATCCCAAGATCTTTAAACACAGGTTCTCTGTTTCAGCCAAAATTAGGGTTTTAATGGACTTCTGTACAGGTTTCCTGGGGCAAGAGTTTGTGTAACAATGGAAGATACACAGCATATACAAAAAAAACTCCATTATTATTTGTCTTTCAGGAAAAATTTAAAGATCAAAGCTTTGGGATCCAAAACACATTTGTAAGAAATACTCTCCAACAACAATCTCCCATCAGAATTATTCCACTAATTTTAGACTTTAAGTTAATTTTAATAAAAATAAATTGCTGTTTTTAAAATCTTTTCCACAGACTTCAGTACAATTAGTAATTGTTCCTCTTCACTTTCAAAGGGCATAAAAAATGAAGAAAAAAATCCCCTGCACATCTGTCAGAGCAGAGTGCTATGGAATTGACAGAAGTGGAAATGATTGCAGCATCCTGGCACCACGCTTTGCTTGCACTGTGCAGAATACTCCATCAATTTTAGAAAATTCTTTCAATTTCACTGAAAGATAGGAATGCCGTAGTTAGTTCCCAGCTGACATATTGGAAATGGGCTTCCTTTCATTTTATAAATCCTGCCAGGAATTTTAAGACCTCTGCCTCCATACATAAGACATCAGAAAGAGCACTGTGCAGGTACCTTCATATTTATAGTTTATTTTGAGATATTTCCATGTAGTAGGTTGGAGTGAGAAAAGCAACACAAAAAAAACCCTCTCTAAAACTCACAAAAAGCAAAATACAGGAAATAATCTATGTGTTCATAAATATATCAAGCTTAAGGATGGGAGAAAAAAATAATTTCATGAAGTCTGGTGTGTATAAACCATATCAGCCTGAAGCAATTTGCCTGACACTGCAGCAAAATTTACACTGTTTTGTGCAAAACCACTACATTACTCATTAAATGGCAGCATTAAATTAACAACCTGAAGCATCATGGGGCCTTTGCATGCACATGGAATTACTGAATTAGCGGCAGCAGAATAAAAGACTTTAATTCTCTACTTTTAAATCGAGCTACCTCCTTGCCTTTTATGAGTGTGATTTATTGAAGGTGCATCAGTGCAGAGAAGCTTTGCTTGTATTGCCTTCCATGCTTCATTAGGAAACCCTCTATAGGCAAGACAGGTTTTATTATCACTGACAAGGAACGTGATAGCACAAAGATTGCCAGATAAATTCTAGAGGCACAGAAGATGCTGTAAACCTGAAATGCACCATCAGGAGAGCTGGGAGGGGTTGCCCATCAGGCACCTGCCCCACCACATCACAGATGTTGTCTGTAAGTTAAGGCTATCCATGGCCTTCTCATGGAGCAGTGGAAAAGAGTGGCACTTTATCATCCTCCACCAGTCACCTCTGTTGCTGACACTTCTAGGAACACAGAGAGGGCCACAGCTCCAGTGACAGGATCTGGTTTCAGGTACTTTACATGCCCCTCACAAGATGGGGACAAGGGCATGAACACAAGGAGAGTCACAAAGACTTGAGCACAATGAAACATAGCTGTTGGAATGGGTTTGTGATGTGATAGTTAATTTTCTGCATTGTATCTGGTCTGGGGCTGCATTTTGGAGTTGTGCTGAACACAATGTTGATCACAGAGGGATAATTTTGTCGTTTCTGAGCAGTGCTTACAGAGAGTCAAAGCCTGTTCTGTTCCTTGTCCCACCCCTCAGTGAGGAGGCAGAGGGGACACAGCTGGGCTGGCTGACCCCAGATGTGGCACTATGCTCAGCATACAATGCCAGGGGAAGGAGAAGGAAGGAAGCAGGGGACATTTGGAGCGATGGCATTTCTCTTCTAAAGCCACAGTTATGAATGATGGAGCCCTGTGGTCCTGGAGTTGGCTGAACACCTGCCTGCCCATGGGAAGTGGTGAATGAATTCCTTGTTTTCCTCTGCTTTCCTGAACAACTTCTTATTTTTCTATTAAACTCCCTTCATCTCAACCTACATGTTTTTCTTTTGTTCTTCCAGTTCTCTCCCCCATCCCTCTGGGGGACAGTGAGCAAGAGGATGGATGTGGCTGAGCTGCAAACTGAGATAAAACCACACCTACAAAAACTTAACAGATTGAGCAAAATAGACATACGCAACAAAAAATTAAGTCATTTAATTTCAGCCCTTTTTAATTTTTTTTTTTATTGCAGGATTTTGAAATCAGTTTTTAAATTAACATTTATGGAGTTAGGAAAAAATGAAATTATTTTTCACCAAAAGCAAAACACTTCAGTCTCATCAGGAAGGTTAAAAAATTAATTCTGTACAGGCCCCAAAATATTTTTATTCAGCTAAAAAATATAAAAATCATTTATTGGCATAGCATTCTCTTTTCTTTCCAATCTTAGACACCTATAGTCTTACTGAATATTATTAAACAGTTTCAGAATGTTATGCCAGAGGCTTTAATTTTAGCACAGTTGAAATCACATACCAAGAGTCACTTTTGAGGTATGAAATTTTTAGTGAATTCTGTAAATCCCAGTAGTGATACTGCATACTCTAAACTACCCCTTGTTGACATGGTTATTTATACCTACCAAAATGCAATTCTTCTTTTAGTATTATTTCCTTAGAGATTAGACATATTGTTTCTACACACAGATTACAGATATACCTAAATAACAATTGGAAAATATGAAAGTATAAAAGATAAATAAATATTAACACAGAGGTATTAAATGTATAATTATTGGTAATTTAAAATGTTAAAAACACATTGAAATGTTCCTATTAGGGGGAAATTATTACACTTATCTTTACCTATGAAAAATTCTAGGACTGAGTTTATTCAAGAGTTAGAGGCAAAATCTGTCCCTTTTATTTTGTTTTGCAGCATTACCCTTCATCATAGAAAATATGTTTTCTTACAAAATGGTTGAAGCAAAATAGTCCCTAGAGTTGAGGTTAGAAAAACCACCATGCAATATTGGCCAGGCAGTAGTCTCTTCCCTAGAGAATTAATTTAAATTTAATATTAAGTTAAATTGAGGAGATTCCATCTGGAAGAGAGTCATATATATGTATTTAAATAATGGAAAATAATTTTGATTCCTGTTTCTTTACCTGTGCCTAATTGTAATTAAATACTTGCCTGTGAGCCACCATGAATCAAGTAAAACTCTGTAGTAGTATGGTAACTGAGAGTTTGACACTGCTTTTTCTGATTCCACTTTTAAATTACGTTGTCATTCCTATAAGTTCTATTACTCAAGATAAAAAGTCTGCCAACTTACTTTTTGCTCCGAGGACACCCCAGCTGTGTGTCCCTGTAGGGAGTTCAGTGAAGGAAGCTGAGGGTGTAGAATAAAAATTAAAGGGAAGAATTAGAGAATGCCATTATGACTCTGTTTCACAGCATAAAGACCTGGCTTGGGAAATAAATTGTTCTTGTCCCCAGTAATAAGCTATGGTCTATCTGTGTTCAACTTTTTATATACACTGTAAATTGTCTTGTTGTCAGATATTAGCTAGGTCCACTGTCCAAGCAGAAAATCATCTTAAATCACTCATACAAGACAAATATGTCCCCTGCTGTAGTAAAGAGGGAACAAACTAGGGAAAAAACCCTATCGTTACAAATATAGATGAAACGTTCCTCACCAGAGCCAGAACTATACTGATTATGTCAAATATGGTCATAATAGTACAGAATGCACTTTCATTTTACACTGCTGATGTTTCTTGGGTCAATGAGATGTAGTTCCCAGAGAGTAATTCTGTAAAAAGACACATTTGCAGCATTCATGTGGTTTGCTGCTGTAGGTGTTGTATACACACATGTAGTTTAAAACTTAATTCATTGGTCTTTTAGATCCATTTAAATTTCTCAGAATATCATGTTTCTGCCAATCCAGAGCTGCTGGGACAGAACTGTGTAAAAATGTGAAATATTGAAAAAAATATGAAAATATAATTACAACAATTCACTATATGGATAAAGCCTTTGAAAGCCAGTTTTTTGGGTATATGTGGATTGCTGGGATTCCCTCATCTTACCCATATAAATAAAAAATGAGGAATCCAAAAATTCTTTAAGCTAATTCTTTGCCACTTAAAAATTATGAACCGAGCAAATGAGTGGCATTAAAGTAGAACTAAAATTGAAGTTTTGTACCATTTCAAAAGCTAAAATAGAAACTGCACATTTTCTTACTATTGAAATGAACTTGTGTTAAGCTCTCTGATATGACTGACATCTTGCCCCACTTTTATTGCTGTTCCTTGAGTGGCAGACCTTGATTTACTATTAAAAAGACAGAACAGCAATACAAGTTCTTCAAAGAGATGAATAAGCAATATAAGCTTAAGAATACAGAAATATGGTGAAATACCATGTGTTTTGCTTGCAAGGCTGCAGGGCCAATAGTTGATCCATGTTTTATAAGTGCTACCTGTTCCTTTGAAGAGGTATTTAAGTCTGTATGTAAGGGAAAACAAGGAAAAGAAATATGTCACAAGACTGTTACTGAACTTATAACTATAGAGAGGAGATCTAATTAATATATCTCTGAACAACATACACAATATTCCTAGAGTCACCTTTCAGAGACTCTTTCCAAAACTGCAAATACAGATATAAAATTCAGCTAGTTTTATGTTTTTTCTGATAATCCTCCACTGTAGTTTCCTGTTTTCTGTCTTAATATTTTCCCGTTTATTTTCATAGAAAACAACATGAAGTCAAATGCTGTCAGCATAATGAACATCAAACATTCAGCTTCATTACTGTGGTTTATGATGATACATTTCCAAATCACATACAGCAACTCCATGGAAATAATGCCTTATCAAACATAGAAAATGCCACAGGTATTAGATCTAATGATTATAAAAATATTGAGAAAGAGAAAAGAAACTACGACTCTCTGGGGAGTGAAAAAAGATGAAACAAGAACAGAAACAGTAAATCCTAAAATAAAGTCAAGAGGACATGCAGGGGGAAGAGCTAGCACACAGGAGTGTAAAATGAAAGACACTGACTTAGCAGGTTTTGGAAGAAAGTATTAAAAAAAAAAGCAGGTTCAGCCTTATGCATCTGAAACACCAAAAAATTGACACAGATCTGCTAGACAAAGATAATTGTGTGACAGTGAAAAGAAATTCATACCCACAGACACACAGAGTCACAGAGACACAAAAGAGCCAAGAGGCATTGTTTCATATTTGAAGCCGGAATGTCCTTATAACACACAGATGTTTGCAAAGTCCTGATGTGAATCCTTTGAAAGTGTGATCCCCATGGGGTACCACCACCTTACAGATAAATTGGCTTTTATTCTAATATTTGAACGTGTCCTTTTGAACAGAAGGTCTAGGTTAAGTCCTAACAAATAGTATCGCATGAATGCTTCAGCTACTTATGGGTAAAAGAATTGAATCCATAACCTTAGTTCTACATCACAGATGTGCATTGATCACAGTTGTTTTTCAGATATCAAAGGTCATGATAAATAGCAACATTTTTTCATAAGATTTTCCAAAACAAAACACCATATGCAGAGTAAGAAAGTTAAAAGTAAAGGGCAAGGAGAGGAGAGGAGAGGTGGAAATCAGAACAAATGTGTCATCCTTTTAACAGAGTACCAAATGTAACTATGCTTAAAGGAGAAATTAAGAATTACCACTCAAGCACACTGTACCCAAAAGTTCATGTAACTCTCAGGCCCCAAATAAGCAAATATGACAAAACATTTAAGAAACATTTAGATTTATATAGCATTTTTTACTGCACAGAATTGTAAATACGTGATCTCCTTCCTGTCTTTATCCCCAGGAGGGACAAAATAAAGGCTTGAGTAGAGATTAAATGACTTTGCACTCATAATGTTATGTATAATTGTAGCATATTTTCATAGCTCCTGAGACAGTCTGTAAAGAGATATAACAGAGAGAAGGTTTAGAAACCTTAGATTCATCACATTTATGCTCAACTTCCCAGCTGTGGAGCCTAGGACTCCAATCTGTTCTTTGCTCAAGAAAACTTTAGTAATTGTTGCAGATAAAACAATGTGATTACACATCAAATTTTTTTCTAATTTATTTTTTCAGACACAGAAAAGATGAGTAAACCTTTTATGGGGTCATCTGTTAAAGGTAATCCCAGCATGTGCTGTCTGCCCTCCACTCAAATAGTCAGAAATGTATACCAGGGATTTAATCCTTTCCCTGTCTCTCTCATGCAATTTGGATCAAAGAAAACAATTTCTTGTTTAGTTTTGACATAAGACAGAGGCCTTGGTAATATCACTGGGACAAACCTAAAAGCAGCAAACACAGAACTACTCCTCAACTAAGCAACACAGTTCCCAAGAAAATCTTTAAAAAAGTCATCTTAATAAGGGCTCAGCAGGACAATTCCTCTGGTGAATGGATAATGCATCCTGAGTGTTACAGGCAAGGTGGAGTTCACTGGAGAATAACCCAAACCCAGCTATTTAACTCTGTGTTACTGTCTCTTCCAGATTTGAGTTTCTGACTGTATTGATCTGCATTCTCTTCTGCAAAGTAGTGTATGCTCAACATCCTATAACAATATGAACAATTACCAGACACAATTAATCATGTAATAATGAAAACAAAAAAAGTCATAAATAGGGAGGAGGAGTATGTGCATGTGTGTACACAAGTGGAAGACATAAATCTGGGAGAAAACAATGTGAAGACGAAAAGAGGTAATTGAGCTTAAAGGAGGCTGGAGGAGAAACACTGATTCTGTTATACAAAGAAATTACAGTGGCTGTATGAGGACATTACCATGGCATCAGATAAGCTGGAAACAAGAGACATTAACCACTGAGCGAGAATTACTCACATGAGATCTGTTGCCTAGTATTATGCACAAGCTCTGCCAGAGAGCCTGTGCTTAAATGAAAGGGATTTCTGTAACCATAGGTCATAAGGTTCTCTGTGGTAAAACCATGCACAAAAGGATTCAATGTCTAAGAGCTGTATCTACTCAATAGCTTAACTTTCAGCAGCTTGTTACTGTCACCAGAATTTCAGAGGCTGCAGTCCATTTTATTTATTGATTTCAGAATAAAATGCATGCATCTGTCAGGTAAGAAATCCCACAATAACATGACATTGACAGTTATGTCAAACAGACATCCTCAGACTGATTTGAATCACTGGTGATGGCAAATACAGAACCTCTATTTCATTCATCTGAAAACCATTTCTCTCTCTGTTTTTCCTCATGCATAAACATATAGGCACTGCAACATCTGAGAAATAAATCACTCAATAAGTAATCTACTAGCAAGTATAGTGATATCACCCCAGCATAATTTTATTCCTTTCATTTAAATGTATACAAGTCCCTCAATTCCCCCCACTCTTAATAGTGGGGAATTTGTCCCCCATTTAACATTTGTGCACTTGCAAAATGAGCCAAGTCGTCTCCTACTCATTCATTATTATAATTTGAGAATTAAATGAAACCATATCTTTCTGCAACTCGTAAATGGTCATTTGACAACGCTTTACATCAGGAGAGCAATTTCCTACTTATCACTCGTAACCAGGCCAATCACTTTCACAAACTGAACAGTAAATCTATAAAATACACTTCTATGCTTCACAGTGTTTGCACTAAGTAACTAGCAGTTAAAATTATTGACAGTGAAATAAATTTGCACAAGTCAGATTGCAGAAAATGGCAAATAGCCATTAAAGACATTAACAATCATAAAACAATTCCACAAAATAAAATGTCAAGGGTTTAATGGGGGTTAAAAATTGGGACCTTTACCATAAAAATATTTATGACTTGACTTTCATCTTTTTTATCTTAATTTCCCATCTGATGAAATTTCACAGAAGTAAAATTTGGGGTTTTGTGTCAAGGTTTTGGTAGTGGGGGTCCACAGGGACAGCCTCTGTGAGAAGACATTGGGATCTGCCTCCATGTCAGGAACACGCTGCCCACAGAAGCTGTGCATGCCCAACCCTGGAAGTGTTCAGCCTGATCTAATGGGAATCACCCCTGCTCACTGAAAGGGGGTGGATTTCCCAGGTGGATCCTTGGGATCTACACAATTTCCCAGGCCCCTGCCAATCCAAGCCTTTCTATGATTCTTTGCTGCTGTGTCTGACAGAGCCTGCTCCAGCCAGCTCCAAGATGGACCTACCACTGCTCAAAGCTGAGCCCATCAGCAACAGTGGAGCTTCCTCCATTACAGCATATTTAAGAAAGGGAAAAACTGCTGAGCAGCAGCTAGAAGACAAGAGGAATATGTGTGAGCCCATAGACACCAGTGTCAGGGAAGAATGAGGGGGACGAGGTGCTCCGGTTGCTGGAGCAGAGCTTCCCCTGCAGGAGGAGGTCCACACTGGAGCAGATATCTGCACTGCAGTCCATGGAGGATCCCATCCTAGAGCAGGTGGACATACTATGAAGCATTTTCAGCCTGTGCAGATCCCAGGCAGGAGTGGGTTTTCTGTCAGGAAGTGTGGCCAATGGAGGGGAACCCTCATAGGAACAATCCACTACTGAAGGACTGTACCCCATGGAAAAAACTCACTGCTGGAGCATTTTTTGAAGAACTGCAGCTTGTGAGAAGGACCCATGTTTAAGAAGCTCATGAAAGATGTTTTACTATGGGAGACACCCCACAGTGGTGAAGTGCAGGAGGAGGAAGGAGCAGAAAAACCTGGACACAAACCCCATTCCCCAATCCTACCTGGAGGTAGGAGAGTTGGAGGTGAAGTAGAGCCTGAAAATAAGTAGAGGGATGGTGGGAAGGTTTTCTTAGTTTTGTTGTATTTCTCAATATCCTACTCTGTTAGTGACAATAAATGAAAGTAATTCCAAAAAAATCCTCTGTGTTTCCCCAGCTGTAACTGGTAAGTGGTTTCTTTGTTCTTTCTTTAACTCCTGAGCTTTCCCATCACATTTTCTTTCCTTGTGCTGTTGAGGAGAGGGAATAATAGAGAAGCTTGGTGGACATCTAGCAGACAGCCAAGTGCTGCTATAGCAGCACAAAATCGAGGTAAGTAAAAAAAAAATAAAATATTTTTAATCGAAAATAAAACATTTGAAGAGAATTATATCTCATCTTTTTATATAGACACTCTATGATTTGAACAACAATACTTTACAAGCTCTAAAACTCTGCTAACAAAGCATACACTCCAAAATACTTCAGTATTTCTGAGGTTGAATGTTTTTGCTCATTTTTCTTACACAGTGCTTGATCAGGACACAGAAAAAAAAAACCTTAATCTGAACAAGCTGTGGAGGAACCTGTACCGATAATGTTCCAAAGTTAAAAATACACCGCTAAACATGTAAAGTCAATGCCATCTGCATTATTGGAGTGACTCAGCTCTGTAGAAAGGGCAGACACTACATGCTGGTCAGAGCACCAAGGGGGAACAGAGTTCTGTGGCTTCAGGGCCAGAATATTGCCAGGGTAGGAAGGATCTTATAATTTTTTCCACTAAAAATAGCAAATTCACCAATGAAGACAAAAATTTTCATAGTTTTCCCCCAGAAATGCTGTGGTTTTAATTTGTTGCTTCTGAAAGGAAAGAACTTGCTCCACAATTTTGCTATGCTGTGAGTGACTGTAACAGCCACTGAGCATTAAGTCCTACTGAGGATGTGAGTGATGATAGCACTGCAGTAGGTGCTTGAAACCAGAATACAGAAGTAGTTGTCACACACTTGCCCCCAGCTTTCCTTTTATTGTGTGGTTAGATTAAGCTCCATCCCACCTATTTAAAGTTATTTAAATGATTTAAAGTAGTTCCCTTAATCCTCTCCACACTTGATTTTAAACCTGTTTTCTATAGAAAGTCTATAAGTGCTATCTGCTTACTGTTACATACCTCTAAACAGAGAACTGAAAATCTGAAGTCCTTTGAAATTTCCAAGTCCTTTCAAATTTAAATCCAAGGAAAGATTGTCACTGAGGCTGATGCCTTAATTACAATCATGTTTTGTAGCATTGTAGCTTTGCTACTACTCCTCCTTCAATTTGTGAGGTTCCACATTTGTATGGTCAACTTAAAATACTTTACTGATCAACCCTTCCCCTCTCTTTACCCTCATGCTGATACACATGGCTTAGTATTTTTTACATGTTTGATAAAAAATTATTCCCATTCATTTTAAAGTAGTTCTAACAAGAGATACTCTTTATGGCTCAAAATATCTGATGGGCATTCAAAAAATATAATTAAATGTGCCACATTCACAGTATACCACACTCACATTATATGAAGCTTTCTCAGAGCTACTTTCAGACAAAAAGAAAGGCTTTTCTGAGTAAACCCAGAAATCCAGTGAGGTAACCACTTCACACCTGCTGTGTGCCTCTGAACAGGTTTTGAGAATTCTCCACAAATCTAAATTCAGCCTTGATGAAAATGCCTGAAGCTTTGCCTCCTTTAGTCTGTTAACACCAAGGTGAATTTGTTCAGTGTTTTGAAAACTAAACAAACAAAAATCAGTTTCTTCATCTTTAAAATAATACTGTGGTTTTTAGACAGTAACTGGCATGAAGGTGCAGTAAACCTCTAGTGCCTCAGGGGCTGAAAGAGATTGCATTGCAGGGAAGCATGTTTTTTCTTCAGACTTGTCTGCAAAAGAGGAAAAAGTGATCTCTGGTTCTCTCTACAGGCACTGGTGCCTCCAAGCTCTTCTGCCTCCTGAGGAACAGCCTCACAGACATAAAAGGAACAGCCTCTCCACCCTGCTGAACAAAGTGTGAAGACTGTAACAGGTTTTCCCATGAGACCCTGTTCCATATTCTGCACTTCTCAAAAATACGTGAGTGCAAATAAAACCTTCCATGTGTCACGTCCAGATATATATCCAGGCAGGCATCTCAGTCTCAGTGATATACATTGATATGTATTTGCATCAACTCCAAAACAACTTCTGCAGAAGAAAAATTACTGCCAGAAAAGCACCATCCTCCAGAAGAAGCTATTTTCTAAAAGTCACAAACATAGGGAAAACCAGCCCACAGATTTCCAAATAAAATGCAATACCCAGCTCTCATAGCTCTGACATCCTCCCTGATACACAGACTGCTCTCTCAAAGAAGCAACATGACCTTTTGGGCATAACCAAACTGCCTCATTTTGCAAAAGTCAGAACTCAAAAGGAAAATTTTGCTTCTTTTCCTTTTGTGTCAGTATATAATGAAATGATGAGGCAATATTACTGTTTTTTGCAGGGAGATGGTTGTTTTGTGTTTTGTGTTAAGGTCTAGGGAGTGTGACATTTTTCTGTGGTGCTGTGAAAGGCACAGGTGCTCACAAAAGAGTGTGCACACTGGCAAGTCCTGCATTTTTTATTGTGGTAGATGGAGAAATGTAAGCATAGAAGGAATAATGAAGTATGCCTTAGAGCTATTCACACTGTCTCTTTTCTCAAAATTAAAAGTGAGAAAGTAATATTTTCTCTTTCTGACCCTGATAAAATATTTGTATTCCAGAGAAAAACCTTTAGCCTGAACACATCCCTCACAGGCTTTTTCAGATGAAAAGAAAGTACATGATACAAAAATGTGGTCAGGATTCACAGAAGTTTAATGCTTGCAAAAAAGCTGGGTTTACTAGGATTCTGGTTACTAGGTCAGTTCACTGCATTCCTGGAAAGTCTAAGAATCTGGGTATAAACTGCACTGTGCCACATGATAGAAAGTATTCCAAAATACACTCCCATATTAGTATTGTATTTTCCAAAAACAGATTTCTTTTAAAATAGAAATTCTACAGCAAAATGTCACTACAATTAAAATTGAAAAATTGTTATTTAAGAGACAAATTCCTTAACAATAATTGTATTTTAAGTTAAACTTGTGACTTTCAATAATGTGTATTGAATCAAAGCCTTAATACATATTGAATGAATTTATATTATGCGTGCCCTGAAAAAAAATATATATTTCTATGAGAAAAATAAACATAGACTTCAAACTTCAAAAATCCAACAGTATCAATAAACTCTTTTCCACTGTGGGAAATATGAAGTTTTTCAGGGAAGCCCTATAAAGAATAAATGGGAAAAAAAATTATTTTTTTAACTTTGTCTTTACTTATTAGATTTTTTTTAAAAAAAGCTTAAGTCACATAAATGCAAGAATGTGACATAACAGTCCCTATTCTTGAATCTTTAAATATAAATTTCTCCTAAGTATTAATAATTAAGCAACACACTCAGAGAGGTTCAAGTTATAAATACTTAGTTAAACAGAGACTTACTAAATGTGCACATGGTACTCTCTTAATTCTTAATTGGAAGTTTACAACAACAAATGAGATTTAGACACCTGTAAAATCACAGGCATAGAGACTATGAATAAAGATACTCAGGAATTAAATTTGTCTCAAAATGTCTTGGCATACAAAGACTCACATTGCTGCTGAAGGACATGTCTTTTTATTGCTAACTTGTAGGCCATTCATGTGAAGCATGTGATAACACTTCCTTTACATTAAAAAATGATGGCGTGGTGTGAGAAATGATGTTGTGAAAAATAAAAGAAAAATAGATAGCTTTCAGGTTATCTATCCTGTCAGCAGGATGACATCATGTCTGTCACAGTGTACTACTATGGATGACATGCTTAAGTGGATCAGTGGCTTCCTCAAGTCTTTTTTTGAAGTTAACTTTGTGTTTTCAACCAAAGCTCATTTTCCTAATCCAGAGCCTTGTCAAAGAAACTGAGGACAACCCAACAGGTTTGATGCTATGAGATAGCAAATTTGTCAATTTTCACAGATTTTTGCAATATATGAGAGAAAATCAGTAAAATATGTCCATCAGCATGTCATGCCAATGGCTCTTGTGCCACCAAAGCCAGCAGATTTCACAATTTGGACACCTTTGATAACTTAGAGATAGTTCTCTGTACAGCAAGAGGGCTTTTGGTAATCTTGTCAATGTAGTTGATCATCTTGTTGAATAATCTCCTTGTATTAAGTAAATCAGGCTGATTAACTGAGGGTGACACTGGTTGTCTCACTGTGACTGTAGCTTCAAGCAAGGACAACAAAGCAAGCATATTATAACTGCTTGATGCAGACCTGCCTATGAGCCAGCCACTTCATTTTAGATTTTATTACTTGAAAGTTATGGATCAATCAAACTGTAAGAAAAGTTAGAGTGTCCAGAGTGTACTTGGAAAGATATTGAAAGACAATTTGTCTGTGCTTGATTTTGGAGGCATTGGCCAAAGAAAAGGAAATAATTTGTCTTAATTACATTGCCTAGAAAGAGGATTTAATACCACATTGTTTGCATTGTTTTTAAAGTTCATTGTAAGCAGTCATATTACTGCATTAAGTCAAAGATATATATTTTTTTTTTCACTGTAAGCAATTGTTTTACAATGAATGACTAATTTTTAGATTAGGGTGGTTCAACTATAGTGTTAAATTTATTTTAGGTACTCCTTAAGATAATGGTCTTTAATGGTTTGTGATCACTGACCATGTGACTTTCACTCTTCCACAAACCCAAACTGATGTTGATTTTTCTCCTGGCACTTGAGAAAAAACTCTCATGCTCTGACTCATAAAATCAAGCAGACTTCAGCAGGTGAAGCTAGTTAATGTTCAGACACTAAGAACATGAATTCAAAAAGCTGAATCCACTCAGTTTTATGCCCTGATCTGTAGAGAGTCTCCTCTGGCAGAAAAGCAAGGTGGACTACAGTAGTGACACCTTAAATCACCATATGTCCAAAATCAGCTATCAGAGATTGCATTACTGCCTTGAAAAAATTGTTAATAAAAGCAAGATCTGTGAGTTTATACAGAATTAGGTTCTGTCTTAAAAATATTATGATTCAATTTTTACGTGAATGCAGTGCCTCTTTCATAACTTATTTTTTTAATCTAGTATCCACTAGAAGTTCAAGAAAATATTGTTTTCTCTTTTATACAGGTATATCACAATATCCAGAAGTAACAGCTTAATTTGAGAACTGTAGACTTTTTGCCAGATCTCCTTTCCTCTGAAGACCAGAGAATGGCATGGGTTGGGATGAAAGGATTAGACCCAACACACCCTTTGGACCTCTGAAGAGGTCTGGCCAACCTCCTCATCTGTTGCAGAATGCTTAAAAATCTCTGAATTGCAGTGAAAAAGGAAATTCTGATGGACAATTCCTACCTACAGAACAGGCTGCAAAGCAGAGAGGTGGTATTGTTGACCAAAGAGGTAAAGAAAAGAGGCTGTTTTAAAGATTGTATGAGTAGGAGCACCTTAATTGCCGTGGCTCAATGAAAAGAGTGTGGGAATGGATGGGAACACACAGAGCTGTAAACATGAAAGTGTGAAACCTTGATGATCTCAGGGACAGACCTTTCATCTTGTATTCAAAGTCAAATCTAGCCATGCTTTCTGATTTGTTGGACCACATTCAAGATACAAGCCCAAACACTGAGGAGAAAGAGGAAGCCTGTTATTGGTTACAATGCAAAAGCTGTACATATAGCAGAGTAAAATAATTGCTTAATTGTTCCTGGAAAATCAGCTATACGTAAGAAAAGATAATAAGAATTTCACTAAGAACCAAGTGGTGATGAGGCTGTCAACTGGTTTTCACATCAACCAAGGCAGTTACCAGAGAGTAGCTTAATAAAATAACATGGTCATAACATTGGAGAACTGCAGGAAATATTTTCTTTAATAAAATCACTGAAATATACTTTACACCAGAAATTCATGCAGATGCATATTATGGTCTCACTTAAATGACTGGGATAATTCTATGCATGATCAGAACCATCTTTTGGCTCTGTTGCACACTTTGGGTCACCTCATAGTACACAATCTAAAGGATGAGTTTTAATGGATGTAAACTTATAGACAAGCTAAAACTACAAAATCCAAAATTGTTTTTAGAATGGTGGCCAGCTGTGCTTCAGAGCAGTAAAGTTATTCAGGCCTATTCTAGTATTCCTCCACTATTTTGCTCAAGAGGCTGCTCTACAAAAGGCAGCCATGACCCAGTAGGTGAGATAACCAGGACCAGACCAGTGAGACAGGCCAGTAACCAGCACCAGGGCAATGACATAGGTATGATTTGTAGGATATAGCTCACTGTTTACCTGTTTTTATATATCTGTTCTATATGGTTCAAAACTGTTTAGAAATGTTACTGAAAATGAGCTCCATGTTTATACAGTGTTCTTAATATTACTGCTATTATCACTGGCATTACTATGTCATTTTTCATCTAATCAAAGTGAAGCACAAAGACCTAAAGCAAAAAATTTTAAAGTGACAGACATATAAATATTCAGGATTCATTTAAGTAGTCTTTTCACTTATATTATGAACCTGCCACTGAGGCTGGGAGCAACAAACACATCTCAAGGTCAGCCTTTTATTTAGCTACCTATACCCAAGGATTTGGACCAAATTCTAGTTAACTAAGGTCACCAGGAAAATTCACAGTAAGGCAAAAAGTAAACCCATGTTTTCAAGTGCTGCTTTCTAAACAGAGGATCTAGTCTGCTGCAGCCCACGAGGTAAATATCTAGGTCCAACAAATGAAGTCACTGCCTAGCCAGCTTTCCACCCACACACAGAAATATATGCAGATGCATTGGCAGTGCAGACACTTGACTTTTTCTGCTTCTTTGTATTTAACACAGAAGCAGTGGACACAATAGATTGTTTCCTTTATTTATAACCATCGAGAACAGACAAAGTCCAAAACTCTCGTGCTCATGCCCCATCAATCTTGTAGAAAGGTACAGAGTGTATGCAAGATATAAGAAAGCAATGTTGCAGTGTATTGACTAATTTGAGATTGTGTGTCTCCAGAGACTTACACCAGTCTTTTAGAAACTAAAGATGGAAGAATAATAGGAATGAGGAGACAAGTTGAACAACCTCCTGCCAGTTCACTGATTAGAAAGAGATAATTAAAATGCTTTTTGCCACAGATTTAGCCTTGTAGGAACGAGCAGATCAAGTACCAAATTGATCTCAAATCAATGAAGGAAAACGACATTGTGAAGGTTAAGGAAACAACTTGAAATTAACTTCCTGTGATACACTGACAGAAATTAGGTAGTATCCATAGTTTAGAGGACAGACAGGACAGGTCAGAATTGCTACTCGTATTCAACAAATTCTGTGATTAAAAAAAAAGTTGTTTCAGCTGGTTTAAGCAAACAATCACATTTACAGAATGGTATTGTTTTCATCAGAGACTACTCTTTTCTGTTAAATTCAGTGCAGATTTTCACTTGGGGATTTTTTTTCTCTAGCTATATTCTTTTCTTCCCTTTTTTGCAAGCAACGTCTCCCTATCCAGTGTCTCATTTGCAACATAACAATAGGAGGGAGTACTCTTCTGTTCCGTCACAATCAATATTTTCCATTACTCTCACAGAATTTTGAACACACTCAAAGGCTAACATAGGTTCTGGGTCTCCTACACCCAGAATACAACATGAACCTTGCACCAAATGAGTTGTTTCCTTTGGCTTATCAACAAAATCTCACTTGTTAATTGCTATATCATTTTCAAAGACATAAACATATCTTCTCTGTGGATAAATATTTCTTATGTTTCAGGTTAAAATTCTTAATCAATATAGAAGTGTTTAACTATAAGTTAACTCACTGTCACCTGCTTCTTAACGTCCCCACTGAGACACTGTGCCCTATTTCTGTATTCTTAAAAGTAATGTTATGCATCTTCCTACACTGCTCTCCTAAGTGCTCAATTCTCATTACTCAAAAGAATTAGCAAGGGCAGGTCTAAGAGCTAGAACAATAAAAGGCATTATTTAAACCAAAATAACACAAAATAGGGTGAGGATTAGTTCAGTTTTTAGACCACGATGCTGATAACACCGAGACTGTAGGTTCAACCCCTGTACAGGCCACTTGCCTCCTTAAGAGCCGGACACAATGATCCCTGTGTATTCCTTCTAACTCAGAATATTGTGTGATTACTCTGTAATATTTAATAACACAGAAAGCAACTAAAGAACAGTCTTTTCTTTGATACAGAATGCTATCAAACAATATTATTTCTGTAAAGATCTGGTTTTAAGACACTTTCTGTAAGAAAATATTTGAAGGTGAAAGTAGCACTTCTCAGATGCAATGTTCAAAATTCATGTCATCAAACTCTGCGCTTCTATATTGTTTGCATTTAAAGCTCTGAGAATTTTCTAGACCTCACTTTGTGTCAGTGGGGGAAAAATGGAGAATACAATCATAAAATTGTTTGTGTTAAAGGGATCTTAATAATCATCTAGTTCCAACCCCTGAGCCATGGGCAGGGACACCTTTCACTACAACAGGTTGCTACAGACTGGCCTTGATTACCTTTGGGGTGGGACATCCACATCTTCTCTGGGAAACCTGTTCCAGTGCCCCACCACTTTTACAGTAAAGAATCTCTTCTAAATATCTAACCCAAACCCATCATCTTACAGTTTAAAGCCACTCCCCCTTGTCCTGTCACTACATCTTCTTGCAAAATGTCCTTCTCCGACTTTTTTTGTAGACCCATTTCAAGTACCGGAAGGCTGTTATCTCCTGCTACAGTAGACAAGTAAGAGTATCCAGGTGCTTTATCTCTTTAGAGATGTTTATAACTTTCTTTTCAATACAGTACAATGACAACTATTAAGATGCAGACGTTTAGATGACTAAATGTTTATGCCGAGCTTGCTGGCATGAACTTCACTGATTCTTCCTCCACAAAATGATACCTTACTTTCAAACTTCATGAACCATTTGTTGAAATTACAATTCAAGGGAAAGCTAATAGATTTTGCTCTGCAAGGAATCAAGCAAACCATTTGTGATTAAATAACAAAAGAATATATTAAAGGTGAAAAGGAAGTGAAGATATGATGTTTGACATTTGAATAAAATCAGAGGACCATTAATGTATAGTATAGCTTCCTAATGGAAGCTAATTCAAGTTAGTAGTTTACCCTTAGTTTTAGAGTTACTGCAGCTGAAATAAATGGGCCATGCTAGTTCTCACTCCCTTAAAATTAGGGTGGTTCCTTGGGTCAGGAATGAGTGGTAAATTCCTAACACTGAACCTGGATGTTGCCAGTTTCAAGATTTTCACTGTTCATAGGCTAATCAAGAATAACACATTTTCAGATTCTCAAATAATTTTAAGTGACTAGGGAATATTTATCATGAATCTTCCACCGTATTTATTATAAAAAATATATAATATTGGAAAAAGTCTCTGAATGTGACCTAGGGCTATCCCAACCACGTGCCCTTCATCAAAGGGAATTTCACTTTATTCACAAAAGGGAATTTTTACATCAAAGAAATGCCTTTCTGTTGTGTCTCTTGTATTGTGAAGCTGAGGCTAGCAACATGCATATACCCTTAGAATGGAACTTCTTTGTAAAAGTTAAGGTAAAACTTATCAAAAAAGTTTTGATAAGATCAAAACTGATCAGTCATACCATCAGAAAATAGGATAGGTGACAGTAAACATCAAATCATTGGTATGATCAAGTTATTGTCTTTTTTTTCTACTCAAAGAAATTTCTTTCAAGTGGAGTTACAATTCACATTATAAGCAAAATTATTTTATGTAAATTTGTCCTCTGTATTTCTAAACCATCCTTTATGATTATAATTTCACACTGTTTAGTAATAAAAGTATGACTTGCTAGAACTGTAATTTTATGAATATCACAAACAAAAGGCCATACTTCAATCATTACCATTTATTTGTTTAGAAGTTTATATAAAATTAAATCATTAATGAATTACTGGTTAAATTTTGCAATGAACTGAAATTAAAAGAATAGAAAAATTACAGATTTTTAAAATGCCTACATTAATATTTTATATATATTTAGTAACTTTCACCGTAAAAAGGTGAAAAAGCCCTGCAATGGCTGACGATCTACAGAGATCAACCAAAGCAGCTTGTTTCTTCCTTGGAGTATTTCAGTCCCTGAATTCTGTCATGGAACTGTCACTATGATGGCTCAGAGCTGATGTCCAAAGGCAGCTGTGCACCCGGGCACATCCCATTAAAGTCACTAACACACTGTGCATCCTCTGACTGTGAGTGCACATGCCCATACAATCACAGCCTACCCATTTATTTGACACCCATTTTTGCTACCTCTGAGCATTTATCTGACTTTCAGGTATCAATGTTCAATTTATAAGCTTGGACAATACTGCTACTTTATTTTACAGATGAGGAACAGGCATCCCCGTATATAAAGCAGAGCTCAATTCAAAGTATCTAATTCAGTCAACCATACCAATTCCAGAGCAGCTTTCAGGGATATCTTTTTCTTTTGTCTTTGTCTTCCTGTTGACATAAAGATGGAGATGCTGTGAAAATTACTACAGGATGATTATAAACAAGAAATCCTCCTGCTATGAATGCTGTTAGAAAAATTTTTGTAAACATCATGCAGGTTATTAAATGGTAAAAACTACTCTTATGTTTAGGCAATACTGTACAAATATTTTCAGCGAAAGATGGAAGAATAATTCTATGTTTAAAATATAATGAAGAAGATATTAGATTAGGTGTTCAGAATAATATATATGGAAAAAAGTGATGTCTTATTGGTAGGTATTTCCCATTTCCAGGTGTCTCATTTATTATCCAATTTTGCTGTCAGTGTCTCATTTCTTTTCTTTTTTTTTTTTTTTTCCCAGATTCCTCTCTCTTTTCTTTTACTATTTCTTAGTAACTCTGGTTACATCTTTCCTCACTCACCATTCAATTTGATCATAAAACCATTACAGCTGTATTTCCCTCTTAAAAATCTGGATTATAAGAGAAATTTCTGTGATTGTAATAAATGAAAAGAAAATATTGCTGACTTTGAAAATAGTGACACTAGTACAAAAGATAAGAACACCCAAACTTTGCAGATTGTGTTATCTTGTAATGACAAGATATTGTTCAAGGCCAGGTTTTATGGATTCCTGAGCTAACCAATCTAATCAGCGGCATTCCTTCCCATGGCAGCAAGGAAGGAACTTAAAGATTCCTTTCAACCCAAACCATTCTATGAGTCTATGACAAAGGCAAGAACTGCATACAAATGGCAAAATTTCTTTATTTGAATGCATGCTTGCACCCAAGATCATGGAATATTCGGAGGGAAGGGACCTACAAGGATCATTGAGTCCCAACTCTTCATTGAGCCGCCCATGTGGGAACCAAAGCTATGACCTTCGTGTTGCTAGTTCTATTCTCTATGAAATTGAGAAATCTCTCTTCAGTGCATGTAATTTAATCATCTCTTTTATCTTATGAAATATTAGAGATATGCCAGTTACTGGGAACAATAGAATAAGCAAGGACAAAGGCATGGCCAATTACTGGGAACACTGATTTAAGGAAGGAGAAAGGCATGTTTCTCTCCTCTGCTCTTACCCATGCTGCTGTGTTTTGTCTACCTTTGTGACCTCCTAAAGACATCCTAAGTGCTGGACGCACAGAAGGACTTCACACAGTCTGTCCTATCATTCTCCAAAACCCACTGTATTTTTTCTTTCATGCTGTCCCAGCTCTTAATAACACAACCCATTTTACTGTTTGTGCCAGATGCCCAAACACATAGTTAAGACCCGATGGCTAAGAAGATTGCTTTGTAACTGTTAACCTGAGCCAAGGTTATGCTAGCTTGCAAGATTATGCAGCAGTCATGTAGAACACCAATTCAACAGCCCATCAGTGTAGATAGTTAATTGCCCTACACAGAATGCGTGAGTGTAGGTACATTACCACTATTATCCTACTATAGCACCTATTATCAGAAAAACAAGTGTGCAATCAAGAACACAGCATGCAAAATATATATTTATTCTAACTGTGAGTCACAATGCAGAAAAAAAGAAAATACCAGCAACAACAAAATGCAATTCATTAGATGCATGGAAACTCTGGAGCTTTTCTTTCCAAAAGGAAGTTATTTCTTATTTATGCTTTAGTAGGAAGATATGTATACTCTATTATATGCCAATACTTACTTAAAATATTTGATTTGGTTAGAAAAAGATCATTTGTATGGCTTTTATTCTAACTTAAGAACTCTTCCAAATTAAAATTTTAATAGCTTTTCCCCAGTAGGGCATTTCAGTCTACCAAGAACAGCTTCAATATTAATGCATAAAATTTAAAGTTTTTTTCTGAAAACCTGTAGGAGGTAATCCAGTCTGCCTTAGGTATTTCTCTCTATTTGCCATCTACTTCTAGAACAAGTTCAACATCTGCTTTCATCTGTGAAAAGCCTAAGGCCCAGGTGCAGGCAATGACAATAGCATTCCTAGGAAATGACAGGAAAGCAGTCCAGCTGCAACAATTGTGCAGTGGAAACAAAGATACACCTGAGCAATTTGATCACAAACAAACAAAAGGCCACCAAGCAGAACTTCCTTTACCATCAAGAACTAATGAAGGTCCACACAGAACACCTGTAGCTCTGCAGACATGGAAATATCCAGTCGTGATTTCACCATGAGTGAATTTATGACAATTAAATTCAAAGGTAATTTTGGAATTTGGAGGTAGTTAGTATACAGGTAAAGTAATCATTTCCTAAAGGCAAGCAGTAAAGACAGGACAGAAGACAATAATGAAGAGAAAAAAATTGTAAACAGATGAGATATGTCTTGGATTTGGAGTGTTTTAATCTGGGCTACTAAGCACGTAATCCCCCAGTATGACAGCACTAGTACAACAGTTTTATATTAACTGTTTGCAATTAACATCAAATAAAGGAACACCCATTACTAAGCTGATCTTGAATTCCCATTGTTGAAGTTCAGTGAGCACATTTTTGACTTTGGAGCAATCAACATACTACTGAATAGTAGGTAAAATACTCTAGGGCCAACCCTGGAATAAATAACTTAAGGTGCCAATATCCAAATATTTCTGACTTTTTTTAGTGCACCTGTTCAAGGCACTGTGTTTGGAGGAGAAATATATTCGTACTATTGTCTGAGCATAAGAACATCAGATCACCAGAGGTGATGAAACACCAGAAATTTCACACAGATGATGACATTAAAGAAAGTGTTTTGTCTGATGAATTAGCCACAAGTTCAGTAAGGTGCTTATCAGACACCAAGCTTCTCCCCCCACTCCCTCAGCACTCAACATATAGCCAGACCAGTCAATAAACTATTATATGGAACAGGAAAACTGGAATCCTCTTTCCAACACAGAGACCTAGGTGTGGTCATTTTTTATCTAGCCATTATATAGCAGAAACTTCCCTAGACTAAATTAGTCTGTACCAGAATCTCCAAACTGCTGTGCATTCAAAGAAAGGGTTAATCCCATAGAAAATACCACATTATTGTGTCCAAATATATTTTGCTTGGGCTATTTTTAGGTGATAATCTGAGAAACATTCTCTTAAATTTTAGTCCTAGAAAGACAATCTGTATACTGTTTTCATTATCAGCTCTTCCTTGAGCACTCTTTATGCAAAATAATTTTTGACATATGTAATAGAACAGAATCAAAGTCAGCCTCAATGTTAAGTTATTTCTAACTAAGAAAAATCTTTTGTTATGATTTACATATATTTTAGAGATTTAAGACTTAATGATGTCATCTCATGTTTGAGTACAGTGCATACCCTGGATGTTTAGTTATGAAACTCTGATGTATAATGCATAATCAAGGTCTTCCAAGTGAGTAATGCAACAAAGGTTCATGAATATAATTAACCTGCTTTAAAAAGGCGGAGAAAATAGGACTAGATATATATAAAAAAATAACTTCAGTCATTTAGTTACAGATTTACAGGGAAGATGAATATTTTAAAATAAAAATTTAATCTTAATGCTGACAGTAGATAAAATTAAACAGGTGATTCATTTTTACCTCATACATGTTTGTAACATCTATAAAATGTATGCACTCTTGAACTGCTCTATAAATCCAATCCCATTCTTATAGCTCACACATAGTAATACTTGTTTCAGATCTTTACAACTACCTTCAGACAAGAGAACTATTGTCATAGCATCTACATTTCATAGTCTATTCATGGCATTTCATAGTCAACAATATCTGAGTAGATTCTATTCTTTTGCATATAAAAGTCATCATCAGTAATGATTACTCCAGCCTTTATTTCCACTTGTATAGGACTATCATTCTTTTAAAGTACAGTCTAATAAGTTTCACAAGTTGAGGTATGCACGCTCAATGCATTTTATATGTTGTTTCCTCTACACTGAGCCTGAGCAATACAAACAAAATAAAAATACTATGGAAAAATACTTGTGCTGCTCTCCAACAAAAGTAGAAGGCATTTATTTCTTATGTTCTCAAAATTACATTTCTAAATGCTATAGTGGTTAACAATTTATATTTTAAAATTTGGATATGACATCTTTTACATTGTTTTTAGCAGTCCTAATTTAGGCCACTTATGTAAATGCATTATTTTGGCACAGACTTCCATACAGAACTTTTTTTCTCCCAACCTTATGACTATTTAATGAATTGTTCTTGAATAATTTGTGTATTTATACTACCTTGATATATTACCATAGATAATTAAAGCCTTGTGGGAAAAAAAATTCAAGTGCTTCTACACTTCTTAATACTAGAGTTTATATGAAAAAATCTACATTTTCATCATGTCATTTGATGAAGGCAAAAGGTATTACTCTATATGTAGTATTGAGCACAGGCAATGGAGAAGATTCTGATTTCAGATTTTTATCACATTACTTATCTATTAAATACATTAAATAATACATTAAACTGAGTTCAAGATGCTCCTGGAACAGCTGTCTATTTGTAGCAATGTTTGTGGTCAAATAGCCCTAAAGTACAACAGCTGGGCACCCAGAAAACATGTAAATCAAGAAGCTGAAGGAGTGGATGAAGTACCTTCTAATATCATGTAGAAAAGACTAGGAAAATAACCAAAATCAGACGGAAAAGACTGTCAGGGATTGATCTCTGACAAGCCAGTGGCACAGTCCAGATATATCACATTTGTTTCCAGGTCCCCTCTGAACCCTTTGTGGGTTCAGAGAAGACAAGTCTTCAAAGAAGACATTTTTATGGCGGATAACTGGGTGGGAGCATGTCAATTCAAAGTCTCTGAAATTATGTGAAGGTTGTGTGCCAGGAAGTGGAATTAATGTTTTTAAAAGGTGCAAGTGAGGCTATGTACTGATTGAAATGGAGTATGGCATGAGGGCAGCCAAGCCCAGGAGCATACAGCCTGATGGCAGTGAGGATTGCAGGAGGGGCTACCCCTGGGTCAGACATGCCCACGTTGCCTCCCTAGCACACACACAGTCTCAATGACTAAGCATTCTATCAGTTGTTTTATCTACACTGCTCAGGTTAAGCAGTCATTCTCCTGGTCATTCCCCATGACCAGGTGGCATCATTGAGCTCAGGCTCTTGATGGGTAACCTGTTCCACTCTTCCATCAATCTCCTTGAGTTTGGTTTTTTTTCCCTAAAGTTATTATGAATTTCAGAAACCAGAATCCATGTCTGGGAGATAACTCCAGAGAAAAGGTGACTATAAAATTTAACATTTCCCTACTGACAAATAAAAAAGAAAGTTTTTTCCTAAGACCTTTTGTTCTTATTAATATGACCTAAGAACAGAAATATTTTTAATAATATCTGGCAGCTTCCTCAGTTTTTAAAGTAGTTGAGTAGACATATAGTTACTTGTAGCCATAGTTTATTTACTTCTACTCCCAACTGTGCTTGTTCTGAGCATTTCTGAATTTCTGAGTTATTCACAAGTCTGTTACTCTATTTGCCAGCCCTTTGGAAATTGTAGTCTTAAATTATGAGATTAAATCACATGTTTCTGAATTTTAAATCCTACTAGTCAATATTTTTTAGAATCTGACATCAGATACTGATTTAAAAATTCCCACTGATTACTCATTCTTCAGTATTTTTCTCTGGTATTTGTCTGAGTGTATATTATCAGTATCTAAATGCAACAGGTTTTTGTTTTGAAAGTTTAAAATATAATAGAAGTGACTAAGCTTTTATTCTTCATTATTTTCACTATGGTGAAAAATGCTTTTTGCTTTAATGCCATCATAAAAAAAAAAAAAAAGCATCTTTTTAGATTAAAACTTACTTTCACACTGTGCTTAATAGAACCATATATCTATTTGTTTCTAGTATCATGAATACATTTTTATGTGTTATGCATGAAAAATGCTATAACTTCAGACCAGAAAATAGTGCTTATCTCACTGTGTTTTATGTTATATAATTGATCCAAACACATAAGCACTGTGGGATTTGTTGATTTTCTTTTTCCGCAGAAATAGACAAATGATTTAACTTTTTAATTAAACTTTAAAGCTTTTAATTAAATGCCTAAATTGCAAAAGAACTATTTTAGGTTAAACTGTCTTTAGATTGTTGGATATGTATTTTCCTATTGCATCTGCTCTGACCTGGAAAGCAAGAAAGAGCAATAACTGACATTCTCACTTCTTAATTGGTACAATTAACACTACTTTTATTATCCAGGCAGACAATCAGTGACTGTGCAAGTGCTGCAGGTAAAACAGAAACTGCTGCTTTTAAACCAGATTCTGTCACTAATGAATTTCAAATGCTTTGCAAGTAGCATTTTAGCAGAATAACTTCATTTTCTTGTTTCTCACACTATTGTTATACTATTTTCCCAATGCATTTCCAAGGGAAAAAACATGGCCCAGCAGATAAAGCACAGCTTTAACAAATCCTATAGTATTTCCATCTCACTTTAATATGATGTGACATTGAGTAAGGTGCTTTCAAGTCTTCATATTCTGGACTCTTTTGTACCTGCTATATAAGGATAGAAGGAATCAATTCTGTAGAAATCAAATAATCAATAATCAAATCTCAAAGATAACCACCCAATTTCTGTTCTGTTTTGAATCTCAGCTCTGAAGGACACTATATTTTCGTGGACTATAAATTTTCTTTTTGTTCTTTATGATGTTTCTCTAATGCTGTAGACTAGCAGAGCCCAGTTAAAAGTGCTGATTGGCATAAGCACTATGCCACAGTGTCGGATGTCAGCCCTCCAGAGAGGGATTGTGTCCATGGTGGTGCTGAGGAGAAGCAATATCAGGGTTGCTGCCTGAAGGAAAGCCAAGGGTCAGGGCTGTGCTCTCAGTGAGCAGCACACAGTCCCACAAGATCTGACCTGTCACATGTAGTGACAATAAAATGTTTCTTCACCAATGGAGTGCGCTTTACACGATCAAGAGTAAATATGGTCTGGGGTTCATCCGGAAAGTCCGATCATGCAAAGCAGCAGACTGGGCTGCTGGGCAGAAATACAAGGGTATGACATTTGACCAAGCTCCCAAGAGCAAACAGGGCTTCAGACAGACTGTGCCATGGACTGAGGTCTGTTCAGGGCACTGGGCTGCCCCCAGCAACAGGCTAAGGCCCCTCCCAAAGAGTAGCCGTGCTTTCTGAGGACACACTGCATCCTCACTTTGGAAAAAAGTAATCCCATTCTTTCTAAAAGTTTTCCATCATAAATATCTTCTGCAGTGATGCCAAATTAAAAGCAGGATGTCAGGAAAACTGAGGAATGTATGTAAATTCTCTTCTAACTCAGTAAAGCCTTGAAAATATTGACTGGGCGTAGTCCTCAGCTGCCAGAGATAGATTCAAGCCAACGCTGTAAAATCTAGCAGAAGCCAGTTCAGCCCTGAATGTCTGAATCAATCACTGAGGTTCCCTTTCTATTTTATGCAATCTCACCCATTTAATGAAGTGATAAATATGGCAATCCATTAGACACATAAAATACAATAGGAATAAAGACATGCTAATTAATGCAATTAAAATTGGTTTGTTTCCTTTACATACAACAAAGTGTGGCTATAAAGGGATTTGGCCAATGTTTTTTTTTAATGTACAGCACACGGTATAATGAGAACTTTCTTTGCTTCAAGTGCATCCTTGAGGAAGGTGTCAGGAGGTGTTACTTGTCAGATTAAGAACAAAGCAAAAGAAATTATTACAGTTTCTTATTCTCTTTCTCTGCCATTCATCTATGGACACTTAAAAAGTTCCATCTTTCATCCATGAATACAAAATGTCAGCTAAGTACAAAAGATGTCAACTTGGTACGTCTTACCTCATACTTATTAAATCAATGAAACTATTTAACCAAAACTTGCCATTAAATCATGGTATCACCCAAAAACCTTGAAAAATAATGAATCCTAAAATTCAAACTTCTGTTACTGTAGCAAAAATGATTACCATACATCTCTTATCACACTCACAAATTTGCATTTTTATTGTGATAACAGACATTTTATGATATTCTACTATTCATTTGAAAAATAAGAGCAGAATAAATCTCATTATAAAGTAAAATAAAATCATTCAGATGAGGTAAAAGTAAATCCAAGATAAAACTTAGCTTTTACTCTAGTACTTTAGGGGTGGTTTGTATTTCCCTAACAATTTGACGTTGCATTTAGTCTGCTGAATAATGCCATCACATAACACAGGCACAAATCACCCAGTCTAAAGGGAGAAGAGGACATGGCATGTTTTCAAGCTATGTAAAATCAAACCAGATAATTTACACTTTTACATTTTACATTTACACTTCGCCAGTATTTACTTCCTGATGAAGAGTACTATTCATTCAAACTTGAATTTATAGATTCAAAAATCAGATTTTTCCCCTAGTCTAGAAAATGGCAGGCCTTATATAACACCGGAACTGTAATCAGCTTGAGTGATTGATCAGAAATAAAATCAAGGATTCATGCAACTTTAATTTTATACTTTGGGCTTGATTTGCATAAAGTCTAATAAGGAAATAATGTTGGCCATTGTAATATGCCTGATTAATGGATTAAACTCACGAGGTTAAAACATTAACTGAGCAGGTTTAAAATAACACTCCATGATACTTTGAGAAAAATATTTAGGTAACTATTGCTTTTCTGAAGACGTTTCACAAAGTGACCCAATTATGAAAACATGAATTACAGCAAATTAAAACATATTAAGAGGAAAAAAAACCAAAAAAAACCAAACATAAAGGTGTGGTTTGTGGAAAGAAAAAAAATTTAAAGTTCTTTTTTAATGTGAAATTCTAATTATAGTGTATATCCATTTTTACATTTGACTGCACTCTCAGAAAGTTTGTGTGGTGTGGTCAGCACACAGGAGGGAAGGGATGCCTTCCAGAGGGACAGACTTGAGAGGTGGGCCTGTGAGGAACTCGTGAAATGCAGCAAGGCTGCAAGGTCCCATCCATGGCTGGGGGCAAGCCCCAATATCAACAGTCTGGAGAACGAACGGATTGAGAGCAGCCCTGCAGAGAAGGACTGGAGGCTTTTGGTGGGTGAAAAATTGGACATAAACCAGCAATCTGCTCCTACAGTACAGAAATTCAGCAAACCACATCCCAGGCTGCATCAAAAGACATGAGGTCAAGGGAGGTGATTCTGCTCTGCTTGGTCTCCCCTCATAAGATCCCATCTGAGCGCTGCTCTCAGCCCCCCAGTACAAGAAGGGCATGGACCTGCTGGAGAGCATACACAGAAGGGACATGAAGATGATCAGAGAGCTGGAGCACCTCTCCCATAAAGACAGGCTCAGAGAGTTGTTTTTGTCAGCTTGGAGAAGAGAAGACTCCAGGGAGACTTTACTGTGGCCTTTCATTACCTAAAGGGACTGCAAGACAACTGGAAAGAGATTTTTTACCAAGGCCAGAAGTGACAAGAAAATGTCACTGAAGGCAATGGTTTTAAGTGAAAGAGGGTGGTTTAAATGTGACCTAAAGATTCATGAGGCACTGTGAGGCACTGGGACAGGTTGCCCAGAGAATTTGTGGCTGCCCCATCCCTGGAAGTGTTCAAGGCTGGGTTGGATAGAGCTCTGAACATTCTCATTTAGTGAAAAATGTCCCTTTCCAGGATGGGAGAGGGCTGGAACTAGATGATCTTGAAATGTCCATTTCAACCCAACCACTGTATGAGTCATCTTGAAGATAATAAAATAGTAAATAATAACACATAAAGAACATTCAGATTCAACCCTAGAATATTGTTAAATACATACATTAGCAATAATCACTTTTTAATCATCTGTTTTCTGTTATTTGTCTTAATATCCATCATAGTTGTTCAAGCAGATGTCTGGAAGGTACTGAAAATACTGTATTTTATTAAACCAATGAATTCTTGGCATGTTTAAAAATAAAATCTCTGATGATAATAAAGAAACTGCTAATTGAAGAAGGTGAACAGGATAACCAAAATAACAAAAGACAAGATCTTCTTCCAAGCCTAGCAACTTGATGGAAGTCAGATTTAGAAGTCATTGAAGATCAAAGATGTCTCTAATGCAAATCATCAAGATTTCCTGGAAGAAGGTACTCACAAAACAAAACTGATTTCATTCATAGGTGTGATTACAAGGGTGATTCATAAATGTGGTTTTATAGAACACAACAGACACTTAGAAAACATTTGGCTTAGTATATAATATCCTAATTAAAAACAAAAAAAAAATCAGAAAATTTACAGCATTTGTAAACACAATGTTATTAAAACATGGATTTTATCTATATATAAAATTTTTGGTAGAGTACAAGATGGATTGCGTTTATCCAAATTCTATAAAATATTTTCAGCAATCATTTTAAAATAAACCACTCTCACCTCCATTACTAGGTAGCACACAGTTCACAGAAATTATAATGATAAGGCCATGCCTCACACACCTATATGCAATCAATTATTACTCACAAGAGATCTCAGTTCTCAACCCAAACAAAATCATGAGTGCCATTTATCCATAATATAAATTCAGCTTCATCTCAAAATGTAGAAAACAGTTTCTAAAACAGTGGAGATCAAATTTAGGGGAAGAAGAGATGGGTTGCACCTGAACATGTAGCAGAAGCAGGATCTTAAGGCAGATGTTTACACCTTGTTTCCCCTGGATTACCTCTCTAGGCCACATATCTGTTCTCCAGAAATTTCTCTGCATCATGTAAATTCTTTCTTTCTCTGGGATAACAAAAAAAAATGCAACCCTTTGGAAACAGAACCCATTTGCTAATCAAATTCCTGGACAATTTTTTTTTAAAAGGACTACCAGTTTTGATCCAATTAAGTCTAAAGAAAGAGAGGGATGTAGAGCTGGTGGAAAGAGTTTGTAACTGTTCTGGGAATATTGTCTCTTTAACTGTTACTGCTCTCCTTTCCTAATGGAAGAAAGAGAGGTTCAAACAACCAGTCCTATCTAGAAGGCAGTCAGATTGACTTTTATAGTTTCTTCATGGATTCTATTATTCTATACATGCAAGAACCAAGAAGTAGGACTATAATTAAAAATCTATATAATCTTAGAATAGTGAATGTATTCAGATTTTTGAAAGCAATTGTTTATAAGCCAGTCAAAAAGCACGTTTACTTCAAATACAAGGAAACACATGCTTGCAAATAGATCTGGCACACACACTGGCATTCTTCCTGGAACACATAAATCTAAAGTATATGGCAAAGATATTTGGCTAATCTGATGTTTGTGCCATTAGAACTGACCCTGAAGCAATATCTAAACCATGGTTTAAAGGATGCTTGAAAGCTGTAACGTTTGGGAAAAAAAAGTGATTGTTATCTAATTAAACTTACAAAAATAATGGTAACTAAGCCTGACTTGGGGTAAACTACTCATTCTGATTAGTATTGGAAAGGCAGGAAATAAATATTTTCTGCAAAGGATAAATTAATTTTTAGAGTTCAGAAGCTGGCTACTAGGGAAAAGGGTAGAGTTTAGAAGGGGAAAAAGTGATTCATTCTATAAAGACTATCTTCATGTTGTAGGGAATTGGACCATAATATTTGAATTCCCCTACAATGCAATCATGATCCTTTAGGTTCCTGCTGTGAGTGTTTTGAAACGTTACCCTTGACAATGCTAATAAAAAGGTCAGTTCTATTTCTGCATTGTTGTGCCTCTGTGCACTGCAGGTATTTTCATTGTGAGAGTAAATACCTTGATAGTAATCTTTGCATGGGTTCTGATTCCCTTAACCTTTAATGGAACATGACTGCAGATTGAGAACAAGGATTTGCTCTTTACAGATTTTGCTAACTTAATCAAAATAACAGACTGATTCTGGACTGCTGTATGAATAACATCCAGGCAAGCAACCATGAAATCATTCCATCCACTAGGACACAAACTACAAAATAATTAGGTTGTAGAATAATGGCAAAATTTAAAGGAGGAAGATCAGGTACTGAACAACTATTTCAATGAATTTTCTGATTTATTCCATCTCAGGATACTTACATTAATCAGGGGTAAATCAGACCTTAGTAATATTGACAATCCTCAGCCTTGTCTTTGAATATTATAATGTTAAATGTGATAGAACTGTTTCTTCAACCATACAACAGTATATTCATAGCAAGTTTTAGGAACCCATTCTGTCTGTAGGCTTTGCTCAGAGATAACTAAGCTTATCTGCCTTTGAGGAAGAAGACCTTTTTGAAAAGAAAAATATTTTGAAGGCTTATTTTCCGCAGATCAAATAGGCTTGTTGTTCAGTTGTTGGCAGTGATTAGTAGAGTTCTTTAATTGCAAATTAGTAGTTGGGGATTTTGCATGAATTTTTCACATTTCACCTACAATTAATATTTTTCTCTTAAAACACCAATGATGTAAATTAAATCTATGGGTTTTTTTAGTGGTAATTAGAATTCCTTCCAAGAAATGTGACTATTGGGGACTACTGTCTTATGTCTTGGAAATTTAGTTACTAAAATTTTTTTCTTCAATGGTATTAGAGTCTGCTGAACAGAAAAAAAAAGGATTCAGATCAGTTCAGTATTTAAGAAACGCTCTCAAAACCCTGTAAACTTGCAAGCTGTGTCCCTGATGAAGACCTTGTATCTTGTCAATGATCTCTGATGAGAGCTGTCTTTCTAATTTGTCTTGTCATGAGGACTGGTACTGTAACCTCAGACTTGTCTTCTTGACATCCAGTATGAATCAATTGGAAACACGAGACACAGGACAGAGAATCTTTTCAACACTCTTCCAGCACAGGTAGATTTGAGAAGCCTACCTAGAGACAGCACATTTGCAACACATCAAGTTATGGTTCTTCACTCTGCACTGTCCTACCTTTTTGTAAACAAGAACATTTGTTTGGAAAGCACACATACTATTATTCTTTCTAAATTTAAAGGCAATCCATTTTTCCATCTCTAGATAATTATGTCTTCAAGACAGTTACACACATTAGATACTGCATATGTTAGATTCCTTAAAGTTCAGCTATCTACTTCAGCAAGTAATTATAGTACTTAATATTATGCAAAATAGAATAAGGAAAACAAACCACAAATGAATTAAAAGAGTAAACATCCTAAGTCAACACCAGTCAGAATGTATATACTTATTCATGGTGTGTTTTCTAGCACTGCTAGCACACAGTTAAATTAATCATGTCAGTAGATGCCCCTAGATCAGAAGTGATTAAGCCATCCAATTGCTGCAGATAGCAAAGTTTTTCAGGAAGGATATAATTTATTATAAAGTAGATGGAGCACTCTCTTCCCCACAATCTTTTCTACTTTTACCTATTTTTGTGTTCAAATACGAATGCTACATACTTAGTCTTTTCACGTCATATTTCTTCTTAAAAAAAAAATTAAATAGGTAGTGCTTATTTCCATTCTCCATATAATCAGACCATTAACCTAAAATAACAAACAGGAAGATGAGTGCAATGGATATTTTTCAAAATAACTTAAACTAACAAAAACCATTAAAAATTTATAATGAAATAAATAAAATGCCAAAAACAGGTATCCAGCATTTCATGATCTTACTTACTTTGAAGGGATTTTATAAGTACCCTCCTTATTGATTTATTTGTCCACAAGACCAGAGCAATAAAACTACCTAGCTAGTATGAACCCTTTAGCACCACAAAATATAAACCTGTGTATCTCAGAAGGACTCCGTCTTGTAAAATGTTGACATTTTCATTTCTGTTTCACCATTTGGATTGTCTAATCTGAAAGAGAAACAAGTAAAATAGAAAATCCTTGTGAAATGGGATTTCTAAAATGCTGGTGGCCGAGAGGAAAAAGCCTTTATTGAACCCACATTTTACATTATTCTCCAACTGACAGAGTATGATTTTACTCCCATTCAGATATTATAACAAATCAGTAAATCAAATGAAATTAATTAAGGTGCACTCTTCCATTCTAGGCCCTGCAGCTCAAATCAGAACCTTAATATTTGAGGTTCCCAATGCAATGTGAGAATTAGAGAAGCAGGATTATTACTGGAAGGAGTGTGAGCTTTGTGTTGGATCAAGTGATAGATACATGAGCTTGCAGGCAGGTGCATCTCATTCTATAAATCCAAATAGCTCATATTTAAAGAGAGGCCTGTTTCAGGTTGCCATGCTTAGAATACAGCTCTAGCAGGCGAAGTGGGATATTAAAGTTGCACAAAATAGGATCTTTTATATTTAGCATACATAACAAAATGTTATCTATTATATACATTGGTGATACATGAAATCAAAGGGAAAATGTCAGCCCTAATTACCAAGGACATGGGGAAGGGTGAGGTGCTCAATGACTTGTCTGCCTCAGTCTCCACCACCAAGTGCTCCAGCCACACTGCCCAGGTGGTAGAAGGCAAAGGCAGGCGCTGGGAGAGTCAAGAAACACCTGTTGTAGGAGTAGCTCAGGTCTGAGAACATCTAAGGAACCTCAAGGTGCACAAGTCCATGGCACATGATGAGATGAATCTGCAGGTCTTGAGATAACTGGCAGAGGATGTGGCCAAGCCACCTTCAATCACATTTGAGAAGTCAGGGCAGTTTAGCAAAGTTCTCACTGACTGGAAAAGGGGAAACACAATCCCCATTTTTGAAAAGGGAAAAAAACAAAAGACCCAGGGAATTACAGGTCAGTCAGTCTCACCAT
>NC_031768.1:75034189-75099160 GCF_001522545.3 Parus major | reverse complement strand
ATCCTATCCTATCCTGTCTTCCCACATTACTGACTGACTTCAGCATGAATTAAATATGTTAGGAAATTCATCAGTAAAACAGGGAAATAATAAAAATTAAGTTAAAATTTGGTTTATCTTCTAAAATTAGCAGTCAGTACATACAAGATAAAATTACCTTGTTCATCTCTGCATCTTCCTGAAAGCTTTTCTTTTGGCACAAAAATGGTTTAGAAATACATTTTTTGATTCTGATTAGAAGATACAGCAAAGATTTTGGACTTGGCACTAAGTTGAAAGGTACTGGAAGAGTTCTCCCTTCTTCAAAGTAAGAAAACCAAAGTTTAGCCCTTGCAAATTTCCATTCTACATCAGCATCATCCTGTAAAACAGAAACACAGCAGTTAAGACACTGTTAATAACACTTTGACTACTGAAGATGCTCTAGCTAAATTTTATGTGTGTTTTAAGTGCAATTGGCTGAAGTAAATCTCAAACAGGTAGATCAAAATCTATGAAAACCAAAAATTCAATGAATGGATATGTTCTTATTAATCCATTTAAAATAATGCAATAAACATTTTTTATTCCAGACTGAGTGCTAATTAGTCTGCAATACAGGATCACAATGACAGACTCTATTTAACTAGTCTATAGACTATTACTTTAAATATGAACTAAAAAAAGGTGATTCTTACCTAATTCCTTCCATTTGCTGGAATATATGATTAAACCAGATATACTATCATCACCATGGTTTATGTTTATCTTTTATGATCACCAAAACATTCACTTTATTTCTCCCTGTAAAGTTTGAGGGTTTTCTGCAGAAAGTAGTATATCAGCTCAAGCTCATGACTCAATATTGCTGTACCTGTTTTTAGAAGCTGTTTTGTCCAGTCACTGTATTTTTAATGCTCCAAACCTGATGGATTTGACCTGTGGCCTCCTGATCCAGGAGAATGTGAACATCCCTAGACAATGTGCTGCCCTTGCTCTAGCTCGACAATGCTACGGCCCCCAGTCAGAGCCCAGAATGTGGGACCAAAGTGGAGTCAAATCTGAGTTTGCTGCTTTAGCAAGAGGATCCTTTAGGAAAGTCTGGGATGGCCCAGCTCCTGGAGATCTGCTTACTTTTTTCCCAAACAGTGATAATGATTTAGCCCTCTGTTTTCCATGGAATGTAAAAGGTCCTGCTGGACTTCAGTAGCCCTGCTGATTACTTTGCCAAGTAACATTTTGTTCACTGCAGAGGCCTAGAGCAACTCTTGTTTCAATGAAAGAAGAACACAGCATGTTGGAGACCTGCCTGCAAGGTCGAGGCACAGGAAAGGGAACATCCTTGCAGCAAGAAGGACACTTCTCAAGTAATTACAAATGAGGCAAATGAAAGATTCACAAAGTCACATACTGCTCAGGAACATAACACAGTTCACCAGTAGCTTCTTATACCAGTCTGGTTCTTATCTGCAAGCACATGCAGCCAAGTAACTGCCAGGTACTTTATAATAAAAATGAACAGTGGAATTAATATTTTCTTCTAAAATATTCCAAAGGCTTATGCGGTACTTGTCTTAAATCAGATGTCAACAAGAAAATTTTCCAGGAGCCTGAGACAATAAGTAACAGTAAATAGGGTGACATTTTATCATAAATGGACTTTTTACCTCAATTTCCTGGAATGAACTGTTGATCATTGCGATAAGCATGTTCAGTAAGACGATGACCATGGTAACATTATAGACTCCATAAAGAACATAACCAATATTTTCAATAAATTTGTGTTTATAATTGATGACAACTGATTTAACTTCTGAGAGTCCAAATATAGCCCAGAACAATGTTTTGAAACTTTCTTCAACACTAAAAGGAGAAATTGGACACATGCATATGTTATTGAAGAAAAGCTGTATATTCTTATTGTAGAAATTGACAGTTATCATGTTTATACAGTGTACAAATTTTTCCAATATTATAATGTTGAACTCCACCTCAGTGCATAGAAGTAGACTGTCTAATTTCATGGGTACAGGCTGTTTCATAACACAAGACTCCTAACATTTAGGATGGACAATAAAACCATCTGATTCATATCAGATGGTTTTGGGAATCATATATCCATTCTCAACCCAGTATTACAATGATTCACTTGTTAACTAACAAGCTAACTTCAATCTACATGCTACAAGGTTGCTGTTAATATGAAAGTAAATTTAAAAAAGAATTATCTATAAATACTTTATTTAAATTGCACTATTAGTTCACTTACTGAAAATTATTTTACCATTAATATGACAAATATTCTGAAACTTTGAAGAAGACAGGCAAATCATCAGTTTTCAAAAGAATTAGTTTTATGGACCATAATCTTCTGGTTGATTTTTTACTATTACACAATTTCAGGGTAAAGCCATGGTGTGGGAATAGTGATTTTCTTTTTTTAGAGGTTAGTTAATTTAAATACATGTATTTCCTCCTAATCAGTTTATAAATAAAGTCCAAACCTCTGAGGTACTTTCTTCTATCTATTGCCATCTGTTTGAAGACATATTTTCTCTTGCTTTGATAAAGAGATCTCAGTTCCCCACACCCAAAATTACTGCAGCATTGCAAAGAACATTGAGCATTTTTTTTGGGTCATTGTTAAGAAAATAAAGGTTACAGTTTAATCAGTTGTACTTACGTTGTGAACGCTTCATTTTGTTTTGCCCCCAGATAGTAGGAATAGAGATTAAACATGCCTATCATGAAAGCCACAAACACCATGATAAATATCACCATGAATTTGAAGATGTCTTTCACGGTTCTCCCAAGTGATATCTGCAGTGGCCCAAAGCTTTCATTAGCTGGTAAGATGTAGGCTATCCGTGAGAAACTTAACACCACTGCAATTGCATACAGCCCTTCAGAAATTATCTGAGGATCAGACGGATCCCAGTTTATTCTGGCTGGAAACAAAAGATGAGAATTCCTGTCAGTATAATGTGTGCTTATTTATGGGAGGTCTTCATGGACCACCTGCTGCCAGTGCTCTGCCTAATGTAGCCCAGAATACCACTGGCCTTCTGTGCTGCACAGGCCCATTGCTGTTCAACCTGGTGTCAGCAAGCTATGTTTGCTTCCCTGTGAGAAAACCTGGCATTAAACACTCACTATTAATATTATCCATACTCAAACATACTTCAGTGTCCATGCATACATGAATAAATGCCTCAACTAGTTGCTTTTAAGACTTATGTGAAATTTATAACTTTCCAGTAAAATTTATATGATTATAATTTATTATGTTTCAGAATATATGCATTTTAATTGCTCTGCTTTTCTGCAGTCTGGATAACGCAAAAATGCAACCTTTTCAAAAATAATATCTGAAGAACAGAACAGAGACAGAAACTGATGTTATTCAGTATCTACAGAAATAATAGTAAGAGAGATGTGGTGGTGTAGAGAGTGCACACAAGTCAACAGTGCTTTATTTTTTCTCATTTGGGCAAAATAGCTTCTAGAACTTCCCAAATGTACCAAGCAAGTTTATTAACATTTTTATCTCTTACTGGTAAAGAGAGTGGATTGAGAAATATTAAAGAAGCAGAATAGAGCCTCTGAGTAAATAATATATAAAATATATTTTGGTTTTGTTAACAAAGCAGGTTTAAGAACTTCCTGCATCTCACTGCTCAGTTCTGCATTACAGTACATTCCATTCACAGTTGCACCACCAGGGACTGGTTTGCAGGACTGTATTGTGTAATTGAACAGATTCAAATAATCTAGAAAAGGGGTGGGTGACAGTGAGTTTATTTTGATATTAGATAATTTCAGTGCTGTCTAGAACAGTCTACAAAAAGATGTACAAACACAGCCAGGGAAACTATGATCCAATAGTAGCATCATAGAATAAACTGAGTTGGAAGGGAGCCATGAAGATCATCAAGTCCAGCTCCTGTCCCTGCACAGCACCATCCCCAAGAGTCACACCATCTGCCAGAGACTGTTGTCCAAATACTTCTTGAACTCTGTCGGGCTGGTGCTGTGACCACTTCCCTGGGGAGCCTGTTCCAGTTCCAAAACACCTTCTGGGTGAAGAACATTTTCCTGGTATCCAACCTAAACCTTCCCTGACACAACTTCAGGCCATTCCCTCAGGTCCTGCCACAGAGAAGGAATCAGTGCCTGCCCCTCACCTTCACTCACAAGAAGCTGTAACTGCAGGGAGCTCTCCCCTCAGTCTCCTCCAGGCTGAACAGACCAGGTGACCTCAGCCACTCCTCATACGGCTTCTCCAGTCCCTTCACCATCTTCCCTGCTCTCCTTTAGACACTCTCTAATACTTTAATATCTTTTCTATACTGTGGCACCCAGAACTGCCCCCAGCACTGAGGTGATGCTGTCCCAGCTCAGAGCAGAGCAGGACAATCCCCTCCCCTGCCCGGCCGGGAAGCCGGGCCCGAAGCCCCCCAGGACAGGGTTGGCCCTCCTGGCTGCCAGGGCACTGCTGCCTCATGATCAACTTGCCGTAAGGATAAGAAAGAGAAGGAGTGGGAACTTCTTCAGTACTACATTGTGAAACTATGGTATTGGAGACTAATTAAAAGAAAATCCTTTGGTTTAGGCCCAAGAATAGTGCAATCAACTCACCCAAGGTGTAGTATTTTATGCTGGGCTCCAGTGTTGGACTTGTCAGATCTTTCATATTTGCATCAACAATGTTCTGGGCTCTGGATGCATGCCAAAATGCCATAAACCTTGCTATAAATGATGCTGCAAAAATTGCTAACATACCAAAATCAAGCATATTCCATAACTCAAACAGGTATTCCTTTGGACCTTGAGACCAAATTTCTTTACATTCAGACCATATCATGCCTGTATAAGACAGAACAGAGAAAACAGTGTGTTCCTTATTCATCATGCTTGTTTAATATTTTTATTATACACAGAACATGTGCTTGGTTGCTGTCAAACTCAAAACTATTTTGATTAGTGGGAGTTCAAACACAAAATTAAATCCTTGGACTCACAAATTCATATAGATTCTGAGACTTCTTTCTCATCTGAGTAATAATAACAACAATCTTTCAGACTGTTTTTTCCTGTAAACCTACAAAACCTTTCCAAGAGAGGAATGGGCTGTGAGTATTACAATCAACAGATGAAGATGAACACAGGAAGAGATGAGAAGAGCAGAAAGGCTCTGGCATGAACATATATTGGTGGTAGAGCTAATAAGTAACTCAGAATTTCTTATTAGCCATTACCCTGGGTACAGTCTCTCATATCTGTGACAAACAATCATGAAAGTAAGACTCAGATTTAATGCTTCTTCAATAGAACAAAGGTATCTGTTTGATTCCTAACTACCATCCTTTAGTAATAAAATATAAGTACAGTATCAGCTTATGACAGCTTTTTTTAATGTGAAAATTCTTTTTAATTTTCAAGATAAAAATAATGTAATTACGAAGTACAATTCTAGGATTCTAAAGAGAGTTAATAACTGAATGGATAATATCACTAATTTTTACACTTATCAAGTTGAAAGCACTTTCCATCATTTTCAGTTAAGGACAAGAATAATGTCAATTACAGTAGCTAAATTCAATGTCACATCTGTATGCATGAATCAATTTTTCATAAACTGTCTTATGCATGACACTGAAATAAAAATAGATTAAATTAGGAAACTAGAACCTCAAATAAAGAAATTATTATTTACTTCTTTATTATCAGATGAAAATATTGATATTTATAGACTTTGGAAATCTAAATGCTATATTATTCCTATAATAGACCATTATAATAATTTAAAACAGCTTTACAATTAAATAAATAAATAATGCCAAGGTCTTTTAAAGCTTTAAAAATCAGTTGGTATACAAATTTCAGTCACAGTGAGGTCATGAAAGAAAAATTCTTTAAATGCATAAGCTCTTGAATGGATTGCTTGAATTTAACTCTCACATATTAATGATTTAACCAACAACTAGAACCCAGTTCCTTCAAATATTTGGGCATTTAAACCCTATTGGACTAAAAGGTAGCAGATTTGTAAGTAAGAATCTGACAGCTAAAATATTTTGGAAGGGGTCTGCTCAAGTTCTGATGCTGAAGAGCTCTACATCACCAAACTGAATGGGTCATCTCAGAGTACTACTCAATAGCACTCATTTCATTCCTGTGTTGGGATGGGAAAATCTACCACCAAATCTTCAGGGACCTATATTCCTCTCTTTTGTCACTAATATATTCATCTAAACACTATTAGTTCTGCAGGCATGCTTGCAAAATAAGAGAGTAAGAGACAATTGGACATAAGAAGTCTAAGCTCATCATGTAAAAATCTTTTCCCTTGGAAGCTCACACTGTGACTCAACTACTCCAAAAATTGGAGTTTGATATTCATAAAACTGAATTAATTCATATTCAGATAATATAGATTTCACATAAATACTTGGTCTGCATGTGATCAACTAGACACATGAATCCCGCTGCCATCCAATAAAAACCACAAGGCCCATGTGGGAATGAAGACAGCCAAATAAACTCACTTTGTTGCAATTTTTACACAAAACATTAAAAAGAAAGGATTCAGTTGGGTTCAGCTTCACCTATAATCATTGCAAGACAAATTTAAGCAAAAATTTTTACCTATTACCCAAGAAATAATGAGCATCTCCATCCATGAGAAACAGGATGTTTTCATCCTAAAAAGCTGTTTTACATTGTCTGTTGTTTCATTAGGTCGGAGTTTGGTGCCATCAAACCTGTCAGCTGCATTCATGACAAGCAGACCAAGAAAAATGGTGAAAGAGGCTGCATGGGCTACAAACTTCATAAATGGTCCACGCATTATCCTCCCCAGCTGCAACAGAGATTAAGAAACACAAGGATATTTCAGTGACTGATTCCAAATAAAAGATATATAATAAGAGCGATAATGCAGATAATCCCATATTTCAATGACATGAAAGAACAAGTATTTGAAAATGTTTGTATACTATGATGCTCTGTTCACAGTCATCTTTAGAAGTTTCTACTGATTTGCTATTTTCAGAGGAATAATCTATCAGTTTCACTGTTAGGCTACCAGGGATAAATTAACAGTGTGTCCTGGTTTAGGGCAAATTTGGGAGGAAACTTCCAAAGTGAAACTGAAATTAAAAAATATAAAATATATATTTTAACTAAGTGATTTGAAATAATGATGTAATTTTTTTTGTGGCATCTATGTCTATTATAGATAATCCAGAGAAAAATCTATTATAGTTGTTGAATTTCTTAATGCTAGCCAGCTTCATTGTGAGGCAAGACAGAAAATAAGATTTTTACTTACTAAAAGCATTATCACCATGAGTGAATTATGAAGAAAAGAATTCAATTTCCTGACTGATGTGATACTCAATTTAGCACAATTACTGTGCCTTTTCCCCAACTTATTTTCTTTTTTTAAAAAAGTCGTGACATCTCAAAAGTTATATTTGTTCTGTAGTGTCTTAATTTCCTCCTGACTTGTACAATGAAAAGTCCTCAGCTTTGTAATGACTACAAAATGACTACAAGCAACTTAAGAAACGGTTTACTGCAACACTTTAAAAACCTAAAAGTTTGTACAAACTCATATGTGGTTGAACTTTTAGCAATTTTTCAATTCTGATAGTGCCTGTATTAATATGAAAAGTCTTAGCTTGTCCACTTAGTCGGCAGCTGCAGAGAAGTACTTCTTAATTTTAGATTGACTGCATTTATATATGACAAATAAATCACTGAGGAAGGAAAATAACAAGTGGGTAAGTCACTGCTGTTGAATCTCAAGGCATTTTAAGAGAAAACTATTCTTAAAACCCCTAGTAACAATAACAAAAAGTGAAAATAATGCAATGATTTTTACTGTCTAAATTGAAAGAAAAAAAATATGGCAAAACTTGAGACCCACCTTTCTCATTTCAGAGAACAATGAAAAAAACAAAGGCCCCAGTCCTCTCTTTAAACCTTCTTTTTCCCCTGAAATCACTGCACAGAGTTCAACCTGCTAGAATTGTGGATCTCATACTTCAACACATTGAACAATCCTTAAGGAGGCCATTAATTCCATCTAACATACTTTCAAGTGAATTTTTCCATTAGTGTCCTCTCAGAATGGACACTGGCCAACTGAAACAGGGGTTTAACACAAAGGTCAGTGAGGTCAGAAATTGCAACACATCTTTATTGGAAAGGTCTTCCATACTATATATCTACCAAACCTGATATACTGGTAGCATCCAATCCCAGAAAGTGCATTGCAAGTGAATGCAGGGCAGGGTGTGTAACTGCCTAGAAGGCCTCTTGGAATGTGATGAATAGCAGCATTGTCTTGACTGTTATCTATTTATTTTTAATCATGAAAAAGAAAATTGCCTTTGAGGTGACTGGAATCAACCCACAGCTTAGATCAGTTTAGACCTGAATCAGTGATGAGTACCCTCTGCATCTGCCTGCTAAGGTACGAATTAAGTGAAAAACTGCTTGACTCGTTGTTTATAAAGTAGGATTTCCTCAAGGCAACACTTGGTCAAACACTGTAACTTAGTTTACTTCATATGGCAATTGACACAACACATTTACCAGTCTTAATTACAATTGTCTGAATGTGCAACCTTGCAGCATTCTACTCTAACTTGGCTTTAAAACAACATGTTTCTGAAGTAGTACTTGAGTGTGGCTTTGTCATAAAGCAATTTTCGTGCAGAGGGGTTATTAGGAGGCTGTGACAAGGTTTCCCAGGCTGACCTTACTGCAAGGAGCAATCCAATAGGCCATGGAGAGGAAGGGCAGTCCGACTGCAACCGCGAGGACAACCAGAAACTTCACTGCCATCGTCTGCTGCCGCAAACCTGACAAATTCTCGTACCAAATTGAGAGGAGCTGCTGCTGGCAGTTTGGGTGTGCTACAAACTAATAATAAAAAAAAAGGGGGCACAAAACTAATACTGTTATCAGAATAAGTTCTGTTAAAATAGGAAGTGCATTAAGAATGCTGGAATATTGAAAAAGTAGCTTATATTCAAAGGAGCATTATAGGGGCATAAGAAAAACCATTTTAGTAAGCCAAATCTCCCAGAAAACAGGCATGTTGCCATCAGCACTTAATATTTTAACTTAAAAAACTTATTTATTAACACTATGTTACATCACAAACTATGAATTTCATCTAAGGCTAATTTATCTGGGCAAACTCTATATGTTTCTGACATTTATAATTTTAATTATACTGCTTCAGAAATTCCAATGTTTTGAGTCTTTTTTTCTGCAAAAAACACTACAAAATCTTCACTTAGAAAAGAATGAATATGTCCTATTTTCACACGTTAACACAGAAAATACAATTTTACTCAGCTGGCATGAAAAAACAGCTGGAAACACATTTGCAGGAAATCAGATGAGGATTATTTATAACTCGGTTCTGGAACCATTTGGACAAACTGCAAAACTGAGAATTCTGTCCCATAAGGCTCTCTGTGTCCTCTAGACAGTATAAGAAGCATCTTACAAAGGTAGATGTTAAAAAATAGTAGATTCCTGTGCACTGTACATTTTAAATCTAAATCTATAAATAAAAAACTCATTGAATGTAGCATTTTTTTTTTCTAGATCCTTTTTCTATACTTAAAAGATGACTGGCTGAAGGTACAGGAAATGTCCTTATTGAGGTAAGAGGAAGTGTTGCAAGAAAGTTCACATTTGCAGAAGTGCTAAGACCCAAGCAGTATGAAGGACCCGAGGTGTAATCTGTTCTCTTCAACAGCTGTTTCAGCTCTCTTTAGTGACTGCAGTTTGGCAAGTGTTTTGCAGGTTTTTGTTCATATACTGGTTTAGCCAAAATAGTTATTTTTTCTTTTCTTCCATTCATGAACACATAAATACACCTCACATATAAATTTTTTGTGTGTCCCCCAGGGGCATGAACTCAATTTTTGTAAAAAATTATGGCAACATGCTTTTGAAGTATACTTTTTATCTGTGCCTTCTTGATCTTTGGTTGTGCAAACTTCATCACACAAATCATTTCTCCCCTGTTGACACAAGTCACATAGAATTTTACAACCTATATTATCCAAGACAAATTTACTATGAAATTCCAATGTTTATGCAGCTACAAACTCAGCTGGTTTTACTGAGGGCTATTTAGATGGAAAGCAGAGTATTACACTGACAGTAGAAATGAAAGGAAGCCATAGAAGGGCCAGTAATTCTTGGCACTGCCTAAAACCTGATTTCTCCTAACTAAGAACCACAGTACTGATATTCCTAGGCTGTGTCTCTGATCCCTCTGTACAGACACAAACACAGTTTCTGTGAGACATGAAATTTCTCCAGGTTTTCTCAAATTTCTGAGCAAGACGCAACAAGCTTGACAAAAACTCGTATCAGCGTTTATTATGTAGTGCACTGGGACTGATGTGCTATTCTCTAGCTTTTATTAAATCTTACATTTTTCCAGGCTTCAGAGGTAGCGCAAAATTTTTCCATCTTTTTTTCTTTAAAAAACAGATTTAAAATAAAAATATATATATTAAAAAAATTTTGTATATTGTCTTAGAGTCATTTGCTCTCATGCTCATTGTAACCAGTATTCACCTTAAATATCTCCTTCTTGTTTATATTGCAAATGAGGATTATTTTGATTGTAAAACCACTGTGCCCAAAGGGCTCAAATATTAATGTCAGTGTTGCAGGCTACCAAAACATAAAATTTAACAATAGCACAATTTTATACCACCATCATGACATGCCTGTTTGATCAACATAATTGCTTACTTTTTTAACTTCATACTTGATGGCAAGTTTTAAGCGGCTGAGGCTGGGACGACCATGCTCTCCATTATTATGGCTCATCTCTACATCACCATTCAAAATTGCTTCCACTTCTTCTGTATTTCTGCACAAATCAAGCAGCCCAACTACAAAATCTTTGCACTGCATAGACAATTTCTTGTAATCATTCTAGAAAACAGAAGCAGAAAGAAAATATCTTGGCGTTTAGATCCAACATGAGAGAAGCAATTCTACATTTCACCTACACATCAGTGAACATGAATAGCTTCTTTGTTATTGTTATGCTTTATTTTATCTTGTTATGCTTTTTTTTCCTCAAATGTTCAAGGGATGGGATCCATCTCACCTTGGGTGTCTTACACATGAACGTTATCAATTTTCACACCTGAGTCACTCCTCTAGACACGCTTTAGAGGAAATTAAAGTAGGAGAAAAAACCAAAAAAACTTTCAGAAATGTAGTATGACACATTTTAATGACCAGTTCAAGTTAAGATGTATAGCACAGGGGAAATTCTTCTATTCACTGTCACAGAAGTCTAGAAAAGATGCAGAAAATTGCACTGTAGAGATTTCAGTTGAACAAGATGAGCATCCTACTCAGAGTACATCTAAAGAAATTCCCAATTTTCTTCAGAATTGCATGAATATACTGATTTTTCTAAGGCCTAGAATTACTCTTGAAAACTTTGGACAGGACTGCTCATGTAGTCCCTGTGGCATGTTCAAAGCAGTTTTCTACAAATGCTTTTATTAAAGTGACACATTTCCCCCTTTTCCAAACTGTTTTTCAGGGTATTCCCCCTTCTTCCACTCTTAATCTCTAGTTAGCCCCTTCTCTTTAAATACTTCCATCATACTAACCACTATCTCATTCATCCAGTATCTCATCCTGTAAGGGAATAAGCATACAGGATACCCTAATTTATTTGCTGAGGGTGTACTTCATGCATCTTTGTGTTTTATTACCCACAACACTACAATAACAGTTATTACTTGGATATATTAAAGGATTGCATCCAAGTTTTACACTTCACTTTGCTTAGATGGATGCAAACATTCAGAGACAAATATTTACAGACACTATTTTACATCTATATAAAACTGCCAGTGATTTATTTTTTTAATAATATAAAATAAACAAGGTAACTCAGATCTGTCATAAAAGCAAAAGGCTTTTGCTTCAATGCTGTTTATCTACAAAGACAACAGAAGCTAAATACTAAAACTAATAATTTCCTGATATTCTGAATAATATATTATTCATTAATATATTATTGCATTATTTGTTTTCCTTTCATTCAGATGAATAACAGGAGAGGTTAACCAAAATTCTGACTTCTGGCACTTCAGAATGACATTTTTTGAGAGTAATATTTCACCTTCAGTTTGGCTTTCATTTTTCTGCAGAAGCTAAGATTCAGTATTCAGTATTTTGAACACATGAATTTTCTCTTGCAAATGAAAGGAAAATTAGCCATTTTCAATTCACAGAGCAGAAACATAGAGGCAACTACTGACCCTTGTATGATTACATACCAACTCTTCCAAACTGATATTTGACCCTTGAATACCAATATAAAAAAAAGTAACTTTCAATAAACATAAGAACAATATCATTTGGCCTTCATAAGAACTTATGAAGCATTGCAATATATTAGTATGTGTATTTTTTCTGGTAGAAGATAGGTACATACATCCACACCCACATACTTCATCAGTATTTTCCAGCTCAAGAGACTGACACCTGACATGGAGCTTCAAAACAGTATGTGAGGAGACCATGACTCTACAGGGGAATTATCCCTTCTGAATTTATGTTTGTACGCAGTACCACAGTATATATCAGCATCCGATAAATGCATCCATAAAATCCATCAGTTTATCTTCTCATTTGCAAATGCAATAAAACAGTTCCCCCTCCTGTGAAATACAGATGTGACCAGTGGTGGTAGCAGAGATGAAAAGTTCTTGGCAGTCAGGTTATGTCAAACGAGCTTTGGGCTTTGGGAAACTGAGCATTGCCCATCACTGCCCCCACCTCAGCTGTTGCAAAGGCAAAGTCAGCTGAAGGCAGAACAACAATTAAATGACAGCAGAAATAATAAATACACTCTTCAGTGTCTCTGTCACATAAATAAAGATTCCCTTCCTGGGTCTCACATCTCCTACAATTTATGTGAGCCAAAGGAATGGAGAAATTTGTTTGGCTTAGCTTATTTTCAAAAAATGGACAAAGGCATGGATAATGAGTTCTCCTTTACTGCATGTTGTAAACTTAGTGATTAAAAAAAAAAACCAACCCATTCCTGAAAAACTTTAAAAAAATTAAATTACAGTTGGAGGCTCTAAAAGAATCAGCACTGAACTCTGAAGTAAAGCGTGCGTGCTTTATTCCCTACATGTGACAACATTGGTTCAGGGCCCCTCAGCAGTTTAGGAAAAAACAAATTGTCCCAAATTTCACAACACCAAGGATAAGGGAGCAGTTCTAGCTGCTCCCGCCCTGCAGAAGGAAGGTGATGATTTGGGGTGAGCACTGTGGGCGATGAGGATCAATGGGAACAATGCTGATGGCAGAGGGGTGAGAGTCAGAGCTGCACTGCTGAGAGGAGTCACCCACCCTTGGTATTCCTGGCAGCTGCAGACTGTCTTGGGATGCCAAGTAAGAGAGCAAGCAGGCTCTTGTCTCTCTGAAAACCTCAGCTGACCCTGCTTTACCTCTGACCATGCAGCAGGAGACCACAGCCAGGGGAGCAGGAGAGCATCACTACAGCTGTATCTCCCAGAAGAAAGGGTCTTTTTTCACACAGTCCCCTCTGACCAGTCACAGGCTCCTGCTGTCCCCAGACTGTGCCTGGGATGAGAATGCTCTCAGGATGCAGACTGACACTGAACTCCATGGATGAGATGGAGACTGCTTCACATCACACCCTGGCTCTGCTTGGTGAACTGTAGACGCCAAGATATGAAATATGGATACTGCTATACTAGAACCTAGGGTTTCAAAGTGGGATGCAATGTTGGGTTTAGGTGTCATGGTAGGTAGCTAAATACACTATTTCCCTTTTAAAGGTGGCCCTTATGCTTTCAGTACTTCACTCCTTCTTCTCTAACAGGTGATGTTGCTTTTTCTCCAGGAAAGCTGACAATAGCTGTAGTGAAGACTGGGGTGCCATTTCTGTCATGGGGGATGTATAAATGAAAAAAAAAAAAACAAACCAAACAACAAACAAACAGAAAATTAGACTTTGAGATGATAAATTGAATTTTGCTTCTCATCAGAAAAGCAAATAAGGACAATGTTATTAGGGGATTGCTTTACAGCAAACAGTAATATATCCATGTTTAACTTAAAAACACATTTTCCATTTCATCCCTTTAAACAATGAACCAGTCAGTTGCCATTATAGTTGCAGTGGACTTTATAAAAAACGCTAATCTTATCCATTTTGAATAGTACTGGGCCACAGCTGTCCCTCTCAAAACTTCAGGCCTTATCTCTGCAGGACAACATTTGTCATATATAATCTACATCTTTATGTACATAGTAAAGATATTAGCTCTTAAGTGGGCAAACCATTGAGATGACAGAAAACATGATCACCATCTCAAAAAAAAAAAAAAAAAAGCTGGTGAGCTTTTGTGTAACTTGTTGATCAGCTAAAGAATTAATAAAAGACATTGTAACTAGAGTTTAGAGGGTTTCTGAGGTGATGGCATTGAACGTAACATCTAAAGTGTCTCATGAAATGCCTTCCATGAGACTGATGGACAATGTAATAAAATACCTGTTCTAACACCACTCTGTCTGCTCTGATCTCAATAATTAGGAAAAAATTCTTCACTGTAAGAGTAGTAAGGCTCAAGAATAGGTTGTCCTTAGAGGACTCAAGTAGTAACCTCAAGAATAGGTTGTCCTTAGAGGACTTTTCATCCCTGGAGATGTTCAAGGACAGGTTAGATAGAGCTCTGAGTAACCTGGTCTAATGGAAGGTTCCCTGCCCTGGCAGTGGGGTTGGAACTAGATGATTTTTAAGGACACTTGCAACCTAAACCATTCTGTTTCTATGACACAAAACCTAAATTAAATGGTCTTCAGAAAATCCTGAAGATCTCAGAATTAATCAGGAAGCCTGAATTAGTTATTTGTTTGGTAGAAAAATATTTCTATGCTTTACATGTCTGTCCAGTAATTCTTCCTTCAGAAGTAATCTACTTCTTTTGTGATTTTACTCCTAATAAAGTATGTTTATCCAAAGTACTTTTAAATACTGCAACACTTTTAATACTTTCAACAAAATGAAAAAGGCATGTAGTGCTAGATGACACTACTGCATAGGTTTGTAGAAAGAAAAGGGTTTATTCCAAAGAATAATGGTTTCCCCTGACTGTGGCATTTCCTATTTTGAATGAATCACAGTTTCATAGCCAGTGTGCTCTCTAATATTAGGAGAGAGAAGCAATTTATAGAACAGTCATAAAACAACAAGCATCACAGTTTAGCACTGATCCTTCCTATTTCATCAGAGGACAAACTTGAAATTATTTGTGTCACTGGCTGCTGTAGGCAACCACCTGACAGTTCCCCTGCTACAATACCCTATCAGCACTATAAAATAGATGACTTAAAAATAGATCATCTGATAATATCAGAATATTCTGATAATATCAAAAAGCTCAGTTTTAATTTAGGTAAGGTTTGAAATGCTTTAAATGGCTCAGGCTAACCCTAGGTGGAGCTAAAGATTTGCCATGTCCAGCTAACCTATGCACTAAAAATAAACTTGTTTTAATTACACTAACACAGGTAAAACATTTTTACCAAACACACGCTTTTATACAGTGACTACACTCCCCAAATAATTGTAGCAAACTCCTGAAATAAAGGAAGGGTAACACTTTTTTAGATTAATTGCTGCAAGCAGGTGTATGAACTTGCAAGGACACAAACAAGCCCTGACTCAGTAAAGCTGACATCCTCCATTTCTCATAACTTTTACACACTTATACTGCCTCCACTGAATTTAAGGCAGGTATTTTGCAGTCAAGTCCCTGGCCTATCTAGATATTGTAAATGTCACTGCTTATCAATAGTGTAAATGTCAAATCTCATCAATTCCATTATAAATGTACTCCACAGTCTTTAATATTTATCCAGAACCACCTCATGGTTTTAGTATCTATAAAAACATTCCCAAAAGATCTTATGGTGTCAGCTGCCTGCTCGTGCTGGTGAAACCTTGAATTACTGAAGAGTCAAATTTCTGTGCTGCCTTGTGCTTGAGCTCCTCACTGTTCCTATTCCACTCCATTCTATCCAAAGAGTTCCAGACCCTGGATGATTAATGCCCAGCAGTATGGAGCTCCTTTGTCTCCCATCTAACCTAATCTAATCTCCTGATTCTGCTGAGAAATCCAAAATCTGTTAAAATTCTTTGTGAAACACTACACTAGAAGTGAAGCTCTCTTTTTAGAGAAAGCAACTGAGACAAAAGAGGAATTGGAAAAACAGAAGTCACCAAAGAATGACCTCCTCATTGCACTTCAGAGCTGGCTGCAGAAGCTTGTTCTGTGACCCAGCCTACCTGGGCTCTCACCTGTGTGCTCCATTCCCTGCCTGGTGGTGCCACAGACAGGTATTGTGCTCCCACTCATCCCACTGATTGTGTACTGTAGCACACATTTGAAGGGCACCTCTTGCTGGCTGTTCCAGATGATGAGCTTATTTATCTTTATAAATAATCTTAGCTTGTGTCACTCCAACTGTGGTAAAGGGATCTGTACAGTCCCTACAAATCAGACATGCTATTTATCTCAGCATAGATGTGAACTTAACAGGCTGCACTTACAGCTTATGAAAAATGGTTTTCAGCTCTGTTCTAAATTTACACTGCTTTAAGTTAATCAAGTCCTTTTGTTCCCATCAGCAGCTGCTAAAGAGAAAGAAGTATGTAGTTTCAATACTCTTCTTTGAACTGCACATGGAATCAGTGGATGAAATCTGTCCACTGAGGTCCTAAAGGTTTCTGCCAGGGACCTCAGGGGGCACATATTCATCCTCTGCAATAATCTGAAATGGTCCTCCCAGCATTTTTTTTTTCCTCTTTCCCTCCAATTTCAGCAGTTCAGCTGCTGTTTTTAAGATCACCTTGTACATTCCTCCTCCTTATTTCCCCTCTCCAAGAAATATCCCAGCTTCTTATAATAGACTGGTGCCACAAAGTTATACCTATGAGCACAAGTCCAGGGAAATTCATTGAGAACTGCAGCACCTCAGCTCAGGTTGGCTAAGTAGAGACAGATTCACAGTCTTGTGAACTGTACCACTGCTAAGATTGTTAAATACTGATCACGATAACTTCAAACAGTTGCTAACACAATGTTGGAAGTTATTCTGTTACAGCTTTGGAAGGATGTTGATCTCCTACTAGTGAAGTCTATATATATTGCTCTGTCACAGGAGCATCTGTTTTTGACAGGGTCCCATGAGGCAAACCCAGGCTAAGTGATTTTAGCTAATATAGGTCATAAATAACATTAGCAATGTTTGCACAAGGCCTGACTTTGCATTTACTGACAGATAAGACCTTACTTTCTTACTGCCTTAACTAATGCTTCAAGAATCTAGGGAGCCTGGGTCTCAGCTATTAATTTATTTTTTTCAATAACATGCATTTACAAAATACTAAAATCTCTGTGTAACATCGAAAAAGCCTTTTAACTCTAGAGAGTTCACATATAACTAAGTACAAATAAGCAAGAAAGAGGAAGAAGTGAACAGAAATTCCAGAATAGCACATTGAACAAGGAGGACATTTATTTAGAATCCTCCTTGTAAATGAATGCAAAACACTGTAAGAAGTATGAAAACTTCAGGTCCAAATACAAGAAACTAAAAAGAATGCAAGAGGGTTTAATAGAATCATGCAACTTGTCTGTCATAAGTGACTGAGATGTACCACTTCAGTCTCCTCTTTACCCTGCACTAAACCAGCTTCAGCCATGGGTTTGAAGGGCCTCCTTCGCTCTTCTGCCTGATAGGAAGTAGAAAATTAGTTCACTGGCACATTCTACACAAGCAGCATGAATTACAATCAGCACAAAGCAACCAGACTTTCACAAAGATTTAAATCTTCCATTCAGTAAAAAACTGCATTTTTCCCACATTATCTTGCTGATTTATGAAGGATAAAGTTTGCCATTCCGTGTCTGCCAGAATCAGTGTCCCTCTACTCACCTTGAACTCCTTCTCAATGTTGGCAAGCACGGCCAGCTCGTTGCTGAGCTCTAAGGCAGTCATGACAGGGTCTTCACTGGACAAAGACAGATAAGCAGGGCTGGCCAGACCTTTGTAGGCGTTGATCCTGGATCGAGAATGGCTGAAAGAGTCATGCTTTTGTTTCTGGTTGCACTCACTGCACTTGCAGAAATAGTCATGTGGCCTATCGATCCGAGCTCCTTTCCGCAGCAGGGTGTGCACGATCTCGTACTCGTGGCAGTGAGCAGCCAGAATGATGGGCGTGACGTCGTGGGAGAACCGCGTGCCATCCTCATCGTACGCGTAGAAGTCATCGTGCTGGAGCTCCGACTGGCTGGGACTCAGAGCCAGCCTCTTGCCCTCAGCAAAGGCGGGGTGGCTCAGGATGGCTTCCACTATCCGAACGTAGCCTTTGCTAATGGCCAAAAGCAAGGCATCCCCCACCCGAGCCAGGTTCTCCTTCTTCAGCAGCAGCTCCGTGATCTCCAGGTGCTCATTGGCCACTGCCAGCTGCAAGGCGTTCTGCCCCATGTAGTCCACGCAGTTCACGTTGAGGGAGGGACACTCCTCCAGCATTTTGCGAACCACCGGAATATTTCCATACTCAGCGGCATCCAGGAAGCGCTCCTCCTCCAGAGAGAGGCTGGTGGAGTGGTCATTGAACATGTAGGCCGGCCCTCGGCTGGCCTGCCTCCTGCCCTTCTCCCGGAGAATGGTCTGTCGCCGCAGGGCCAGTCTGTTCTCGTTGCCCCGGCTGTGTGCACACAGAGAAATTATTAGTTCTTCTTTATGCAAGGGCATAACAATTTTGAATAATAACTAATAAAAATATTCTAATCCTTTATCTGTTGTGTATTTTGAATGCAGCGGGGACACCAGGAACCCTGCCTTCGATGCATTTTGTAACCACTACTACTACACAACCTGAGAATCAATATCCAGCTACATTTTATTTCAACAAGAAGAAAAAACTGTCATCAATCATCATTTAAAACTACACTTTTTTTCCCTTATTTTGTCCTCACAGCTCAGAGCAAGAACAAGCTACAGTGTGAAAGGAGTCAGCAGTCATGGGATGAGAAATGAGGGATTGCTCAGGACAGCAGGGCACACAAAGATGGAAACTCTCTAAAATCCCTTCTGCTTCACAAAAGTCATCAGGCTGACTTCACTTGCTCTTATTCTCTCCTTCAGCAACCATCTAACTTACATTTGGCTCTAGTTTCTCCTCTTCACCCAGCTGATGCTTTTCTGACATCTATAATTGAATGCTCAGGCATTAGCTGAATCCGGACAAGATAAAAGCACATCAAATACATTGAATGACATTTCCTACTCCCCACCTCCACCATTCTTTTCATTATTACAGTTCATAATCTTGATACGCTATTTATTCCTTCACTCAGGGCCTTGCCAACAAATCCTGCTAATTCTTGATTAATGATAGCTTCGAAATGTTGTCCAGTCTGCTACTAATGAAATCCTCTGCCATTTCCAACAATAATTATAAAATACCTCATATTTGTATTTATACATATCAAACTTAAGTTTTCTGATAAATGTTTACAAAATATGCTACATTCTCTTTTTAAAGGTATGGAATATGGAATACATCACAACTGACAACAGTAACTATTAAATATAATTATTAGTTTCATTAGTTGACATTTTTAATAAATAATTTTTCAGAATTGTTAGCAGAGAGCACTTCTTGTTTCACAAATTATTTAAATCAAGAAAATAAATATTTCATGTTTAAATTCCTTTTTAAAAGTAAACTTTTTTACAAAATACAAATCCTATAAACTGTGAAATGTAGCTCTGAAATGTGAGCTTTATTTTATATTTGTCCTAGTCCTCCTTTGTATGTGTTGAATTTTGTAAGTTTGCTGTATATTCACACTTCAGTGTATGCCTGTGACAGCACATTTGTAGAAAGTCTGAAAAGCAGTGCAAAGTTTTCATATACATTTTTTATTAATTTGTTCTTTCGTATCAGAGAAGGTCCTTAGCAGTGTGAGATGTTTCCAGCATTTAAGGTAGGCTGACCTGGGCTTCAATTTAACCAACCAGACACAGATTCCTGAGACCTGGCATCCGAGGGTGCAGAGGGAGAAATCACAGCAAGGTTGCTCTCTACTGTCTTTTAAGTGCACCAGGTTTTCCAACTTCCTTAGCTCCACATTGGCTTCTCAGCTTTGAGTAAACTGATTATTTAACTGCAGTAGCAAAATAATCTTAAATGCAGAATCCATCCCATTGAGCAGCATGCTGCAAATTCCTTATCTGTCTTGAAGCGCTTCTTTCTTCTGTGCAGCAACCAATTACTGCTAAACATAATTTAAATAATATATATTGAAGTTATTTCACAGAAGGACAGAATCCTTTAGGTTGTAATAGACTTCCTAGATCATCAAGTCCAACCTTTGACTGATCACTACTACTATCACTACCTACTACTGATCAGTAGACCACAGCACTAAGTACCAAGTGACTGCACCACCTCCCTGGGAAGTCCTTTCCAGTGCTTAACAACCTTTTCCATGAAGAAATTTTTCCTGATGTCCAAATTGAACCTCCTCTGAACAGATTATAAACAGATAAAAAATTCAACTCACAAAAAATTGTAACATATTTTTTAAACTTCTTCCAAATAATAAAGATGTGTTCAGTGTAGATTCAAATCTTATTTAGACTGTCAATAATGTCATTGATAATAAATACATATCCCTATGTGCTCTGCAACACTAACCCAGTATAAAATTATTTTGTTTGATCTTCGAACAAGATAAAAAACCCTTCAAAAGAATCTTGGTCATTCTTTCCTGAGATGCATCAGCTTCAGTAGTCTGGGGTGATTAACCAACCCAATATAATGCCTGTGGGGACAGATCTTACAGTTTAAAACTGAGGCAAAGGAAGTACCTCAGCTTCACCTGGGTCCTTTGTCACTGGGTCCAGCAGCATAATCAGTCTGTGACACAGCCCACAGAAGAAAAAAAAATTGCTGTTCATTAAACACTTCCTCTTTCATTTTTCAAATAATGGTAAGAGATTATATTTCTATTCTAGAAATACATTCAGCATGGTTTATCAAAGCAAAGGGTAATCATTGCTAGTGAAGAATACTTAAAATTATCGTCTTTGTCTAGCACCACTTCCTCTTTCCTTGCCTGAATTGAGAAGAAAATCATTGCTTAAATGGGATATTAAATACATACATTCCTTAAACAGTAGCTCATCATCTGAATTAGAACCTATTATAGAATGAAATAGAGTATATTTTTATTGTTTGCTGGCCTGTACCACATGTCTGATGCAGACCTCTAGAATCTCAATATAATCAATTTTTCCTGCATCAATGCATTTTGTATGTACGAAATGAACATCCTGGTTTGTCCATTAGCAACTACAGTTAATTAAATTTAAGGGTCTGTAATTAAAACTGGTTCTTGCAGCACAAGGTTATAAATATGTTTAACTGCAACACAGAAAGCTGAATTTTCTGTTTTATTATTTCTGCTTAATTAGACAGAGAAGCAAACATTACTTCAGGAGTCTGTTTAGAAAACTGTAAGACACTTGATTGCCTCCAAGTGCAGGGAAAGGAATTTGATGATCCAGAAGAGTATGTTCAGTCCTGCTATATTCTGATGTTCTTGCATTTATTTTACATTCACTAAAGTCCTTCCAGTTCATTTTTTCTTAAAGAGATGCCCATGTCACTGGGCAGCCACATAAATCTTAAAGCCACTTGAAACCTCATCCTTCTCAGACTATAACTGTGGTTGCAAGACTCTATCAATGTACTTTGGGCGAATGCAGTCGAGAGTACCATGAGTACCATACTCATTATTCCTTAGTACTGAAGAGCCAGTGTGACCAAGGCTGGAACATTGTCCTCATTTTGGATATCTTATTACAGCAAGGGTTCTACAAAATTAGTAATTAAATGCAAGAGAGCAACAAAGGTCACACAGTTTCTACCCTATCTTCCACTTGAAGCATAGCAAGATTGATTTTGTGAATTATACAGGATGGTACTCCACTCATCTCACTTCTATCTAAGGATCAGTACGATTCTAGGATAAATTAGTATTTTTTATCTTCTCTATAGATAAAAGAGAGACATTTCTCCTACCTACTTTATAAATGAAGAACCTATATTTTTTCCATTGTTTCAAATCGAATCCCAGCCCAGAGAGGCTTCCTTTAATGCATAGAATTTAACAGGAATATAGACCACAGAAGGATGATGGAGTAAAGTCCCGTAGAAGTACAGATATCACCTCAAACAATATCCATTAAAATATCAGACCCTGTCTTGAAGGAAATTGCTGTCTTTCAGAAATTTTATTGTCTGTCACTCATCACACTGAAAGACTAACCTTGAATTTGACTGTTCTAGTACTCAGAAACAATAACAAAATTTTCAACCTAAATTTAAAAATCATTAATTTAGATCTATTTTACTCAAACTAAGTAGCACTTTCCCCTGACAGTAGTTACCTGTAAAACACAAACTCATAGCAATCACATCCCCTCTCAGCCTTCATCTTGCTGAGTGAAATTAATCTCCTCTCATTTCCTGCTACATCCATGCAGTTAAATCTGCCACAGAACAAAACCCCTCCTGAGTACAGTTTCCTAAACTTAAAATAAAATAATCCATGTTCCATAATAATGTTTCAGTGTTTGTAGTAAAGTGATTAGACACCTTTTTAGGTGCAGTACATCTTTGGCTATCTCTCAGGTGCATTTACATCCAATAAATCATTTAGGCACTATGGATTCTCCTGTGAGGCAGAATTCTGCCTTTGCTGACTTTCCTTAATCAGCTGTCAGACAATGAGTCTTAGATTCACAAACTTTAAGAACTGTGCTGAAAGATCTGATTTTGACCCTCAACTCCCTTTGAGGATATGAACTGTCATTACAAAGAGTTGTGAAGCTGGGAAAGTTTGGGCATAGGAAACAGCTGTGAGTATCCACAGCATTAGAATTCAAAGTAAAATGTTTTGTAGGAGATTCTGCAATATCTGCTAGGAGCTGAACAAGTTTGTATAATGACAGGGTAGAGTTCTCATCTTCCTTTACTCACTTAGAAGAGCTTATAATACTTTAAAATTACCTTCTAAGAGTAATCTGTTAATGCATTTAAACTTGAGGTTTGGCTTTCCTTCGTAAGTTTTTTAACCTTTAGAAAAAGACTGAGCAACCTCTCAAGAAATTAGAACATATAAACTAAAAAAATCCAACTTTGCTAGTATCTTCAGGACCATGCTTCAGTAAGAGACTACATTGAAGTCCCTAACGTGGATATATTAATACAAAACCAGACATAAAGCCTGTTGTTCTCATAAAAAGAAAATAAATGTGTACTCATGTACACTGCCAGCAATTCAAATCTACAGGATGGAAACACGACAAGGAAAAAAGGAGTCCACACTATTAGCAGCATCATAAAGAAAAAAAGTCATCAAGACAAGTGGTCTCAGAGCAAAAAAGAGAGAAAGTTGTAGAGAAAGTTGTGTTGACACACTGGTTTAATCACAAACTCCTCAATCCTGTGAAATTCAAGAATTTTTAATTGTCCAATCACTGTGACAATAGTATCCACTGTTTGTCATTAGTAACCACTTCTAACCAACTCTGTGGGGAAGCTTCCAGAAAACTTGAAAGGCCATGAGCCTATTTTTACAAACAGAAGAAAAAAGCTAAACTAAATCAATCATTTTCAAATTTAATTCTCTTATGCTATTGGTAAACTGTTAATAATTATCATTTAGCTAGGAGATCAGATAGGAAGTAATACCAAGATCATCAGCACCAAACACCTAAGAATAAATTAGCTTGAATCTATCTAATTATTTGGATTTGGATGTTCTTCTACTGTCCTTTATCATGCTTCAATATATAAAGTATATATTCAATATATAAATAGATATATATTGAATATATAAATTATATATTCAATGTATAAAGTATAAAAATAGATGTAGCATATAACATAATGTCATATATAATCTGCTAAACATGTTTTATAAAATTATATATTGATATACATAAAATAATATCAGCATATATAAAATTAATATAAACTCCATCTAACAGGAGATAGGATGGGAGCTTAGACAGACACATGGTGTGAACCTCTATATGATACCATGTTAAGGGACAGAAAATGACAGGCTGTAGAAAGTAAGATTAAATTGAAATTCCAAACATAAACATCTTGAAAGAAGTATCTGAAAAAACTTGGGTTTTCCATCCTTTGGCATGAGGATCCAAGGTTCCTCCATAACCCTTAGAAGCTGGTGGTGAAGTGTAAGTGAGCTGGAGCTGAAAAACACTGTAAATAACAAGCCAAAATCATCTGTGGACATGTACAATAAAGCTTACAAATAATCAGTGGCAGTGACTGTCTTAGAAGTAAGAAAACCCCATAATGAACATCCCATAAGTATTTAATTTTGTAGCAGATGAAAGGTACAAGCAAGAGTATTTTTACTCTTGTGGGGTTTTTATCAGAAGATGTACATCTAGCCCACAGTAGGAAATGTATCATCCTTAAGACTTTTATTTGAAATTTTGGTGAAAACTGTTTTGCCTTCTGCAACTGTCCTGGAGGTCTTTCTGAGACCTGGACTGTCAAAGCTTTTTTGTTTACAGACTGCTGAGGAGTGTTTTCTCTAAGCTGATTGATTATGTTGTGCAAATGTTTTTGTACAGGAGCAGTTAAAAACAACTATGTTTTAGAGAGTATTTAATCAATCACAGTTTGTGAACCTGGAAGGGTAATAGTCTGACAAACATTTTCTTCAGGAAACAAAAGATTTTTCTCCTGAAAAGTAGTTTAGTGGCTAGCTAATGGATGATGGAGAGAAAGCACCCAACATAAGGCAAACAACCAATTCCCAGGCTCCTTATTTCATTTGTCATTCATTCACCCTAATTTTTACCCTTAGTTGAGTAATAAAACCAGTGGCTTATTATTGATGAAGTAGCTTCTAACCACTGAAATGGGAATGACAAGTAAATAGAAGTATTTAGGGAAATGATTGGAAAAACAGTTTCTGAATAAAAATGGCCTAAGGAGAAAAAGCAACCTGGAAAACTATAACCTAGTCAGCTTACAGATTTATTAGGAACAATGCATAAAAGGTTATAGCACTCAGATTGCTTGAAGCTTTTAAAGAGGGGTGTGGGATTTAAATTATTTCCTGAGAAAAAGAAAGAGAAAAGAGTGCTTTACCAGCCCAGAGGCTTTCATACATCACAATTGCAAAGCAAAGCAAACAGAATAGTCTGATTTGGAAGGGACCCATGAGGATTATTAAGTCCAACTCTGATGCAAACTGCCCATATGAGGAACAAACCCACAGCCTCAGTGTTACTAGCATCACACTCTGCCCAACTGAGCTAATCTCAGGGTCAGCACAGGATGGTACAGCAAGGCAGATGACATGAAGAAATGGGTTGAGACTGCTTAGTATGGAGTATCAAAATATACCATCCTTCTTTTTGAGGATTACTATAATTTTAAGCTTTAAAAGGCTTATATGGATCTGGATTTTGTAGGTCTGAAGATTGAGTTGTACCTGAGCACATTCATAATTTTGTGCTGGCTGCTGAAGACATTTGCCACGAAACTTAAAATATAATTTTTGGAGCCTAATTTTAGTGTCATTACTGAAAAAAATAATTCTTATTTTCCTAGCTAGAATGGTGTCTAGCTATGTCTGCAAAACTAGTTGCTTTCTATGTAACACCTGCTCAAACATTTTTCTTCAATGGAAAAAAAAAATAATCTTGAATCCATTCACCCTCTAAAACACACTTTAGTTGAAGTGTAATTGCCTATTTTCACAGCTTATTTGATCAATGTGCAACCCCAACTTTGAGGTTGTTTAAAGATATTAAACATTTATTTTTCTGCTCTGTTTCTTGCAGGAGATGGCCAAGAATACTGGTGTGTGACACCAGACAGAGCACCTTATTAAGCTTGGCATTTGGTAACACCACTGTTCTCCTCTATGTCCAGCATTTAATAAAAAAAAGTTACAGGATTCCACATTCCTTACATGTTTTTCAGGAAGTTTCTCTTGGCGCCTACTGTATAACTTAGTTACATCCTCTGCCCCTCTGGAGATAGACCATGAGAAGTTCACTTGTTTAAGAACAGTAAAACAAAGATCAAATTAAAGCTAGTATTTTTATTTTCTGGACTGGGGATGAGAAGGAAAATTAGAAGACATGGAATATAAAGTATGACTTTAGCATAGTTTTATCAGCTGGCTACTTTGGTAGTTTGTGGGTTTTATATGAATATCTGAAGTACATCAAAGTCATGTGTTTACAGAGGTATTCCACTTGCATATGCCAAGGAATCTGTTAAATTCTGCATCCCTACAGTCTTACACATTGCCATTTTGAGATGAAGTAAATAATTCCTCATTTCTGAAGATTTCTATATGGTTTTGAATTTGGGGCTTAAACAATTTACATAGATCTATCTGAGCTTGTATGTTCTGTAAAATTTAATGTCTTGTGCCTTGTTCACTCTCCAGTTACCTGTCAATGCTTAACTTTATCACTGCAGCTGTTGGTCCTTGTTGAGGTTCCTTCTGCTAGTCCTGGAACTACTTCCCCTTTCAGAAGCTCAGTTTTCTGGTCAAGTGCTTTCTGTCCATTTCAAGCCATGCCTTTTGCAGAGCTCTCAGTACTGCACAGTGCAGCTGCCTGCCAGCACTCTGCTGTGCTCACCAGCTCTGGTGAGCTATGCCTTTCATTACCCACCTTGCTGCGAGATGACCATCAGGGAGACTACTGTAGACAACAACTGCTAGGTGCCTGCTTGTCCCAAGCAAACATCTCCTCTTTCACTAAGTACCACTGGCAACCTACTGCAGTCAGAAATTCAAGAATTCCAGGCCTGACTTTATCTGAGACTGCAATTTTTTATTTGCCCCAATTGGAAACCCCTGAAAAAGTACATCCAGTTCATATTGGAGTCACCACTGATGTTGCCATAACACTCTTATCATTATTAATCTCATAAGACTACTCTTGATGATTTGTAGACTAAATCACTGAAGCTAACAGGTCATGTCTTTTTTTTTTTTTAAATTGAAGCTAAAACTTTGTTCAGTTAGAAGGATCACAATCGATATAGTGGCTGTAACACAAACACAGCTGTCTGTCTGTGACAAACGTGCCTCCATAAACAGAACATTATTACATTAGCAGTGTAGCAGCAGACATCAACACCATAGCCCTTGTTACTTCCTCAGAGTTCCTTAGGAATGAAGGGACAAGAAATGAAATAAATGCAAAGCCCACATCTCTTGTAGCTCATGGAATGTTGTGCTACCATGTAGCACGTGCTTTAATGCTGCACTCCAGCAGTTATAAATAAAAGCACTTTAAATAGAGTGTGGATACTTGTACCAATGCTAAAACTGGATACAAACAAAGCAAACTTCTATTCAATACAAGCGACTTGAAGTCGGTCCTCAACTGTTGGAAACTCTGAGAAATGTCTTCTAAACAATAAACTAAAGACAAGGTTATTTGTTTCTCCAAATCTTGTTACACAAAATGTTGATCCCATAGAGATAGAGGGACAAATTGAATTTCTTTATTTTCAAAAGGATAAAGCCTAATTTCTGTTCAACTAAACAGGTTAATTCCTTTACTGTCATCATTTATACAGTGCAGCAGTTTTGCTAACTGCTTCATAAATTAGGTCAGGGTGCTGTTTCACGTGCATTCTTGCAGAAACACTCCAAATCCTCTGCTCTGCTTTGGCTGCTCATGGCTACTGTTGTACCACATCATTCAGCATCCTGACAGACACGCTGGGCTATCTCCAGACTTAGCCCAAGCAAGGAGCTATTTAAACGAAAATTAACATTTCTGAAATAACCAAACTCCCTCCAGCCCCTCCAAAGAAATGTTTACTCAAAGCCCAGCTCTCCAACCCAGATTATCATACAGATGCAAACCCCTGGCAGCAGCAGTGTGAGGACAGGAATCAGTGGCAGGAAACGAGGAGAGAAGGAGATTTGATGCTAATACCAGGCTGTACCACAGCAGATTACTGATCCAAAGCAAAGCAAAGGAGGTGCCTCATACCATGCAGTTAGTACATGCAACGTGCCACACAATGCTACAGGTGATAAAAGCTTACAATAGTCTCAAAGGGCAACTAGACAAATTCAGCCAGAAATCCACTGCTAGGATTGAATTGCCTCTTTTATATATATATTTCTATTTAAACATAGAATCATATGTATACCAAATAATATACATAATTGTATATGGGTGCCAAACTGAAAAGGTTTTCTTGAACCATTCCCATGTCTGTAGGTGTTTGCATAGCCTACAGAACATTCCAAAAGTTTCTGTTATAATCCATTCCAGTCTCAACAGTTTTAATATTTGTATCACACAGATGTGTCCATGTTGTAAAAATTTAGCTTAATAAAAAAATATTTTTTATGGACATTTTGTTTAGTATGGATAAAGATTATTAAATTAGGCAACAGGAAGGTACATCTATATACTAGAGACAAAATTACATTTGTGTTTCTCCTCTGAGTAAAGCTACAATCTATCAGAGAGACATGGAATCTGATTTAGTACAGTGGTAATTTAGAGTTAATGGATTCATGTTTATAAAAATCACTTCACGCCTAAGAGAAAAAATAGACTCAAGAGGTTAGTGTAAATAAATTTAAGAAATAGAAACTGTCCTGAGCTGCAGTCTTTCCTGAGGATTTGAAGAACTCAAGCATTTAGACAGCTGATCTTGATTTAAGTTACTCTGTAATAAATATCAATGTCTGAAATTAAACAACAGCTTTAAAAGGCCCTAATTTGTGTGGAAATGTACCAGAAAGACAGGGGAATCAACCATTAATTGATTAGCTCTGTAGCAGCCCATTCCTCAGTCATTCCAGGGCTGAAATGTCAAAGTTCAATGGCACGAGCTCTCAGTGCTGCTGCAAGAGCCCATAAACTCTCCAGCAGCACTGGTGGGTGTACTGCTGGTGCCATGTATCATCCTCTAAATCCCACTCCTCCTGCCTTTGTAAAATCTTATACAACTATGGCTCACAGCTAGAGAACAACACAAATGAAAGCCTCATGATTCTGATGATCAACTTCTCCCTCCATGAGTAATTAGCTGTAAAAAACACAGCCAAGGAAAACTTCCCCCTGTATTCTCCCAATCTAGCTTCAACTTTGAGTTCTTTAAAGTACCTGACAGCAGAGTCAGAACTTACTTCTAATAGTTCCCCTCATCTGGATAGTTCACACCATAATGTATGACACATACTTTGCATAGTGTAACTTGACCTTTAGAGGGGAAAAAACACTAGATGCAAGTACGTGGGGTTTCAGTTGAATAGGATTTAATCCCATTTAATAGTGCTTCACTACTTGTAAGACTTAGTACTGCTGGGACCAGGTGATTTTGAAATATAGGCAGGAAACCTCAGGTACCTAATTTAGGACAACTGAGCAATTAATATTTTGTGAAAACTATGGTTTCAGGCTGTCTGCAGTCAGGGAAGTGACACTATCCACAGTCACTAGCTCATATTCCCGAAGCAGAGTAATGGCTGGAGAGGTAGGGCCCTCGAATACAGTTATACATTTATGAGCTCCAGCAAAATCCCAGCTGAGGAACCACAGGGGCTGTGGCTCCAGATGGCCACAGCTGAGCACCGTGGGTAGGTGCAGCATGTGAAAGACTGCCTAAATCTGTGAAATGATGAGCAAACCTAACACAGCAGCCTTTAGTAACAGCACTGAGTGCAGTATTCTGTTCTGCTTGCTAGAATGGGCAGATCTGTAGAGACCTCACAGAGATACAATGATTCCTGGTAAATTTTGCTGACCAAAAAAATGGAAAACAGAAAACTCAAGCAATGCTGGGGAAGGGTGTATTTAAGACATGCCTCAGATATGAAGCAATGTCCTCTTACAGTCCTGAAGCACTGCCCTTCTGATAGCAGTGGAGTTGCTATCAAAAGCTGTTTAAAAGTTAATTTCACTTCACCTCATAATGTTGTCACACTCAGGAAGACATTTTAAAAGCAGAGAAACTCCACACACTTGCTAGCATTGCTATTCTTCAGTTTAACTGAGCCCTTTTACCACAGCCATTTTCATTCTCTTGGGTTTTTTTGCATAAACTGAATGCTGCTTACTGACATATGTGTTAATTAACCTCATTTGTGAAATGCTTCTCCCCAAGCACTTACTTAACTCCTTCATTTATTTTTAAACCAACGCTTATTAGAGACAATATTGTCACCTACTTTATCCATATTAAAAACCTGCCAGAGGATATTAATAAATTGCTTGAAAATAATAATATACAATAAAATTAGTATGATAGAAAAAAAACCCTGAAAAATACCACAATATTCTTCCCAATACTTTGGGTTCTAGTTTCATGTGTAAAATAAAGGTATTTAAGGCACTGATGGGCACTTCACATGGTTTGAACCTAGAAAATAGTTGTTAATAACAATCAACTGAACCAGATCAGGCAGAAAAGGCATCCTACTTAGGAATTCTTCAGGGAACACATACAGTGAAAATGTTGCACAAACATTGCAGGGAGATACACCAGATTCTGCCAGACAGATAACTACCTACTCAGGTAATCAGGGCTCAGAATCCCTTGCCTTGTAAGAATAAATGTAGAGGTTTTACCCCTAAAATACAACAATCCAAAACAGATTATATTTTACAAAAAACCCAAAAAAACCTCATCTAACATTTCTATTTCTGATTCTTGAAAATGCAGAGGGTATGTTTACTTTCCCAGAAAACAAGATACCATTTTTTCAGAATGCAGGAGAACATTTGTCTCTCCTGTCTGTGCTATTACCACTCTTCAACTTTCTTTCACCCCTGAGACATAAAGAAGCAGTATAATAAAATCTCCCTTCTGACAGAAATAGGCTGCTGGATTACTCCAACCTTAGCTCCCTTCCATTAGGAAAAGATCCATCTATGGCTGTTTCTTGGTTTCTGGAACCTGGCCAATATCCTATTTCATCTTTCAGTCAACACCATTGCACCACAGCTCATAATCTCCAGCAAGGAATCTTGTCAAGTGATTTTAGAAAACATAAGACATATCACTTATCTCATGCAACATTTTTATGGTGGTTAGAAAGGACTTCAGAAAATTAACAAGGCGTGCTCCCTTGTTTTCAAGCCTTCCTGCTATTGATGGAAAAATAATTTATTTTTGGTATTCTCCAACTCCTCAAACCATAGAAACATCAGAGGGTTCATATAACAAACAATTCATTAAATTAAAATATTATAGTTATAAGTAGTGTAAATAGCTGTTTTTCCATGGACCACTGTAGAACAACCCAGCAACACAATGGAAGACAGTCACTGAGGTCCAAGAATTGGAAATAACAACACAGCTATGTCTTGTCATACACAGCTTGGATTCACTTTCCCCTTGCAAGAATGCTGAATTTCCATTCATACATTTTATAGCAAACAATGCTAAATCTGTACAAACAGCAGGTCATCTTATAGGGCGACTGACATTTGTTTAAAGTGACCACTTGGGCATTGAGACCAGATAGTCATTACTTTTTCTGCAGAGTAAAAAAGGGGAATCATTATTCTTCACTAGATTTACTAACCTCCTCAAGCAATTAGTTTAGAAGATTGTTTAACCAAACCTAATACATCCACTCCCTATTCCTTTTAAAGCATACCCTTTTCTTGTTCTTTGTTTTTGACTGAGCTTTCAGAGATCACAGGTGATGCAGAAAAATCCGAACACGACAGAACCTTAGTTGGGTTTTCCTGATGCAAATTCCTGATTTTATCCTGAATGTACTTCACAAACATGCAACTGTTATTGATATAGAGATGAAGCAGATATATGGAAACTGAAAGGAATCCGACTGAAATTGCCTCTGGAAGGAAAAGGTGTGCTGTAGTACTTCAGGCTGTGCAAGCTTCAGCTGTACTTGAGAACAACTCCTCTCTGTCTCCAGCTCCGTTCTGCTCAGGAGATTTGTCCTGCATTGCACAAAAAATCTGTTTCTCAATGCAAACAATGAATCTACCTAAGATCTATATAAATCATGATCTTCCAGGAATAAATAAAAACAGTGAATTTGTGCTGTGGCTTGTTTTGATGAAAATAAATTCACAACTTCAGAAAAAAATGTACCAGCCTGGGATGAAGTAAGGTAATTGTGTTCACACAAGCTGTCATCAAACAGTGTTTCAAATATTTAGTAACCTGCTAAGGAATTTGTGCAATGCTTTAATTCCACACTGATAAAGAACATTAATACATTAAGCAAATGTATTGGACTGTTCTAGAAGGTATCCAATCAACCTATTCAACTGCTTATTCAAGATTAGTCAAGCTGGTAAGTAGTCCAGGGTCATCCTGAACTGCTTCTTCTACCAGTGAGCAGAAAAAGGGATATATCCCAAAGTCTAGTCCTCAGTCCATTATGCCAATAATCAAAATCTCCTTACACAATACCTGCACACTGCACAAAGAAAACCTTTCTACAGAGATGCCTGATGTCTGTGTATACAAGGCAAGCAACAGGAAAGGATCTCTACTCTGGAAACCAAAGTGTGAGCATTCCAGTACTTAGTACTAAAGGGAAAACAACTAAAAATTATCTCATTTGCAGAAGAAGAAATAATTCAAATCACCTAAAGCTGTGCTGAATTTAGCTTAAAGAAGTTTGTGTCCAGTGTAACTACTAGCCTTAGTTTGCCACAAGTCTCATTGCTGCTAGAGTCTGGAGTGGTAGCTTTGGTTGGAAACACAGACAAAACTAGATTTCCTCATTCACATTTCATTTATATTATATAAAATTTCCCACTGTCTTCTTTCTGTGTGACCTAAATAAAAAATTCTTGTAAGTAAAGAATGAGCTTTTACTTTTTCTTTTTTTTTTTCTAAAAATACTTTGCATTTTACCTATAAATAAGTAATAGTGAGTGATCTGAAGCATCTGGGCCAAGTTCACTGTAGAAAAATTAGGTCAGCTGTCCAAAAAAGTGAACAGATTCTTTTAATGCTCTCTCTAGCTTCAGAATGGATTAATTTCTTACTGAAGCACCTTTTGTGCCTCCTTAAATGCCTGGCACTAGCAGATGTTAAAAAAATCTATTAAAAATATGGCAGATTATCTCAGTCTTTCTTTTTGAGATCTGAATTTTAGATATTGTGTTTTAGGTTTCTTAGTCAGTCATGAAAAATACTACTGGGGGAAAGGGACTGGCATTATGCGAGTCTGAGAATAATTATGTGAAAGAACAGACTTCTCTTACCCATTACAAAAAAATTTACACCAGCAGTTAAAGAATAAGAGCAAAAACCTTTGAAAGTCAATAAAAAGGAAATAGAAAATATGAAATTAAGTAGAAACATTGGGAAATTATGTAAAGAGCTGACTATTCAATGTTCCTTATAAAAACCACTCAATTTTACCTTTATCCTCATTACAGCATTTTGTATAAATGATAGTGCCCCAGAATTACACAAAAATAAAAAACCTAAGGGCCTTGTCCTCAGGTTTTCATATATGAGTTGTTGTGCTATTTCTTCCTGTCCCCTCTTCATCAGTTTCTACATTGGTATCTAACTGTGGGTCTTACAAACCTCCTGAAAATTGGGCCAGAGATTTTGATAGAATTTTAGTTCTTATTTTATTCCACTCTCTAGACAGGTCAGTAATAGCAAAAGTATGCTTATTTGCTGTGTCAGTCTCATCCTTTCCAAGAAAATCATCATGGTTTCATTTCTATGACAGGGAGAAAATAAATTTTATACATTATGTTCCCTATGTCTGCGTCATCAAACATAACAGTCTATTTATCAGTCTAGCTCTTCAGTGTTCCTTTGCATAACTTTTCATGTATAATGCAATTGCCAGAGAAATCACAACAGCTTTAAAATACTGAACTCAGCAATACTGAGCAATAATGAACTTGTTGAAAGGATGCTAAATTTATTGCAAATTTATTAGAGAAAAAAACCAAGAGAAAACAAATTTCCTTTAACTTTTGCTGACTCTGAGGCATAATTTCACACATTTTGGACTCATTTCCATTAATAAAAGAAGATATGCAAACATTAAAATACTTTAAAATTAGTTAAAATCAGAAACAGGCAATCAAAACAAGTATTATCAAATATAAAACAACAGCACTGAAACAGCATCAACAACATGAATCTCAATTTTACAGTTTTTCTTAGAGAAAAGAAAACCTGAATGAAGTCTGAGAATCTTCTGAATAGGACTGGCTGAACTGGCTCATAAAAAATTGTTTGAATGACCTAAAAGGGTTGTGTTATCATAACAGAGCTCTAGCAGGAAGCCCTGCAGACAAGAAAGAATACAATGCAAGAAACCTGACTCATAAACATACTTCTCATGTTAGCACCTGGGCTATTTTAGGCACTTTAAAAAATGAAAAGATGGCAGTCAGTTGATCCAAAGGGGAAAATATTCTTTAAATAGGGAACCACATGAGAAAATTTAAGAGAAAGTTAACAACCAGGTCAGGAAATAACTCAAGAATACAAACTCTGTTTCCTGAAAGAGTACAGAATCTTGGACACTTCTCTGCAATACTAAAATCCATGGGTGTCAGAGGTGGCCTGAATTTGGATGATACTCACTCCAGACAAGCACATGGGCTGCCCCTTTCTGGCTGCATGTCACCTCCCCTTTTGCATCATAAAATCAGCAGATCCTGGTTGAGGCTTTAGTCTGACAAAACAGGCTTACACCAGTTCTACTCCCAGCTGTACTGATACTTTTCGGGTCTGTGTGTGTGGCAAGAAAAAAAAAACAAAGAACCAACAAAAAAAAACAGATAAACAAACCCAAACCCAAAACCAGTGAAAAAGAAGCTGGTGAAGCATTTTGATTACTATTTTTACATGAAATTATGGACAACATCAGTAGTGTATTAAGGAAACAGTCTGAACATGTTGCTGTCTTAAACTGCCAAAATTCATGCAACCTAATACCCAGGAAAGGCTTCTTATTATAAATTCCACAGAAATACCAAAAACATGCAAGTAGGCCTCCCAGCTGAGTTAATGTTTCAGGGGAACTAAAAAGAAAGTAAATTCCAAATAAGAAACTTGCAGATGTCACTATGTGGAACAATGAATATCCATAACCCACTTGGCTTTATATCTGCTGGCTGACTCTTTCCCTAAAAAAGGTAACAATTCAAGCCGAGTCCTCTTCCCTCAAAACAGCAGGAACTCAAACCCAAAACTTGAGGACAATAAAGGAAAACATTCCTCTAGATGTCAATTCATTTGGAATAAGACCAAAGGATGAAGCAGCTTATTTTCTAGGGAAACTTGTTTTTACAGTTGTTCTGAAATTCATTAGAGAGGAAATGAGAGGTTTTGGGTTTTTTTACTTCAGGCATGGAGCAAACCCCAAATATTAACTTGGGATTCTCTGCAGGGCATTCAGTGCAAAGTATAAAAAAGGTCTCAAATGCTTTGCTTAGTGTCAAAAGGACAGGTTTTAATCTTGATCTTCAAGGCCACAAGCTAATTGCTAAATTGTCGTTTTTGTGCCTCAAAAGGAAAAGCAAGTGTTTGTGTCTTATGCTTGGAGTCAGTGGCCCCGAGATGTAACTATTAATTTCTGTCTGCTTTTGCTTCTGGAAAGAACATAATTGTGTCACCAAATCCCTGAGCACTAAGGCTTTTTGCAAAAGCAGAACTACTAAAAACTGAAAAATAAATATCATAAAATAGATCTGGAATAAAACAACACCTTTTACAGTGGCCATTGCTATATCTAGGGTGTTTTTGTGTTGAACACTGTAAGAAACTAAATAATTCTCCCAAATAACTTGTTTTGCTAGGGTTAAAGAAGTATGTCCTAAATGCTGCCCTTGGTAAAGAACTAATAAATATCCTGTGTTTTGTGAAACATCACTTTTTGTGTTCTATTTTCTGAGCTTCTGAAATTGCTTTCGTGACAGAGAGCCACAGCTCTTTACATGAGCTACCCATATCTGGTATGGTTGTGTACATCAAAACTGCCTTTGAGACTACGCCAGAATAAAACCTCACATCCATTTCATATGTCCTGAATTCAACAACATGACAGAAGTTATTTGAAAATAATGTGCAAAACTAAATAAATATCAGTCAACTTATGAGAAAGGTTTTGCCCTTATGATTGTTTACTGACGTAATTTCTAATTCTTCTAATCCTTATTTTTCTGGCTGCTCCACAGACACCAAGGAAGCCTCAGAAGAACTTAGAGGAATCTTGATCTCTACCTTTATGAGCACCATCTGTCACAATTACATTTTTTCAAAGATGACAAACTGACAATCAAATACAGTAATTAACTATCACAGCTGCCTGTGGGCTCCCTATACATGCCCTGTCACCTCAATCAATTTTATGGCAAGGTTAAATTTGTATGAAAATGCAGGGTTCATATGGTCATTAATGACCTTGCCCCTCTGTAGGTTTATTTGGAGAGGTTTCAGAGAACATTCTCTCATAACAATGTTTTGTCATCTCAGTTTTCAAAGTAACAAGACAATTTGTGGCTTAGATCATAAAGGGACACTTTTAGATAGGTAAAATGAGCAAGGAAGGGATGTGTATGCATTTGTGGATAATAGGGTTTGATGGAATCAGGATATAAAAACTGGTGTTTAAGGAACAAGTACTGTAATTGTTCCCAGTGCTGAAGTCCAGACACTGGGCAATAACTTGTAAGAAATACCAAAATATGCCATCAAATTCAAGTCACAGATTTAGTGGAGCTTGATATGATTAAGTCTATAACTTTTAAAGTTTAATTTCTAAATCAATGCTTCAATATTTTACTTTGTTTTAATCACAACACATTGAACAAGAAGTTCCTTACCACCTCTTCTTTTGACTTTAATTCCTAAATGCTTTTTGACGGAATTAGTAAACTAATCACTTTTCCTTGAACAGCTGCAGAATTTTTGAAGGAAGGTTTGAATGCCAGCAGTTCCTCCTAGAAGGACCAAATTAGACTCTGATTCTCATACTGCTACACAGAAGATTTCAACCCACCTGAGCAGAAGACCCCAGGCATTTCCAAATACTCCCAAAAAAGGACTCAGAACACTGGCTCACTCACATTTCTACTGCTAATGAGATCTGGAGGAACTCTTCTGTCAAGCAGTCTCTCCCCTGCTGCAGATAGTCTGTCTCATTACACTAGATCTTTCTGACTTTAGCCACACAAGAAACCCACTAGTAAGAAACACAGTGTATGTCCGAGTGGTCTGTTTTTCTTTTGAGAAATTTAAACATGAGTCACTCAGCACAACAGAAAATAATCTGATGCTTTTAATGGGGTGTACTCATGTTGACACCACAACTGACTTGGAAAATGAGATAATATCTAATCATATCTATTATGTGTGACACAATCAGACACGATTGATTTGACTAAATATAGATGCACACAATGCAGACATCTGCAACTGAACTCGGCATCCTGAACCCTCCCCACTGCTGATGGACAGAAATAAGCCCTTCCACAGCATGATTCACTGCCCCAAGAAAATGTCTATATGGAACTGCACATTAGAAGTGTCTATTTATCTCCATTTTTTGTAAAAGAACTAACCATGGCTAGTTGAGATGTAGACACCTACATACACATCACTAAAATTATCTGAGAGGATTAATACTTTTTCGTGCTCTGATTCAGGTCTACACTAACTGGTCCCAAAAAGGTATTGCCTTTGTACCCAGACCTCATCCTGCCAACATCCTTAAATCATTCTGACTATAACATTGTCTGTAATTTGAAGCATGACATTTTTTTCAAACTCTGCCACTCTGTAAAGCAGAATGCAGGGAATTTAGCTAGAAGTTGTACCAGAAATTAGATTTAAAGCATGGCTCTGAGAGATTTATGTAAGAACCAATGCCCTCTTGAAAACACACTTTTCTGATATTCAGTTTAAGCTCTTGCAAAAGGTCAAATAATACTGTGAATATTCCCCAGACAGTTGCATTTTCACCATGGCAGCATAAGCTAGATAAAGCCAAACATCCCCTTGAATCTGATCCAAATGTTACTGACTTGTGTGGGAACTGGTCTGGACCTTTCATGTTCAAAAAGGGTCTGAAAAGTCCTGTTATGAAAAGAAATAATCCTATCTGTTTGGAAGAGAGGAATCATTATTAAAATATGCCACCATCTTATTTTAGTTAGCACAATGTATGAGAACATCAGTCTTTGAAACACAAAACAAGTGAACACCCATGAAAAGCCTAAATAAAACTCTTACTCGATCAGAGACAATATAAAGCTCTGTTGTTCATTTTAACGAGGCTGGGATTTTACTGTATGACTTGGCTGTATGTCACTGTTTATCAAAATGAAAACTCTTAAAAAATGCATTCTGCTTTGCTGCACTATGTAAAATATTAGTCAACCTATATAAGTATAGACAAGTTTTGCGTATCATATTTTCTGTGTGCACTTGAGTTTAACCCTATCATTAAGATATAAATGTTCACACATGGAATTCCAGAGAGAGGGATGAAGCTCATTCATTTCCCTGGCTTTCAGCACACCACTCTTTTCATTTTTGTTCATTCACTCTTCTTGATCTCGTATGCTAAGTGAAATAAGTTGTTGGATCACAGGGAAGGCTAGTGAGCTGCCTCCAGCTCCTTGAAGGTTTCAAGTTTCTGCAACACAAATAATTTCCCAAGAAAATATAGACTCCTCTCTTTAAAGCAGGAAACATGAGTCAAAATAATTGTTCTATGCTCAGAGAAGGACACATCATGTATGATTACAGAGAAAGAGAATTGCAGGTGCTTTCTGCTGCTTGCTCCATTGTCTTGGTCCTGTCCCTGTCCATACTGAGGCCCTGTCTGGAGCATGCTATGATGGCCTTTCAGCCAGAATTATTTTCTTTCTTTGGAAGACTCAAGACACAGGAAGGAAAGCTGAAGAAAACTATGAGTTAGAGTATATGTGGGAGACACATATAGGAACTGGTGTATCTGCACCAAAAAGTGAACTGGTGCTAAACAGCCCCTGACCCTTCATTAAACCCTGTTATTTACAAAAACACGGTGGCAGCATTCAGACCAGCTAATGGAAATTTTCCATGGCCTGGGTTAACTCCTGAGTGGTGCGTGGGAATATTTGGGAATGCTAGTTGGCTTATCCCAAAAACATACCAGGGACCATTCTAATAATTTAGCCATACAGAGTGAGATCTGCTGGCCAGGAACATTCCCTGGCAATTACTCATTTACTAGTACAGACATAGCCTAGGGACTAGAAACTGAGCAGAAACCTGTTGTGTGAGATGCTGTCCAGACACACAAGAAAACGGTACTTTTGCGACCAACAGGTTTACAAGTGGCAGAATTATAATTTTTCAATTCAGTTCCTTGTAGTTACTGATTGCATTTACAGGTGTTGTGTGAAATCGCTGGGTCCGCTCAAAAAGCTGGAAAAGGCACATTGGGTCCTGAAAGAAAAATGTGTAGAGAGCAGATGCCCAAGAATAACCCTAATAAAGCTCCTGTGTTTCCAAAACAAATAATAAACCTTGCATATCCCAGGAAACATGGCTAGCTGAATGACAAGATTTCCCTTCCCCCATATATTTCCAAGGTCAGGGGATATAACAAAGCAAAGAGAAGAAAAGAATATTGTGTATTTATTTATGAATTGAAGAGGAAAGAGAGGCAAAAAAGCCCAAAATCTTGCATCCATTAGAAATGTATGACACTCCTAAAATCAAAAAAAAGTCCTTTGTACAAGAAGCAGCAGCTTTTCTTCCCAGTTTTCCCTAAATCCTTCTTTTTTTTTTATTCAGTTCAGACTGACATTTATTAGAAAAAAATGAGCCATCTGTTTTCTCTGAACATGATGTTTGCAATGTAAAAATGTAAATATTATTGTACAGTTAGAAGATATTTGGGATGGATGAGGGAGTTTGAAGAAAACTAAAACAATTGAAAGAAACTGACATTTCAACCCATGATATCTCTAGGACTACAACTGTTTCATGCTACATCAAGATGTTTTCTAGAAAATGAAAAAAAGTGAGAAAAAGTCATACAAAATGGACAGCATAACAATTTCATTATAATTAATGGCTGTATCAGGATCCTTTGGGTCTTTTGAATTGTCCTATACAGATAATTTGCAATCTTTTACTTTTTGTGAAGGTAAACACTGAGAAAAGTGGAAAACTAGAGCAGTGGGAAGAAACAAAGACTTTCAAAGTGTCCTGAAATATGAAATCAGAATAAAACTGCAAGGAAACAAATATTTTAGTGAAAGCAAAAGATTGTAATATATATGTTATTGATAAGCAACAGTTACACTTAAGGCAATAGTAGAAGTAGAATAGATCATACACTGTAATCACTGCAAGGTTCTCCCTTTCCTTCATGTAGCAGAAAAGCCAAATGGAAGTTCCTGGGCAAATACACTAATGGACATAAAAATTAGTCTAATCCCTGCCTGCAGGCAAGGGCTCTCTCTGCTGACTTTCTAAGCTGGACTGACATGAACCTCCACCAAGAGCAAAGCTGAGTAATCACAGCCAAACCACAAGTTCAGCCTGAGCCATCTGCCTTCCCACTGAGTGCATAACCCAAATGCTGCACCACACCAATGGCATTTATGAGCTAAGAGCAAGTTCAGGCCAAGCTGGCATCCACCTGTGCAGGTCTGCAAATACATATCCACCTAGAGGTTCCCTGTGGGAGCAGCAAGCTATTTATATAATCCCTATGAAATACCTGATTCTGTAGACAGCCCGAAACATTAGGTGCACAGATGCTGATATGTGGAATTAAAATGAGAATGCCAAGTAATTTCTTATGAACACAGAACAAGAGGCTACTAATAATTTTGAAGTTAGATTTTTTGAAGTTCAGTTAAATATGACATTTTTAGTTAGGCAAGGATCTTTTCCCCAGTTATAACAGCACAAAGTAGATTTGAATCTGTTATACAGAAGTATAAATCCTTGTATCCTGTCACCACAGAATCTCACTTGTGTTATGTAATCCTCAGGGAATGGTTTTTAGAAATGATCAAGAAACCTGTCTTCACTTTTCAGATACAAATTTACTGGAGGACTAAATGATTCCTAATTTTCTCATTACCTCATTTTCACAGTTTATTGGAATGCTGCTTGTTCTTACGTTACCAAGAAACGTCAGACATATTTATTCAAATACAGCCTCATAAAATAGAAGTGATTTATATGACTAGAGGAATCTCAAACAACTTTCTGATGAAAATTCTTTATACTTATCTGCTGAAACCAGAGTTCTAAGATAGTCAATCACAAATACCCATGGAAATTATAAACTGAAAAAAACTACTTTTGAAATCCGGGATTGGAACCAAAGAAAAGTGTTTTAAAATTGAAGTATTTCATAAAATATCTGAAAATCTCTCCTACAGGATTTGAAAGAGGAGTTTATGTCACTTCTCATGTTGGAGGCAATATTGATAAAATGTGAGGAGCTTTTAAAGAAAGCGTTATTCATCTAGCAAGGTTTTCTGTTTTTCAGGAAGAATTAAACTTTAGACTGACGAGTCTCTTTGCTGTAACTATTTGCAAACTTTTGCTATGTCCTTTCTCTACCTGTTTTTAATATGGAGAAAGCACATATCAGACACAACATTAAGAAAACAACCTATGTTTAACAACAAAAATTCCCATAAGAAACTTCTGCATGGCACAAAATAATATTTATCAACCTTATATGCATCTTGACTTGTGGCTGATACCTCTTTTAGCCATGAACTGGCTGCTACTGAAGTCCTCAGGAAATCTCATTCCATGATAATTGGCACATAAGCATTTTTATTTTCTGCAAACCAGTACTCCTATATAGTTGGTGCACCCAAACTCTCAGCTGATAGCAGTGTATCAGCACTCTGGGATTGCAAAGATAATGAAGAAGCTGTGACAACATACGCAGTGGGAGTGTGCTGCAGAGACAGAGCTCTTAGAGAGCGCCCAAAGGAGGGCCACGAGGGTGGTGAAGGGGCTGGGGGTGTAGCAGCTCAGGTCATTCAGTCTGTTCAGCCTGGAGGAGACTGAAGGGAGACCTCATTGCATTTAGAATTTCCTTATGAGGGGAAGAGGAGGCAAAGACACTGATCTCTTCTCTGTGATGACCAGTGACAGGACCCAAGGGAATGGTCTGAATCTGTGTCAGGGGAGGTTCAGGTCGGGTATCATAAAAAGGTTTTTCACCCAGAAGGTGTTTGGGCACAGGAACAGGCTCCCCAGGGAAGTGGTCACTGAACCAGCCTGACAGAGTTCAGAAAGTGTTTGGACAACAGTCTCTGGCAGATAGTGTGACTCTTGGGGATGGTGCTGTGCAGGGCCAGGAGCTGGGCTCAATGATCCTTGTGGGCCCCTTCCAACTCAGCTTATTCTGTGATTCTGTGAACTTGCACCACACAAAACAGCCTACAGCTATCACACTGGCAAGAAACTGAAGTATTGAGTCCATAGGACTCCTGCAGTGTCCCATTGCTCTGGGATAATGAGAAACAACTGACTGCAGCACTGGGGTAAATGTGGGCCAGCAAAGACACAACCACAGCACCCAGCTGCTACGTGTCTCCAGCAGCATTGACTGACGATGAGATGGGGATTCTGCAGGAGCCAGGTTTGACCTGTCCTGGCTGAAAAGCTCCAGTTCAGTACAAGTCATGACATCTCCATCCAGAAAGAGATGCCCATCACTGCAGAATTACAATAATACACGAATTTAAATTCCACCACTACAAATGCAAAACCTTCATAATTAGTTTCAATAAATTGATAAGAAGTACCATATGGAGGAGTTCAGGGAAGTGTAACATTCACTAGAGATATTGCAAACATTAAAAAAAAATAAATTAAAAAACATTAAAAACCCCATATACTGTGAGTAACTTTTCAATTAAATACTATCATACAAAAAATTCATAAGCATTGCTCTAGCCAATTTCTCCTTTTTTCTATTACAAGACATTTTTATTTTATTAGAAATATTTGAGAATACATTTACACCTCTATTGTATAACTATAAATATACTGCCTTCCATTGTATTGTCAGAGAAGATTCTTTTCAATGGTTACATTGTGGCTATAATATGCAGCTAAATTAAACTGTCATAGAAGATTTATTTATTAAGATTAAGTCCAAACTCTGCTTTGAAAAAACTGCAGAGTTATACGGCTCCCTCCCAACCTGCATATTTGTTCTTTTGTATAAAGCCAAATGGAGACAGGAAGGGGGTGGGGAAGATGGAAATAGGGAGAGGATGCTCTGATCCCAGAAGCTTCCAGGGTATGTGTCAGGCGCAGGGCTTTGGAAGTGCTCACGGACAGATTTAATCAAAGAGCATCAGCTACTCCTTCAGGCTTTCCTTCTAGAATCAGCAAGAAGCAAACTTCTAGAGCAAGGAAAACCAATAGAGCAGGTGGGGGGCATGAAGAGGGGGAGTGTTAAGACAGACCACTTGTCTCTTACTATCAGTGAACTCTCTACTTTGAACTTTCCCAGCTCAGTGTCACCCTGAAAATTAAAGCCTTCTGATAATGTTTTCATAGTTTTAATTACTTTCCCATGAAAATCCTATAAACATAAGTTGTTTATCACATTCCTTCTAAGAAATGTCTTTTGATGGACGTTGCTCATGACCAGTATGTTTGGAAAGGTGGTAACTTACTTATCCAATCCCTGGTCATTGGTGAGAAACTATAAATACTGGAGTCAGAGAATAAAAGACAGTTTTTTGTTCTGACACTGAGAGTGTTCATGTGAATCATTTCGTGTCCTTTAGCAACAGGTCAGGACCAACTGAGTGCTTGGGGGAACACATACAGACACATGCTTAAATTCCTCTATCATTTGTTCTGTATCTATCCCCTTTTTAGAACTAATGAAAGTCTTTTACAGAACAAAGAAATGTGATCTTCTAATTGGCACTAGCTGGTACAGAGTTTTTCGCAAGTTTAGTCAACTGTCTGCACAGCAGGCCTGTGGGGCTAAACCTCAGCAGCCTCTATGCTGGTTAAAATGAATGTTCCACTACAGCCAATGTGCTCAATTCCAGTAAACTCACTGTTGAGAGCAGGGTGGCTGCATGAAAACAAACATTTGGAAACGGGTCCAGAAACACTCTTGATTCTTAAACTGTGAAGGGAATTGTTTGTGACACTGTATATGAATCAGGCAAAAAGCAGGACAGGGAACTTTCCAACTTGTTACTCACAATCTAAGAATTGGTATAAGATAAAAAGGTTATCAACAACCTTACAATCAGGAACAACTGAGGTTGTACAGTTCAAAACCTTGAAAGAAGGCAGTGAGACAAACAGCATTAAGAGTCTTGGACTTCAGGAGAGCACACACGACCTTGTTTAGAAAGCTGCTCAGCAGCATCCTGTAGGAGAGCTGAAAGTCAGGAGGACTCTGTTGGTTTTCAGGACACGTTCCTCAAAAGTATGAAAAGAGCCCTTTGTGATACACCAAAAAACCATAGCAGCAGGGCAGCATGGATCAACAACAATGTCCTGATTGAGAGCAGGTGTAAAACAGAAACACAGGGGTGGGGGAAGGAGGAAATTATTTGATTAAATACAAAGATACTGTTCAATCACATAGGGATAGGTAAACCAAATCTGGCTAAAGATACAATTAGCAAAGAAAATGAAGAGCAACTCTAAAGGTTTTTAAAGAAACCAAATAGTAAAAATGAAGGCTGAAGAGAAGATGGGTCCATTATTCAGTGTGGCAGTGAGCCTAACGGAGCGAGTAAGTCTGAGGAGCTTGGTGCTTTCTTTGCCTTGACAGGCAAAGTTTGTCAAGTCTGTGAGCCAACTATCAGAGTGCAGGGGAGTAAAGCATTAGCTACATTACCAGGAGATTAAATTGGGCCAATTGATAATATATAAGTACAACTGATCACATCAGAAATATGCAAAGATGCTGAGGGACCCTGCCAATATCATTGCAAGACTGCCATCTCCTATCTTTCAATGGTTTTGGCAATTGAAAAAGGTTCCTGATTCTTGATACCCAAAAAAAGGCAAATGTTAGACCCTTTTTCAAAAAAGGCCTTCCCCAGAAATAACCTGTGCACAGCTGTAGGTGAATCAGCCCATTCTCAGTATCTCAGGAAGCCTGTGATAAATGCTCCCAGAAGACATTTCCCACACATGAAGGATAACAAGGTGGAATAGGCAGCATCAATTTACTAGACAGCAAATCACTCCTGACATTTTCACTTCCTTCCATGACAAGATGTTGGGCTTCCTGCACTGAGCTAGAGCAATGGCATCACTGACCTTGATTTTAGCAAGGCCTCCCACAGTGGGATAGACAAATTGACACGTAAAGGTATGTTTTGGAGAGGGACAGGATAAAATGAGCACAAAAATGCCAGGGCATTTGACTCAAAAGGTAACAATAAGCACTGCCAAGCCCAGCTACAGCTGGTTACCAGTGCATCCCTCCTGGAACAAAACTAGTGTTTAACAGTGTTTAATGTGTGGTATGGATGACAAGGTAGAGCACACCTTTAGGAAGATGGTGGGAGGATCAACACAGTGGAAGGCAGGGCTGCTGCTCAAAGGGTAGACCTCAGAAGTGGGCCAAATGTAACACTATAAACTTCAGCAAAGGCATTTGTAAAGTCTATGTCCAAGACAGATTAACCCGATGCAACAAGCTGGAGAACAGCTGGAGAATATGCAGCGTTCCACAAAGGATCTGAAGGTCCTTGAGGTAAAGAAGACTCAGCAATGTGCCCTTTTGGCAAGGGCAATCAACCATGTACAGCGCTGTATCAGTAACAGCACTACCAGCAGACCAAGGAAAGTCATCCTTACCCTTTTCTGGGCACTGCTGAGACACTGCTGGGCACATCTGGGGTACTTTGTCCAGTTCTGGACTCACAGGACAAAAGTAGGACACGGACATAACAGGGTAAGTCCAGCAAGTGCTCAGGGGTGCTGAAGCTCAAGAAATGAAAGAAGAGATTGAGGAAAATATTCTTAGCCATCTTGAAGGAAAGGAAGCTGAGGTAAAGATCATAATGCTTTCTATAAAGACCTGCTGGAAGGATATGAAGGTAACTGAGCCAGACTCATTCTCAGTGAAAGCACAAGATGCAATAAACAGAAGTTGCAACACAGGAAATTCAGATTTGGTTTGAAGAAAAAATGATCCCCCGTGGCAGAGACTGACAATTTATGGAGTCTCCACTGCTGGAGACTGTAATTGTTCAAACTCAGCTGAACAATACCATGTGCACCATGAACTAGGTGGACTTTCTCAGAGCAGGAGTTTAGTCAAAATTACCTTAACAGGTTCATTTCAGCCCACACTGTTCTATGATTTGGTGACTCAATGATCACTTTAATACCATAGAAAACTGCATTCCAGTATCCACAAGTATAGAGGTAGCCTCCATTTCCACACAGAAAATGAATAAATAAGTATATTTTAGAAGCAGAGAAACTTAAGAAACAGGAACTGCTTCTGAGAGGCAACTACATTACAAGTGATTGAATATGGACCAAATCATCACCAGAAAGGTGTGATGTGTGGTAATAAATTATTGAAAGTCAAGAAAAGAGCTCTTGAGAAAAAATTGAAGGAATTGTATTGCTTCTTCTTAATCTGGGAGGACCTCTACTATACAAAAAATTTTCTAGATACATAATGCTTCAAAGACAAAATAAAAAATATTTCCTTGAACTAAGCAAGGAGTTACATCATGAAAAACTGCAGAAGTTAAGCATTTGGAAACCAGAATTCAACCCCTTCTTTCCTTCCACCAAAGCAATTTCTTCAATGTCAAAAATATTTCTTAACAAATAAATTCCTACATGATAATATATTAAGTGTATTACTCAGTCCTGGTATATTAACTTTTATTGTCCTTCTTATTAATATACAATTAATCTTGCAGTAGCTATGTGCTAAGTGTGCTAAGTTTCATTTTGTCTTTTTATTCTTTTCTTCATTTTTCTGTCTAAAACTTTGTATTATGTTCTTAAAATGGGGCTGGTACATTTACCATTCATTAGTCACAAAATATCACCCCTATCTGATAGAGCTATTAAAAACTGAAATGGCAGATAAAAGATTGTTTGACTTTAGAACTGAAAGTTTCTGAGGCTTTGAAAAAATTATTTTAATATTTTCCATATTCCCTTTTTTACACATTTTGTGTCAACTCTACAAACATGAAATTTCACTTTGAGAGACTTCTTCCTCTGAGCATTCATCTGACTAAAATGTAGCTTATTTTTTTAACAATCATACTTCATAAATTTCTAGTTATTGACCATATTTAGGATGCTCAAGCTTTTTTGAAGGTGAAAGGGTTTCTAAATTTTAAGGACTCCAGTCGGTGATCTACGTAACCCTTTGACATTTCAATACACACATGAGAATATATTACAGAGCCTTTCTATTGTGAATTATTGCGTCAAGTGCAATGATGCCTTCAGGCTCTAAACAAGGATTTTGGTCACTGAAATGTACTTTTTAGAGTAAAGAAAGCACAGATAATAATCTGCTTCACTAAACTTGCCCTGATATGGATGTCAGAGTAACCATTTGCCCTAAGTTGTAAGCATTCACCTATTGCAGAAAAACAAATCATGACCTCTATCTGTTTCAGAAAGTCCCAAAATCAAAATTAGATCAGCTCACAGTATAGAAGTACCTAATGAAAGCTCTCAGCCTGAAAGTGTACTATGTACACTTTCAGGCTGTTTTAAAGTTACATCTTGAGATGTAACTTTAAAACAGAGAATGTTTCAGTGTTTTTCAGGCTTGAAGGTCACCATTAACTTTCCTTGAAGTTATTACACTTGTAACTGGAAAAATATGGCTACATGAGTACTGGGTGGCTGACAGACTAGTACTTTTTCACAGGGATAAATTTTGACAGAATGCACATAAAAACATTCTGCCATGATCATACAGAGGCAGCTTCATCTAGCCTTGAAGCTCACATTAGGAAATTCATTTGAAAGTCACAAAATCAGAGATCTTTTAAATCCAGTGTCAGATACAAATAATCAAAGACATTTATTTCCACAGCTCCTATAGTTGCCCGTGCAGTAAGTTCCTCGTTCAGATGTGGTGTTACAATATGAACATCCATAATCAGAAAAATTAATCTTCACAATCTTTAACTAAATTTACTATTTGGAGGGCTTTGCATGCATGAAAAAGCAGCTTTTTAAAGTTCATAATAAGTTTGTCTTCAAATAAAATACATCTCAGTGTTGTCCATCTATATAAACTTTTCAAACACTGCTCCCTTCCCACAGTCAATGCCATAAAAAAGGGTGATTTTCAGGTGGTGAAAGCTGTTACAAAACCTCTCTTCTTTTCTCAGTTATGTTGACATGCATAAATGCCCCATTATCCCCATCATATTTATCTGTGTCTCAATTGCATTTATGACATCATCTGTACCATGAGTTCAAAGAATTGTTTTTGTAAATTAGAGGAATTCCAAAGATAAATATAAGGAGGCCTGAAATGTCAATAAAGAAAGTGGATGACAGTATAGTTATTTTTTGTCATTTTGCAAATTATAAATCATGCAGTCATCCACTTAACTACTCAAAGTGCAAATTTTTAAGGTTCTGAAATCAAAACACAACACCCCTCACAAGACACACACAAAAGGCAGTTTTATCAGTAAGAATGTAAGTCATCCAGGTAATTGAAAATCCACACAGCCCTTCAGCCTGTACAAGGAAAAGCCAACCAGTAAATACCTGGAGAAGTGCAGGAAGCAGAGCACAACTTTTATAACTAGAAATTAAAGTGAAATATAAGAAATTAAATAGAAGTCCAGTAATACCCAGTCCAATACAGTTCTTCTTCAATAAACAAACTGCAGAGATGTGAGATGGATAAACTAAGCTGAAACAAGTTCCAGGGCTACTGCAGGAGAACTATACAACTACAGCACTTATTCTCTCATCTTGACTGTCATCTGTAAGAATATCTGAAGCCCTGTCAGTAGATACTTCAACAATTTGTCTAAAGCCAAAATACACTCTGTTTTTAAAGACTTTCTCAGATATATCTAGGTTTTAGTGTGTAAGTATTGCAATTTGGTCTTCAGAATTAATTCAGAGGCTGATTTCTTCCCTGTAGTCAGCAGCCCTTAGTCTCAATTTCTTGCTCTTCAATCAGGCACAAAACACTGTGATTCTCTGCACTGACTCTAATGTGAGTTAACACCACTACTCAGTCCTGACATATTTAAATTATCTCAGGTATCAAGAAGAAAGCACCAGTGTTAAATTAATTCTCATTCTAATATTTCACAGTCAATAAAACCTCTTACGAGATAAAAGTCCTCCTGCTCATCTATGCCAAATCATCTGTCAATCTTCATTTATGTAAATCAACTTGTTTTTTTAACCCCTTTAAATCTGCAAAACTGACAAGTGGATTAATGCCTTATAGCATGCTTTATAAAATCCACACACAGAAACAGATTAACTCAATAAAAGTATAATACTTCCATGCCTGCCCATAATTCTATCAAATCATATAAACATTGTTAACTAATGTTAAATGCCAGAACTAAAATTTTATGCCTTTCAAAATTTCTCACTCATATTATTATCAACTTGATTAAATGATTCATTATTATACAATTAAATATTAGAGAAAAATTAATTTATTGCTTCCAAATTTAATAAATCATTAAAATAATTAAAAACATTTAGAAGCACAGAATGCCAGAATCATGTTTAGGAGTGTGATACAATACTCACAATAGGAAAATTAAATTAATTGGTTTAGTATATATTAAAGTTTGAGGTTTTTTTAAGGTCAATGAATATACTACGTATGTGAAACTAGAAAAAATATTTTTGTAGAAGAAAAAGAATAGTAAAATATTAGAGTAGGTTTTTTTCTACTTCCTTTTATGTAATTGAAGTCTTAAGTTCATAAAAGAAGTTTGTTGCTTTTCATTTTAGTTGCCTTAAAACTATTAAGACTTAATCATAGGGTGAAGTGCTTTCTGAATTGGAGGGGTCTTAAGGCTGAATATACATTTGTGGATAGGCTTAGATAATTTACATTTTCATATTACTTCCACTGCTCCCTACATACCTTTTGTGTACAGATTAAATTGAAAGCTTACAGAACTGCAATTTGAGCACAGAATCCCATTTGGCAAAACAAACTAATAGCTATCAAGAGCCTTGTAGTCCTCTCATTTTTAAGTTATTGACAATGATTCTTTCATGCATTCCTGGTTATAAGTTTAATAACTATTCTGCTTAAATGGAGCCCCTATACTCAGGGAGAGCCTCAGAAGAAGCAGTAGCTTCTGTAACACTGCTTGCTTCCCAAGTCTGGAATTTTCCCTCCCTGGACACAAAACCAGATAAAACATTTCTGTGTGTACAAAGTGCACTCCACCAGGCTGGTGACTTCAGCCACCTCTTTTATGTGCCTGTGGGACAGAGACATGGTCCTATCCTCTCCCTGACCCTCTCTGCATCCTGGGGCAAGCCTTCTGCAGGACATCCAGCCAGCAGTGCCACGCATTTCCTTAGCACAGAAGCTGCAAGGCCCTTAGGGGAGCCATATGATGGGGAGGGAGAAGGAACTCCTGACTGCCTTCACACAATTCATACCATGTAAGGTCCAGACACCATCCACTCACAGAACTTTCAGCAGATGAGGAGGAACACAGCAATATAGCAACAGGACAACAACACAAGCTTGTGCTGGCATTGTCAAGAGCTCTGCTGAGCTCTCTCTACTTTGATCACTTAATGACGAAAGCTAATTTTCTTTAATGACATCTATTTTCAAAAAGGGGGAAAAGGGGGACATATAGGAGTGTGTGCACATGCTACATGTATATCTTTAAAAAGAAGGAAAACAAACATCACACAGTACAGATAATAGAGCCCATCTTAGACACTGAATGCATCCAAATCCAATTGCAATACAGCAGTCCAGGAACTGCATGGTGGGGATCCAAGCACAAGGTGATACGCTGAGCAGAATTCAGACCAAACTCACAAGGCCTTGTTTTATTCCTCTTCCCTGTTCTTCTAGAGGTATGAACTACTTCTGGCATGAGTCAGACACAATTTTCACCATTACCTCTAGAACAATTTTACAGTTACAGTTCCAGGTAATAGGGTGTGGTATCAGCAAAAAAGGTCAGAAAAACACAAAAATCATCTTGATTAGGAGACCTGGAGATGATTAGAAAAAGAATGATAAAAATAATGTAAAACACCTTAAAAAGACTGTTCTTAAGGTAGCTGCTTCCTCTGCTACTTGGTCTGAGAAATGCTGCTAAAGGTAATAAGTGTCAATACATCACTTTCACTTTATTTTTATAAAGCTTTGTTAGTTTTAGCTAGTCACATTTTTTATTGCTTGTTCTAAACCAAGACTACTGGGCATCCTTCAAGAAAAACATGCACAAGAGCCTCAGTAGAATTGTTCCTATCCTCTGCAGCACAGAGTTTACAACAAAACCCCATCAAGTTGTGAAGTAAGAATCCTAGACAGAAACAACGTGGCAACTAAGATTACTCCAGTATTTCCACATGCAATGCAAGAAAAGATAGATAAGAGTGGAACAAAATAAAAAAGAAATGTTAATTGAATGAGGAGAAACACACCTACATGGTTTAACCATAAAGCCTACAGTGAATGACACAAAACAGAGAGTCTGTAACAGGGCTGTGGCAGATCAACATGCCCTCCAGTCAGCACTGAACTAGCACTCCAACACAGGAACAAATTATGCTGTAATCAGATTAGCCAGCTTCTGGTTTGTAATCAAAAATTGAGTATTTTTTTTATCTTCAAAAGATCTATTCAGTCTGTATTTATTCCTTGTAAATCTGACTACCAGTATCATAGCTGAAATCTGAGGAAAGCTGTAAATATGAAATATAACAACCCTGAGATCTCATTGAATTCTTAGGTAGAGTCTCCACATTCAGAATTTTTCATGGTGAAATATTATTTAGAGCATACTCTTTAATTACTTCAGATGCTATTCTTTTTTATAATATAATATCTTTCAATATATTCTCCTTTGTGTATCTCTCACTAATCTTGACCTGTCATGGGTAAGGGCTCTGAACTGAGGAAAACTGCCAATAAAATAAGGATGGGAGAGAAATATGGATTTTAACATCATGGATCCACCACGCTGAATATATATCTCATGATTATAGGAGAACTAGAACAATTTATGGGTGCATGCAATTGTGGATAAAAGGGACTGGATATGAAATGAAAGCCATGTGAACAACTGATTAGGAAAATGACAGCCAACAAACTCAGGACTACTCAGAGCACAGGAAAAAGTACTACAGATCTTTTAAATGTCTGAACAGAAAAGAGCAATAGGAAAATCTATTGGAATTGGATGAGAGGTCAGGGTTTAGTGACAGAGCAACTTCCTTCTGCAGAAGCAGCATGTACACTTTCTGCTTGGCACCTGAGGAAGAAGGAACAGTAAGTTGTCTCTGCTTTGCAAAAAAAGAGAGTATAACTATACTAAAGACAGTAAGTAACCTAGAGATAATTGTGTTTCAAATACCCAGATATGCAGTAATATAGCAAATACAATTGAGAAAAATGTAATGAGTAAGATTATTCCAGCAGTCACATTTGACTGATTCAGGAACTTAATATGCTTATCCACTTGTTCTTCCATTATACTCTGTATACAATAAAATGTGTCCATCACCTAATATGAATCTAGGTTTGACCATGTATTTCTAAAAAATTAAAATTTCACTGAGAAACTGCATTTGTAAACTCAACCAATGATGAAAGGCTGACACTAACAAAAACTTCAGAGAGAACACTAGATCTAAGCAAACTTTTCTTAGATAAAATAAAGGTTTGCACAACATACAATGTTCATATCCAGGAGACAATTTTTTTAACAGCTCTGTTTGTGAGAAAATAATGAAGTGTGCCTATTGATCCTCTTCCTGCATCTGCGTTAGGAATAAGCCCTTTTCATCATGTAAATGTGATGTTCTTCTAATTAAAGAATCCATGCAATATCATTAAATTTATCTTAACACACACACACACAATAAAAATTGCAGCAGTATAACTTCAGGATGAAGAATTCCTGCAGAAGATCTTAGCATTCCAATGTGTGCTTACACAAAATGGAAAACAATGTAAAAAAAAAAAAGAACTGCTTTGGTTTACTTCTAGTATCTATAATTACTGTTGTTCAAATTAATTACCTTATAATAATAAAGAAACAATGATGATTTTTATTGTTCTCTGCTATGCACAATTAAAGTTCTTGGTATCATGACCTCGGTGATACTTTTAGAGAAAACAGAATTAGTGGCAAGTCACACACAATTCCATCAGGAAAAGATCATTTTCTCAGATCTGAGATATAACAGTGATAGCAGTACACAGCACAAGCTAAAAAAGAGCTGTGATCAGATTTGATGGATCAACAGCATTGAATGAGACTTTTAACCGCTACTATTACTTCATAATTGCAGAATATTTTGCAGAATATGTCACATTTGCAAAAATTGTCACTCAGAAGAGATTAAAATGCCCTGGCCTTCACTGAACACCATGTTGCCTTTGGTCACACAGAATAGAATCAATCCATGAACTCGTTAGTCACATGACAATGTCATTAGCTGTTACTGCTCTCCAGTTAGGTAATAATAATAGAGTTGAATAGGGAGGATTTTACAATCACTTGACAAAACCCTTGTTATTATAGCTAATATGAAATCAAGAGTTTTGCTTCCACAGGGGAAAAATAAAGCTTCAAAATATACAGAGAAAACCTTGAGACCTTTTTCTTCAAGAAAAAAAACCAAACATACTGAAGAGACACAAGAACAGTTAGTTCTTCCTTGCTAATATTTTTCTGGCAGGTAGCTGTTGTGGATTGAGATTTCTGTTCTTCCTGAGTTGAAACTGGTCTTGCAATTTGGTCTTTGACACCCCACAAACCTACCTTACTGCTAAATAATTCACTATGATGAAATACAGAAATGAGAAAGTTTCCTACCGGGTATTTATTCAAACTGATACCTTGATTCAAACTGAAAGAATTTGGAGCACTGACTTTCAGGTACAACAGTAAATACCAATGATAACCAGTTCTCACATGGTCCTACTTTTATTATCAAATTATACCGGATCTGTAACATGCTCCAGAGAGGAACTGCAGTCTAATTAAAACTTTCTTTTGTTATATAGTGTTAAGCGATAAAGAATGATGATTCTAACATCCAGAGAATCCAGCAAATCAAAGCAGAATAACAATGTACAGCATTTTTTAGCATGAAATTGCATGGACACTAGCAGAGTTACGACCCATACAATAGCAGTTTGTTTGGATGGAAGGAAACTCTCCTGCTGGAGAAATAAAGTACACCAGGAGAAATAAGAATCAAAGTGGCCTTTTTGTTTATTTGGTGATGCATACAGGTTCTGAAAAAAAAACAAAAACTTTCATCAGGAATTCTTTTTGCTTATCTAACTGCCTATCTTCACTTACGACATTTTAACCAAATACATTAAAATTAAGGGGAGAAGGGGAGGCTCCATTGCCTGAACCCAAACTTTCATATTGTAGAGGAGAAGAAAGCATTTGTGTGGTTGCTTTATAACTGATCTGAAATGTACAACTTTGCATGAGTTCCACAGCACAGTTAGCTTCATTTACCTGCTGAAGGGAGACAGATCTGTAGTTTTGGTCACAATTGCTTTGCCTGGGCTGGTCTCTTGAGAGAACATCAAACACCAACAAGCAGGTACACTCTGAGCATGGCTGACTGCCGAGGGAGCCAAGCCACGTACACAGAGTGGGAAAGAGTTCAGCAGAGAGCTGGAACTGTCCTCTCTGCAGCCATCCCAGGGGGGATTCAAAAGCAGCTAATATTGAATCAACCCATCTGTCATTTATGGTGGCTCAACAAGCCAAATGCCAACATTCTTATTTCAGCCATACTGAAACACTTTAGATCAAAAAGCCAATGGAGAAAACTTCTGAGAACAGCACTGTCAAGACTTATTTGGAAAAAAAAAGAATTAAAGTAATTTTTTAAACCACAAAAACAGATACAAAACCAGTAACATTCCACAGGAACAGAAGTTTCAACATACCTAGCTTTCATTTTTACACAGGACTTGAGAAAATGGGAACACAGCCTTGTGTTGTGAATATATGTATTCTCTACTGGAAAAATGAAATCGTTTTTTTTTTTGCCAAGCATGAAAGGTGACATCCCAGGAGAAGGGAAGGGGAAGGAAACAAACCCAAAAGACAAAACATGCACTTTTAGAGTTTTACTTACAATTTTTATTTACTTAGAAACTGGACTTTTTTCCTCATGATCCTCCTGTAAGTGTTATGCTATGTACTCTCTGGAGCAGCAGTAAGTGCAAAGTGTGAGGAACAGAGAGTCATGCTCTCATGCATCAGTAATGTCTGGGATATAAAGTTAGTCTAGTTGACATATCATTTCTCTAGATGCTGCACATGAAAATTGTCATGAAAATAGTTTTACCTTCCTTCTTCCCCACTCCCATTCCTGTGCATGAGAATTTACAGAAGCTTCATCTGTCTTTGCTGCTTTCTAGAAATTACCTTGAATTTATAAAATGCTAATTGATGACTGTAGACAGGTGGGAAAAAAATGCAGTCTTATTTTGAACATCCACAACTTTTTCAATTCCTTTTAAACATCCCCTCCAGTTACATTATTTTTAGCCCCTTGCCTTTTTTTGTAAGGTATTTAGCTGTCATAATTTCATATTTACTGCCTGTCATATTCTCAGAACTAGTACTTTCAAGAATATAGAACAGTAGTAGATGCTCTCTTGTTTTTTTCTACCTTTTATCTCAGGCTCAGGGATTACCAAGCAGAGTGAGAGGAAAGCTGATCCCATCCATCACTGACTCTCCAGCCAAGACAGTGACACCTGTAAGTATATCTGAACACATTCTGCTAATGTCCCATTGCCTACACTCAGGACAAATGTTATGATTACAGCGACATGAGAACCCGCCCAATGAGCATAACAAAAAGCTGTGCTTACCTCAACAAACAGACAGTGCAACATGATGATACAGCTGGGATGATCTTGCCTGCTTGCTATCATGGCATAGCAGAGCAGTACAACCCCAGCAGGTGCAGAGGCAGGATCCCAACCCTGTAACACATGCAAAAAGAGCCACCTCATGCCCCTTACAAGCAGCAGCCTGCTGCTGAGTCTGGATGTGAGCTCACACAGATGGACACACTTCCATTTTCAGATGACATTCAGCACCACACACCTTGTTCCATACTTCTTACAGTAAAGAGCACTCAGCTGTACTGTGCCTCTGCTGTCTGGCTGGAAATCCATCTTTGGGGCAACATTCCCCCTCTGACAATACAATATTGATAGATTCAAAAGAATTATTCCAGACATGGAAACTATTCAGAAATTACATCTCACTCAACAAAAGGCACTTTGCAGTTGAATCTGTCATGTAATTCTGATTCCCCAAAACTGTCCTCAGGTCTCTAAATACATAGAGGAACTGGACCACATGTCCCCGCAGTGAGTCTATTTCCCCTCCTCCTCCATGTGTACTTCCATGCCTTTTCTGGCCCTCTGGAGATACCAAGACCTGTATGCAGTCAAAAGTATAGTTATAGAGGGATCTTCAAAAAGGCACACAGATACCCAGCAGTGCTGCTACCAGCACCTTCCCCATTGATCCATGTCCTGCACAAAGCTACTTAAACCACAAGGATATTCTTTCCCTCTAAGGCATTTTCAGTGCTCTCACTGATAACTAGGGAAATGTCTGCTGGCTTTTGGATTTGATGTAGAATCAGTAACATAGAAACCTCAGGTCATGAAAGATCCTCAGACAGCTTTGTAAAATGAGAGGCATTAGCCTTGCTGTCTCTGCAAATCCCTGCCTAGATTATTTTTTAAGTTTCTCTTCCTGTTGTGCATTAAATGCTGTTGCTTATTTTAGGATGGAAGTGGCTGTGGGGTAAGAAATCCCAGTGTATATTTTATATATCAACATGTTAGGTAACATCATTATTATTTTATCATACAAAGAAGTTCTGAAATTTCACTATCACATCATTTGCTGTTTACCTACAAATGTGCTCACATCAGATGTTTCTAAATTATTAAATAGCTTTCTGACTTAAACCTCCAAAATTCTTCTCTGAAGAAATGTAGGGAACATTAACTTCTTCAGCTTTGTACCATAGTCAGCATTTATTCTGCAGACCTGGAGATACTGCTATTTGCTGAATTTTTTGTTAGAAGTGTTCTACAAAATGTTTCAAATGATCTAAACTGTATCTTCAGAAACTTAAGGTTCTTTTATTTGTTGCTTAGATGTCAGTTCAAGATGTTCTTGGTTTTGCTCCAACTTATCTGCCATGTTGACCCAACTCCTTAGTCTTCCCTGGGCAGCAAGAGGTTGTTACAGACTCCCAGTCTCACTGACATCCAAGGGACTTGAACCGTAATATGGATTACAGCCCAAGTTTTCCAGAGCTTTTGGTATTGTACAGTTTAGGTTTCAAGATCCTGAAGTGAGAACATCTCACAGAGGCCATACAAAATACCCAGCATCTTTGAAAAGTTTCATCCCATGCCTACTACTTGAAAATGAAGTCATATTAGCTAAGTTTTCTAAGAGCTACTGCACTTTGATTGTACTTTTATCAAGGGTTGTTGTAGTTTTTAGCTCAGATTTCTACACTTAAAAGAGAGAAAACAAATTTGTGTCTTGTATGGGGAGAAGGATTATTCTAAGATTCAGTTGAGACCATCAAGACTCACTTTAAGACTCACAAGAGCAGCACTCTTCACAAACCATCCTGAGTAATTAATAGGAAACTTGTTCTTAAAGGGAGAGGAATACAAAATCTACAGAGAGGAAGAGTCACTGCTGCCTTCCCACAGCCTGCTTTTGCATCTGATTTGTCAAGATAACTAGGTAATCCACTCACTGGTGGAGCGAGATGATCCTTTGCAGAGCCTGAACCCTCTGAGCAGCCATCCTATTCTATGTGCTCCTACAGGACAGAGGAAAGCACGAGACAAGCAGTGGACATGGCACAGACAGATCCTTGAACACTCATATTTATCCTTCAGGGCTAAGAGACACTTGAGAGTTCTCAGAGCACAGGGTTTCTCTTTGAATAAGCACCACTGCTATAGCAGACATGTAACTTTCAAGAACTCCTCTCCCACATATCCCCAAATAAAGCACTATAAACTTTCAATTACCATTTCAACAGCTTTTGGTAGGTAACATACTTGGATCATTACTATAAATTAATAAATCCAGATGGAAAAAAAAACAAAAACACATAACTTTGACTCATGTACAATACAACAACCTCAGCAAATGAAGATAGTAAACTAGAAATTACTAGCACATGTTCCTTTTATTAAGAAATTTTTTATAAGACTTGAAAATTGAAAGTAATTTTAGGTTATCTTCAGGAAGAAAAGCATATAGCTAAAGATTAGCACAGTGGAAATAAAACTAGTATAGAAAATCAACTACTGCATTGAAAAGCAGAAAGGAAAATTGGTTTATGATTTTCTATCATGAAAAACAGTTGCTTAGGAACAATTATTATAGAAGTTTACTGTGGGCTATTACTACTTAGCAGGCCTAGGACATGTGCACAGAGTGGGACTAACAAAGTTTATCAGTCTGGCCTGGCTACCTGTTCCAAATAAGAGGGGGAAATCACAACTAGAAAAGCTGAAACATGTTGATGGCAGGCAAACATCTTACAGAAGGGAAAGAAAAACGTAAATCATCCCTCAAAGATAAAGGAGTCTTCCCCTTTGAAAAGCTGCTAAGCAGTCAGTCATCAGTCCAAAAGTCACACAACGTGCACAATAGGAGAAACCCAGTCTGGGCCAGGAGGAAAATCAGCACAACCAGGTGTTCCTCTGAACTAACACCAGTGCTGACAGAAGATGACAAGAGGCACCAGACCAGCTCTGAATCCACCCCTTCAGTCTGCTGGACATTCACCTATTTGCTGGTTATGCTGATATGACACTTGCAGGCAGTGACAGGACAAGAAGGAATGGCTTTAAACTACAACAGGAGAGATTTGATTAGCTGTTAGGAAGAACTTCTTTGGTCAGAGGGTACTGAGACAACTGGAACAGGTTCCTCAGAGAGGTTGTGGATGCCCCATGGCTGGAAGTGTCCTAGGCCAGGCTGGTTGGAGCTCTGAGCAAGCTGATCCAATGGGTGGCATCCCTGCCCATAGCAGGGGTGTTGGAATTGGACAATCTTTAAGGTCTCTCCCAACCCAAACCCTTGTATGATTTTGCAGCACAGCACAAAGCTTTATGAAAATTCTCCACTCTGAATGCTCTGCAAAACTGTTAGTGCTGCAGCAGCACCAGGCTTTGTAGTCTGCATTCTGTTTTCTACAGATCAACCACGATCCTCTGGTTTATGATCCCTCTTCCTACCTGCATGAAAGGCCTCATAGATGCTAAATATTTTTTATATCCTCACTTCTTTGTTCTCTTCACTAAGATAAATACTGACCTTAAACCCATTATTTAATCAAGTTCTAACACTAAAAATTAATTCCAGTCATGCTCTTCTGAACTGGCATCATCTGAGCTCATGACCCCAATACTGATATTTTATTCATATAAGCTTTTTTTTTTTTTATTTTAACAAAAGGGAACTACATTCAACTCTTCCAGAAGACAAGTTATCCACTTCCTACACAGCTTTGAGAATAAACCTAAAAATGGCAATACTTGATATGCTTTATTTCACTTATTTGGGGTTCTTGTAGTAAATCTCACATTCTATCCCTAATGCCAAAGCTTGCCTTTTATCTGTATTTTTTTCAATATTGACAAAAATTTATTCAAACATATCAGACTGGTGGTTACAATAGAGCTGTGCTTACAAATGCACTATTGGAAGGAAAAAAAGCATAGTTGTAAAGAAACAGATATAGAAAATAAACCCAGACTTTAGTCAGTCATCTTCACATTATATTCCACACGTTTTATTTCACTAAAAATAGTATACTTGATTGTGATCTTTCAGTGCTAAACAAATAACCATTCTACTTCAAGACAAAATTGTTAATCCATTCCAGAGAACACTGCCTGTCATCTAATTACTGTTAAGCTTTTTGCCCACATTTAATTATCAAAACTTATATTTAAGCACCGCTTATCAACGCAAATCCTTTAAGCCTCCTGCTAAGGAGGAGTGCAAGTGGCTAGACTCACAAGTAAGAGCACAAACCTGTATATAAGAGTCACTGTACGCCCCTCAAGTCAAAGGCCTTCTGCTAAGGCATTGCCTGACACTGTGCAACAACCTGAGGTATGAAATCAAGTTACTAAGGATTGGATGAACACAGTTTAACTGCCAAACTTTTCTTTTTCTGCTGAAGTTTGCAGAGCTGGAAAGTCTAACACAGCCTGATGACGCAGACCCACCATGCCAAACCGCCTTTCTTTGGGGATACCAATTTTGGCAGGAATTCTTCAAGTAGCCAGTTATTATAACCTTCAGCCTCTGTGGTGGCAAATGCTGCTGGGAGAGTGTTTGACAAATAGCATGCTGGTTATTAACATTTACATTGAAAAGTATGCCATATACATCCCACACATTTCTGAATCACTACTCTACCCTCCTCATGCAAATTTAAGAAATTACTTATATTTTCATGGAAATCTTCCAGTTTTACAAAATTATGTCCCCCAGAGAGGTGAATTTCATTTGTTTGGTGACTACATGAGAGCTAGGGTATAAATAAACTTCCAGATATATTGCAGTGGCTCAAGCAAAATGACTATGAAGTATTAGCATAGGAAACTGGGAATTGTAGCTGACCAAAGGAGTTCTCAGTTAAATTAGTGAGTGTACAAAGCAAACACAATAATGCCTAATAACTAAACCCAAGAAATCCCACAAGCCTTCATCAAAAATGAACATGTGGGGGGAAGAAAGCCTACCTAGTATGAAATAAATAAAGATATATGTGATGCTGAAAAAATTAAGCATTCTCTTCTACCTACTTGCAGGATACACAGAGTGAACTCAAAGCTGGATTTTCTGAGGTTTGATAACAATGTTGTTATCCTTTTACTCAAGACCTCAGGAATTACATTTAGTTGTCCAGAACATGAGAGATTCAGACATGATTTTTTTTTCCAGTGCCCAGTATGAAGTAGATCCATCAAACCTAAATCACATGATGATTTGTATATTTGTTCCATACACTAGGCTATAAAAGGAAATTACCCCCCCCTCCATAGAAACTCTTCTACTTTTTTGATCTCAACAAGACCACTGAAACATATTTTCAGAAGAAAAAGCATCTCATCAAAGAGGTTGACAATCTGAAACACAGCTGCCACATTGTGCAGTACTCCCTGAAGAGATTATGTCTAATGAAGAGTCTGGAAAATAATTTTACAGGTCATTTCAAGCAAGACAGTTGAGACTAGAGATAAAAATTATGTTATGTCAATGGCAGACACTGCTTTATTGCAGGCAGGAAAGAAACCATTAAAAATGTTATTTAACAAAGAGTAGGTTTTTAAGTATGTACTAGGTTTGGTAATTTCAAGAAACACTTAGCTGGAAAACCAGAGAAGTTGAGGAATAGTCTATGTCTAAAGGCAGTTATGCACATTGGAACCCTTTTTCCCCCTGTTTTCATGTCATAATTTGTGTGCCTCATTTACTTTACAACTGACATTTTAATACACAATTATCCCTTCTCACATCTATAAGAAAACATTTATTTTTCACAATGCAAAATATTGCAAAGTATAAATAAGCAGTATAACCAAATGTCTGATTGAATTAGTGTCTTCTCACTAGCCTAGTACAGTGACAATCTGTCCTTCACTAACATTTCTTTAGCAGGGAAGTTTATATAGAAGTGCTATCAAATCCTACTGCACATCAGCATTCAGATTTAGGGTTAGACGTTAAAATGAACTTTCCATCCTGTTTTAAACCCCTACACTGGGCTCTTTCTCAATGAAATACTTGCACAGGAGGGACAAATCCCAACACATACACATTTTTACATTCCTAAAGTCAATCTTCTGACATGTATATTGCAATGTATTTCTTGATACATAAGGTGGAAGACACAATGACTAGATGGAAGAGCACTACTAGAAAGAAAATGTTTACTTGCATATAATTTCTAACACATCTTAAAAGTCTTAATTCTTAGAAAGCAGCCTCATCTTTTGGAAATAACTAATTTACAAATTCTATAGATTGCCCAAATATTTGGTTTCCTGCTTAAGGTTCTCAATTCAAAAGAAAAGCAGGATTTTTCAGCACAAAATTCTGTTTGAATTTTGTTTTGCATCGAACCACATATAAAGGTAAAAGCCTTCCATCCACTGCCAGTAGACTGTGTGACCCTACTTGGCACAGCTGAGGAGTTCAAGGTACCTCCTTGAAATCTTTTTTGCAATAAAGGTAGCAGCTACCTTGGATACAATAAATCTGTTCTCCAGAAAGAGGAGCTACAATACAGGAAATAGATCTCTGTAAACGGTTTGTGTTTTTATTATCATCCAGAAACTACAGCACTTAACGGCAGCCACAAAACAACACATGAAAAGCGTGTTCTACAAACAACATATGCAGTAACATCAGCATTAGCACTAAATCACCACTTGAGAAAAAACTTTTCCTTATTCAAGCAATAGTCACATGCCATACTATACCAGTAAGTGTGTTACCCTCTCATAACGTTTAAAAGGAAGTAAAACTCGGCTTTTTTTGGACTGTCCTCTGCACATGGCCCGGATCATTATTTATTAAATTCTTGGCCATATGAAGGTCTCTAGCAAAACTGATGACTTTTGGCTGAAAAGGTATATCTGCAAAATGTACCTGAAATGGGATGTAGCTGGAAGCTAGGCAGAAAAACTTAAAAACTGTGCTTGGTAATCAGCATAGCCTGGAGGAGCCTATTCGCTCCCTGCATTCATTCCAACCAGCCAAGGAAGTCCTGGCAGTGGCTGCATGTAGGCATTGTCTATGGATCTCTGTGAAGTGACTCTTCCACATCCAGAGAAAGCCCAAAGAACAACTTCTCCATGCCTAACGTGCACGTCAAAAACAAGCCCTTGATAACTTCCCGTGGTTAGTGCTACCCTTGTTCTACAAAGCGACTTGATTAGGATGCAGGCTTTCCTTATGGCCACTGTGAGGTGATGAGAGGCAATCTCTCATTGGGCCTGTGCTGGACCAAGAGCTGCTAGCACAGGCACTTTTTTCACTTCACTCTTGAAGGGAAAGTATCAGCACCCCACAGACTGGCACATTTTGTTTGAGGAGATGATTTGAAACACTTATGCAAGACCTATCCTCTCACAGCTGCACAACCATTCTGAATGAGTAGATGGCAAAAGAATTTCAGAATTTCCATATTAGTTCAAAGCTTTAGTCCACTAGTGAGAACCAATCTGAAATAAACATCATAAGGCTTTTCTTTTCTGAAAGGATTCATTAGGTAGATGCATTCATATATTTTGAGACATATTTTTAAGTCCAGTGTGCCTGCTTCAGCTATTGAGCATACTGAATTAGTGATCCACAAAGACACTCAAGAACAGCAGTACAGCAGTAAATTTTGAAAACTCTGGTTGTTCTTAGCTGAGTTGATAAATATTCAAGCACTGTAAGTGTTCCCAGTTTCATTGTTGTTATTCCTTTCCTATATCCAGGTAGCTGTCAAGCGGCTGGTAGGTGGCTCACAGATAAAACAGCAAATATTAGGAGAGACTGGTAACTGGAATTTACCAGTTAAGCAATAAAATATAATTTCTACAAAAGAAAGTACACATCTTCTAGCAATCCTCTGAGATTTTAGGACTCATCTTGCATTGCTTAATACCCATTTTCCCCCTCTGTTGGATAGCTTCTCCCCAGAAGCATTAACAAGTGGTAATTACAGTAGTCATGCTGACAGCACACAACCAGGGGGACACTGTCAACACTGAACGCCAATCGACGGGGACGTTAAGTTGTGGTTCCTGGAACCTTTGTAATCTATTTTTACATAATTTAGCTTTTATTGAATATGTTCTTACACTCTGCTTTCAACGATAACTACCTGCCAAAACTCACCTAATGAAATTACACGAGGCTACATGGCTCTTACAAAAATAATGATAGGAGGATGGAGTTTTTTGCATTTATTTTGCAATAAGGAAAGGAGGATGGTTTTATGCACACACCTGCAATGTGCGCTCTCTCGGTGGGAGCAACCGATCACAGGAGTTAAAAATTCTGTAATTACATTTAACCCATTAGACGCCATCGGTTTTATGTACACGGACGTCTCTTGTCCGGCTCTCCACAACTGAACCCAAGCCACCCTCCGCCTCCCTGTCAGCGGGAAGGCACCACGGTGTTCTCGGAGGAGACCCGCCAGCCCGGGCACGGCGATGCCAGCGCTGCTCCTGTGCCTTTCCAAGCGCAGCCACCCGGCTCGTCCCCCGGAGAGGGCGAGGGCAGAGCACAGGTCCCCCCGCCACGGCTGCCGCGCCCCCCGCCCGCTGCACCTGTCCCGCCACCGCCTCCCCCGCGCCCGCTCCGCCCGGCGGGACTCACACCGGGTAGAAGGCGTAGGGCGGCAGGGCGCTCTCCTCGCACAACTCCGCGTCCAGCAGCAGGTAGTCCTGGCTGTCGTTCCGCCGGGCCCCCGGCGCCGGGGAGCTGCCCTTCCGCGGGGCGTAGGGC